>NW_024704749.1:8302356-8400688 GCF_018977255.1 Callorhinchus milii | reverse complement strand
ACTTCACTGTGCGGCGGAGCCTGCCAAACACTTTGAGCGGGTTCGATGACCCGAGAAGGCAGGGATAGAATATCAGGATTAGTGTTTTCATCAGCCTCTGGGGATTCTCTGTGCTGCCTGAGAGATCGGGGCAGTAAAAGGCTTGTTCACGTGTCTGATCACCCCCCCCCCCTGGGGATATTAGGGGTGGAGGGGGGGGTGTGGGGAGGATTGAAATGGATCTTGATTTGCAACTGCTTTCTCCCCCTCCACCCCCACCACCAACTCCCCCTCCCTCTTTCTCTCTCTTTAAATCCCGCCTGACGTCCTACCTCTTTGACTGCTGCCCTGCTCGCCTCCTCACTGCCTCCGTGTCCGTGCCCGAGGCCGTCGCTGTGTGGCGTTCTGTCACGCTGTCCTGCGTGACGGGTGCTGCGTCAACACAAGTCGTTGGCATAAACGCGCCAGTTCTCTCTCTCTGTCTCTCTCTCTCTCTCTCTCTCTCTCTCCGACTCTGAGATATAAAAAGGGGAAGTTTTGTGCTGCAGGATGTTAGTGCACGGGCAGGATATCGTCTGACTAATTAATTTCACAGCTGCTCGGAACACGGCAGTGAGAGAGAGAGAGAGCGAGCGAGAGAGAGAGAGAGAGAGAGAGAGAGAGCGAGAGAGCGAAAGAGATTTATGGACTTTAATCTGTTGTTGCAGGAGAGCTGCCCGCGGGTTTCTTTTGTGTCGGTGCTTAAGAGTGTGAAGAACGCTCTGAGCAGAGAGCAAACCGTAGGGCGAGGCGTGGACGCTTTTGAGAATGAAAAAGCGCGGAGACAGACGGTGGTGTTAACGAAGCTCTCGGCTGCGGTAATTGCAGACGGGCAAAGGTTAATGGATTGTGGGAGAGATAGAGTGCCTTCGTCCGTGGCTGCTATGGCAACCAGTTTACTCTTTCATGAAAATGGGAAATTTAATATCCAGCCGCCAACGAGCACCATCGCTGAAAGAGAAGTGGACGTTTACTCATCGATCGTGTCGATAGTTGATCGGGGAATGCGCGCACTTGGCATTGCCGTGTCGGCCTTGTGCCTCCAAACGGCCAGGGAGTGAGCGACCGATTTTACCCCGGGGGGCAATGTCGGCCAGGACACCGAGAGAGAGAGAGAAACTCCCTTCTCTTTTCCAACACCGTCGCGGGAGATCTTTAACGTCCGCCTGAACAGGGCACAGACGGGGAGGCGAGCGAGTGAGCTTTAACGTCTCATCCGAAGGATGGCGTCTCTGACTACAATGTGGGGTTCTCTTCCCCTCCCCGCCCCAACACTGCACTGGAGCGAAGAGTCAGCCTGGAGTATGCGAGTTAGATTATCTGGGCTCGAACCCATAAACTTCTGACTCGGAGGCGAGAGTGTGTGCGACTGAGCCACAGGTTGACACCTCTCTTGACAAATATCTGACAAAACGGTTTTAACTCCAAAAGTGGTGGGAAGTGTGCGATTGGGAGGGAGGGGGTGGGTGGGGGGGAAGCCCCCGATGTCGTTAAATCCCATCCACCCCACACACCGATTTGTTTGGGTCGCGGTTCCTTATCCCATTTCCCTCTCAGTCTTTCAGCCTTTTGTGAACGACTAATGTATAATTCACGAGCGAGCTGGAAACGTAACTGCCGGGCACTTAAAGTGGGAACGATGGTATCTGACTGTCACATCAGTAACTGGTTACATCTGTCAGGTGGCCCTGTCCACTCAATTACTCCTTGTCCAGAGAACAAGGCAGGCTTGGAGACTCCGAAGCACGGTGACGGGTTTCCGCGTGTGTCAGACACCAGGCTGACCAAAACATAATATCTAGAGAATAAAGGAGGCCTCTCTCTCTCTCTCTCTATATGGGGATATCGTCCTTTCTCAAAAGGGAAATAACACTGTTCGCGATGCGAATAAAGGTCAAATACAACAACAACGACGGCGACGATAGAAACGACGTGCGTTTACACGGCGCCCGTCACCCAGGACAGCGTGTCAGGATTGGCCACAGAATGAGAGAGAGGACGGGAGGAGACCGTATGTGCGTGTCCACGTGTGGGCGCGTGGACTCTACTGCAATTAGGGCCAATTATTTAATAACCACCATATAATTGAATTCATCTGCTAAATCCGTCTGGTCTGAGCCAGTGCTCAAAAACCGTGTGCGTCTTGCATTTAAAGGCATATATTATTTTATATATGGTGTATGCATATCATATATACATATGGGCAGATAGCTTGACCCCCATCTCATCACAGGGGACCATCAGATAATAATAATAATAATCCTGACATTTGATCCAGCGCCTTGTCACGTCGTCCAGACGTCCCAGCGTGGTCACTGCTGGGTGATGCACTTGGCCACCCGAATACCTTCCGCCTCTCAGACCCAAACCCTTGGTGCTATTGAGGGCGATGTTTCCGATAACCACACGCTGCAGTGACGCTTCGTGTCACGAGGCGAATGGAGCAGCTGGCAGGGTGGTTTGAGATGAGAACAGGATGCACCTCGCCTTCCCTGGGGCTTTGCTTCCAGGAGAGACTCAGTCAGTGCCGCACTGCGCAGTGCTGTAAGCGGCTCAGACAGGTTACTGCAGGCACCAATGTCGGTGGAACGTTGCTCTGCCACTGATCTATTGCTCTGCACATTCCTATTGTAACATTAACATGTTAACTCTTATTATTATTATTAACTCCCAGCCTCGGGGGTGGGGTGGTTGTGGGGGGACGGATGGGGGAAGTATGGGCGTCAGATTGGGGGTGTGGGGAGAGGGGGAGACGGTGTGTGTCTGGGGTGTGGGGGAGGGATTTGATCTTGTTCCTCCAGGACCCCCCCCCACCCCCAACTTCCCCCCCTCACCCACTGACGAGCGAGGCTGGCGACTGGCGGCTATAACAGAGCACGAGACAGACGAGCGCAGTAGATGTGCGATTGTTTAATGGAGCCGTGAGTTTAATTCAAATTAAATTAAAACAATAAAAGAAAAAAAAGAGCAAACGTTCCTTCCTTCCCGCTGAGAGTGAAAAGATCCCGGGTGGGAGGGGGAACAGTCTGTGTTGATTTCAGGCTGAATCAAGGCGATCGCTGCGGCGGGAGGGTCGGCAGGACACGGGGCACTTTACAACAGATATTTGCTTCCTTTTCGTCAGACATCTCGAAAGCTTCCATCTAAAACGAAGCCACAGGGAGTTAGTTACCAGTGTTTTCACTCTTCAGCTGGTTCAGTCATTCATTGGTGACAACAACAACAAGTTGGGTTTTCTCAGCGCCCGTCACGCAGGGCATGGTCTCGGAACATCGCACAGAGATGCAGTCGCACGCCCAGCGAGGAGGGTGGGGTAGGTGGGGGTGGGGGGTGGATTTACGGAGGCACAGTAGAAGAGGTAAGTTCAGGTGAGATTTAACAACGACTTGTATTTAAATAGCACCATCACGCAGGGAGAGCGGAGGAGAGATGTGAAATACCTGTATAAACATTCCCTCGGCGACAGTAACTCACCTAAAACCGTGCCTCTGAGAGTACTTTCCTGCTGACGGTTCACTGGTCGGTTTGGTGTGATGAGAACGGGCTGTGCCGCTTCTGAAAGACAATCAGCAGCTGCCGTTACACTCTCAGCCTGAGCCGCGCTTTGAGACACCACTACCACCACGACAACAACATCTTGCATTTACACGGTGTCCCTCACACAGAGCAGCGTCCCAGATAGCTTGACCAGTGGCGGAGCACGAATCTAGTATAATTATTATTATTATTATTATTAATTACTAATTGTAATTGTGATGATGATAGTTTACCCGTTGACGGTGCGTGTGCAGAGCCAGAGCGAAGGATGTGATCACCAGCAGAAAGCCCACGACCAGCAGTACGTACTGTAAGGCTTGCAGTAAGGCTGGCACCACCACCATGTAGTGGTAGAAGGTGGATACGATGGGGCCGTCCATTCTGCCGCTCTGTGGACGAAGAGAGTTCAGCGCGGCTAAGGTCAGCGCAGTGCCGCGCCGCGCCGAGCCGAGCCGAGACCATCTAACCCGGACGGAACGACTCCCCCGGTGACCGAGCCGTCAGTCGGCAAATTCGGTCTCGGTTTTGAAGGTGTCTTTTTTTTTTGCGATGATTTGGGGTTCAGGGTTGGGCGGTGAGGGTGGTGGGGGGGGCTGGGGGAAGGTTTCCTTACCTCATCGAACCAGATCAATGGCAACAGGAGGGTCCGCATTTTTCCCGTGATCCTGCAAGGAGGAGAAACACGGGGGTGAGAGAGAAAAACGGCGGCTCGGTTGGTCGGTCAGTCGCCCCGTGACAAGACCATTCACGTTTATACAGCGCCTCTCACGTAGGGAGGACATCCCATAGCGTCTTACACAGCCTGAAGCCGTCTCTCAAGCCATCTTTCCTTATTTAAATAGTAATCCTCATCATTTCGCTGAGACATCTATCTCGGAGAGCGTCGCGGGATTTGGCTGCGAAGTGTAGTGACTGTGTATTTTGCAGGCGAACGCAGCGGCCAATTGCTCACTGCGACACCCCTCCCCTCCCCTCCCCGCCCCCACCCCCCCACCACCCCAGCGCGAACATTGTTATGCGGGGGATTGCGGGAATTGTCGGTGGGTTATTCCCCTCGATGCCAGGACCACACCAGCCCCCGTCCCCAGCCGCAGGAGCTCTACCTGTTATTTTTAACCCACGAATGAGCCAAGCAAACAATCGCTCTCTTTAGTATCCCTTCACCCGTACGTCAGTGTCAGTCACTCACTTTATTCCTTTGACCTCTTTTGTAAACAGGTTCAGCTGCAATTTGATGGAGACATTCAATGGTACTCCGGTTAGCTAAAAAAAATACAGTATATATATATATTATATACATGTATGCACACACACGTGTAGATTTTAATTCATGGTAGAAAAACCTTAAACCACAGAGGAAACGGTGCCGTGTGAGGCGGTTGGGCACAATAATATCATTTAACATAATAATCCTGTCGGTTCGATCGCCTCTCGAAACTCAAATTGTGTTTACTTTCCGGTGAACACGGCAGCCAATTGTATCTCTCGACCCCCTACTCCCCCCACCAAGAGAACATCGTTATAGGGGTGCGGGGTGTGGATTGCCAGTGGGGTTTTACCCCTCGATTGCCAACCCCTCGCCACCCCACCACCTTTCGTTTCAGTGTTCACGACTCTGAAACGACTAATTTTACAAGCTTAGGCATAATCATTGATTGCAGTTCCCAAACCAATTGACCTTTATGTCTGCAGATTTCAGAATATGAGTACGTGCACACACTCTAACTGCTCGGATAGGCTCTGCGGTCAGAGATTAGCTTTGCCAAAGATTCCACTGAGTTGGGAGTTTCCACATACAAACACCTCTTAACCCAGGTTTTACTGCGCCTGGGTCTCTCTCTCTCCATCTGTCTGTCTCCCTGTCTGTCTCCTTCCTTCCCTCCCTCCCTCCCTCTCTGTCTCTGTATCTCTCTCTCGGCTTTTCCTGACGATCTTTGTACCATGTTGGCAATTGAGAGTCACTCATTCTGTTGATAAGGTCCCTAATTTAATTAGAATTATCTCTAAAGCCTTCTTATTCGCTTTTTAAATTATTTTCTTTGAGACTTGACACACTAAATAGCTGCAGGTGTAACTTCACCGAGGGGCCGGGGTGGTGATGGGGAGGTGAGGGGGGGGGGGTTACACTAAGACTCTCCCCACCCCAAATCGCCCGTGCTGGGTGGGGTCTTGGAAAGAGTGATCTGTTCAGTCCAATTTGCATGCCTTTAAGCGTTCCGAGACGCCAGTCCACGGGAATGCAAGTTGTTGTTAATACTAATAATAATCTTTGCATTTGATACATCGCCTTATCATGTCGTTGAGACGTCTTAAAGCGATTCGCAGAATATACTGTAAAGTGGAGTGAGCTCATGGGCGAAACCCGGCAGCCCATTATGCACAACAGCGTCCCACAAATTCAGGTTTGAGGTTAAGATATGTGCAGTCGGTAATTGCATCATGAAACCACTTTTTAATAATACACCTGGTAAATCAAATTATAAGAGGTACCTTACACGATGGAATGCAGCAGTAATAGCGGCTAATTAATTTATGACCGGTTGGGAGAACAACCTTGAGTTTACTGTAGATGCAGATCTCAGCACCCAAGAGAACAGAGAACACTCAATAAATCCACCCCCACCCAACCCCGCTCCTCTCCCCCGGATAAAATCCCTCGTTCCACTTCGAGGCTGTTTTCGGGGACATTGCTGTGGGCAAACCGAGCTCCATGTTTCGCACACAGTCATTACACTTCGCACAGGTTTGGGGGGACGTCGTGTTCTTGACAGCGCAAGTAAAGAGTAAGATATCCAAGCGCAAAGATTAGTTTATTCTGATAATGTATCTGCCGGGTTAGCGTGACTGTCTGAACGATTGCCCTCTCTGGAGAAAGTGCTGGCTGGGTAGGCGCCTTGCTCCATGTGTGTGCGTGTCCGTGACGTATGTTTACGACGTGTTAGGTAGGTCCCACCTCTGTGCGTGCACATGTGTGCGACATCTACCGCCCCCCCACCCGACCCCACACCCACCCTTCGCTGCACCAATGCTGGGCTGAAGGCCGTACTCACTGGATGGATGTCGATGAAGAGCCCATGTTCCTCCTCCGTGGGGTTGAGGCCGGCCACAGCCTGGCTCAGCGCTGGGTCCCCATTGAAGAAGTGCGGGTGGGAGAGGAAAGACCTGGGAATCTACAGGCAGAATAACAGCGTGTGAAGCTCCACCCCAACCACACCTCAAATCCCCTCAATCCCCCCAAATAATAATAATATAATAATGATGATAATTATCCTTGCATTTGATACAGCGCCTTATCACGCCTTCGAGAATATACTATGAAGTACAGTGCCTGTGTATTTTATGGGTGAAACTCGGCAGCACAATTGCGCACAGCAATGTCCCCACAAACAGCTACGAAACGAGTGACCGATTTTATTTGGGCAATTGTCGGCCAGGACACCGGCAGAGAGAGAGAGAAACTCCGTTCTCTTTTCGAACAGCGCCACGGGAGATCTTTAACATCAGCCCTGAACAGGGCACAGATGAGGAGGGGAGAGAGAGGTTGAACGTCTCATCCGAATGACGAAGGACAAACAAAGACGGTTAAAACAACAAAAGGTGCGGCATACTTAACCGGCACGTGCTGGCGTTCATCGCCCCTGATTCCCGGCACGGGCAGAAGCCTTGGTTGGGCGGGTAGTCCTGCCCATTGGCAAACATGGTCTTCGGTGCCACGTACCGGAACGACGGCAGACGCAGAGTTGTGCTCGAGCGCTCGTACACCAACTCCAGCGACCTGGTACCATATATACACAGTCAAGCAAGCGATTCCCTAACCCATGCGGGCAGTGAGGAGGTGAGACAGTGAGGGAAAGAGGCGGAGAGATGATCAACAGGCCTGGGATGTGATTTCACAGGAATTTACTGTAAAATCTCTCTGTCCTGCTTTAAAAAATATCCTTCGCACAAACAAAATCTGTATCTCATCGACTCTTGTGCCTGATATTCTGTGTGTTTAGGGCAAGCAGAGAGTGTCCTTAATAGGATGGAGTGGAATGGATGGAGCGCTCTAACCAATACGCTGCAGGGATCCACAAGGATAATAATAATAATCCTTGCATTTGATACAGCGCCTTATCACGTCTTCGAGACGCCTCAAAGCGCTTCACAGGATACACTATAAAGTGGATTATCTGTATATTTTGTGGACGAAACTGGATCCTTCCAGGGGATGAGAGTGTGGTAAGGAAGGAGAGAGAGAGTGAGGGAGGAGAGAGAGAATGTGTAGTCTGTTACAGACACGCATAGATTTCCATGTGCAGGTGGTGTACATACGTGGAACTCTGAGTCTGGTTTTGATCCTCTTAAGATGTGAAAAGCGCTCTATAAGTGCAACCTGTTGTTTGAGTTGTGGTGGTTGTGTCAAACACATGTGCCTCTCGTCTCTCTCGCTATCACTCTGCCCGACTCGGAAACCGACTGCTCGACTCACCTGCAGGCATCGGGACTGTAGAACTTGAGTGTGTCCGAGGGAGTGCGGAATGGAGACCACATTTCTCCTGCTGTTCCATTGATCATGTTGCACTGAGTGGAGTTCCAGTAACTTACCTAGAACGTAGAGAATTCACACCCACACATACACACGCACACACTTAGCAATAGCGTAGAGGAGACGAGATCATTTCATTTTCACGTCAATTCGATTCGATTTAATAATTTAATTAGGATAATCCTTGCATTTGATACAGCGCCATATCGAGTCGTTGAGACGTCTCAAAGCGCTTCGGAGAACATACTGTACAGTGAATTGACTTGTATATTTTGGGGGAGAAACAGGTGAGGCCTAAAACAGCCTGTAAACAGGAACTCCGTGTTCTCACCATGTTATTGCCGTTCCACTTATCCAGCTGATGAATTTTATTAATGTGGTCGAGTCCCGTGTTGACTGTGAACAAACCCGTGTCTGTATTGTTCATCTGTGAAGCCAGAAGACAAGAACAATCTGTCACATTGTGCCCCCGTTGGACGGAAAAGCAAGTCGTGGATTGAATGACCCCATTTTTTTTTCCCTTTTAAGGGTTTATTAATAACCCCGGAAAGCGTTCCGCCCTATTGACTAACAGCTGGGTTCCTACTTTACTGCAAGGTAAACACAAGCATGTGTGTGTGTTCTTCTCTTCGACCATGCCATTAGTCAACCCCCTTCCGCTCCCATCCCTTCTCCCCCCTGATCCCAGCTCAGGTCTGAAATGCTGTGCACTGTCCAGCGCCTTGGGATGTCCTCCCGACGTGAAAGGCGTTATACAAATGTAATGTTGTTGTGTGTGTGTGTGTGTGCGTGGAGTAAAAAAACTTGCTTAAGGTCTCGCACCATCCCGCTCACGAATCAAACCCGGGTCCTCTTGCTTTCGGTGCAAGGCGTGCTAACCATTACATTACTGAGACTTATTAAAGTCTAATAAGGGGAGGGGTGGGGGTTGGGGGGTGAAGGAGATGATACAAAGAAGGGCGCACTCCGAGGTCACGGCTAGAGAGAGACACGGAGATTGTCTGCTCCAGTCTGTGCCGCAAAATTTCATTCCCTGATATTCCCAAGCTTTGAACCTCCAGCCAAACGCCCCGCGCTGGAGTGTGGGGGAGCGAGGAATACTCACTTCAGCGAACAAACCAAATTTGTCGTTAGAGGATATCATGCCTGGGAAAATACTGTTAAGTAGGTCGATGAGAGGGTCATTGTATCCCCACAGAATCTCCCGCACCGTTTTTCTGAAGAACAATGTCTGATTAAGCTGCGTCATGGCATCGTTAAAGATCAGCTTCATAAGAGGGGAGAGGTTTTCGGCCATCAGTGCCCCACCCTGAAGAGGGAACAACAACAACAACTTGAATTCATACAGCGCCCCTCACGCAGGGTACTGTCTCGGAGCACTTCACAGTAATGGAGTTCGACACCGAGCCGGGAGGAGGTAGCCGTAGGCACGGTCGAGGGGGAAGGTTTTCAGGCACGACCTGAAAATGGCATAGGAAGGGCAAGGCAAAGTGATACAGGGAGAGCGTTCCAGAGTTTTGGGGTGTAGAGGTAGGCGGAGGCAGCGAGCAGTGGGTTAGGGGGTACGCAGAGTGAAGCAAACACATACCAAAGCCAGCATGTTGGGCAAGACCAATTCATCGCTCTCACTGCCAGCAGACCGTTCGGCACAGAAATGAAACTGTCGAATGCTTCGATACGAGACGGTGTAATTGTCATTAAAGGTTATATTGTCCTTCGGTCTGTACTCTCTGTAAAATCAACAGCAACAACAAATGACATTTATGCAGCGCCTTTCACATCGGGAGGACGTCCCAAGGCGCTGGACAGTCAGGGATTTGGACCTGAGCTGGGGGGTGGAGGGCAAGGAGGGTGATTGAAGGTATGATCGAAGAGAAGAGTCTTGGGATGGGCCTTGAAGGAGGTAAGGGAGGGAGCAAGAAGTTGAAAGCACTGTGGGATGGAGTTCCAAAGGGTGGGGGCAGAGAGGCTGGAGGCCTGACCGACGACAGTGGGGGCGGGCCGGGTGGGGGACATGGAGCAGGCTGGAGCCTGTTGAGTGGAGGGAATGGACAGGTCGATCAGGAGTAGTGAAGGGCAAGAAAGGTTGGGGTGGGGGTAGGAGGGTGACCGAAGGCACGGTCGAAGAAGAGGAACCAAATCAGAGAATCAGAGACCAAAACAGGGTTCTCGCACCTCAAAATCTCCCGAACCGTGCGAGCGAGCGCTAACATTTGCGAATTGCAGTGGCCAGAGGCGTGGTACCTGTACACATAAGGTCCTCGCTGAGCCAGAGCAGGCTGCTCCCCGCGAAGGATTCCCTCCGGATTTAGGATCTCGAAGAAGTGGACGGCCATGTAGAAGGGCACGGGAACGTCTCGCCACATGGGGTAGGCCAGGCTGTTACTGGGATCGATCTGTACGTTCTGGGGAAGAGCGAACCATGGCGGGAGGCCGCACTGTTAGCTTCAAAGCTGAACCTTTACAAAGGAGCCGTCATACACCGACATCAACATCGTCACAAGATCACAAGGTCAGACTGGATCAAGAAGGCCCTTTGATCTCATCGAGGCCCTCCTGATTGGCTCCCGTCAGCGCCTCCTCACCTCAGGCACTGACAGAATCATCATCCGTGGATGCACACTCCACCTCACTGAACCATTCCGGAAGCCTTGACGTCTTGTTTGACCCTCAATTATCCTTTTTACCCCACATCCGTGCCATGACCCGCTCTGCCTTCCCCCACCTCCGCAACATTGCCCGGCTCCGCCACTGTCTCACACCGCAGGCCGCCAAAACCCTCATACATGGCATTCATAACGTCCAGGCTTGACTACGCACACTCCCACCTGCTTCACGTCCCCCGCCTCGCCCGCCCTGCCATTGGTGGGCAGGCCTTCAGCCACTCTGCCCCCACCCTCTGGAACTCCATCACACAATCCCTCCACCTCGTCCCCTCCCGTGCCTCCTTCAAGACCCATCTCAAGACCCTCCTCTTCGACTGTGCCTTCAATCACCCTCCTTCCCCCCCCCTGCCCTCCGCCCTCTCCGATCCCGACCTCCAGCTCGGGTTTGACACACTGATTGTCCAGCACCTTGGGACGTCTTCCCGATGTGAAAGGTGCTATACACATGCAATTTTGTCGTTTACATAATGGACACGTGAACTTCACCTATTTGAACCATGTAGAGAATTTAGTGTGTCATAAAGTTGATGTAATTATCGTGTGTGTGTGTGTGTGGGGGAGGGAGTAATAAAATTGATAATAATCCTTGCATTTGATAGAGCGCCGTATCACATCTTCGAGACGTCTCAAAGCGCTTCACAGGATAATGTACTGTAAAGTGAATTGACTGCATATTTTGTGGGTGAAACGCGGCAGCCAATCGCGCACAGCAGTGTCCCACAAACAGTCGTGGATTGAGCAACCGAATTATTATTATTGTTTTTTTAAAGGGATTATTACCTCCAGAAAGTAAACTGCCAATCGACTAACAACAGGGGAGCCTACTTACTGCGAGGTGGGCTAAGAAAAATTGCCTAAGGTTGCGCCCTGCCCAGGAATCAAACCCAGATTCTCTCACTTGCGAGGCGAGTGCTCTATCCACTAAGCGTGACAGGGTGATTAAACATTATATAACACTTCATACACTCACATGATCAACTTGGCTATTACGGGCCATTTGAACATTGTTCTCGCCAACAAAACAAAAGACATAACGCAGCTCATAAAAATAATTCTTATTATCACTTGGGTCCATTTAGGTCACAGCGACAGCAGAGAGCTGTGTGGAGATTGCAGGCGTCTGAGTTGCTACCATCTCACACTTATTGTGATTTCTGTAATAAATGTGGCTGGCGTCTGTCGTGTGGACAGCCGGTGTGGAGGAACGTACGAACAGGAGTGGGCTATACAGCCGCTCGAGCCTGTTCCATCATTCTATTAGATCACGGCTGATTTGTACCTCAACTCCAATTACCCGCCTTTGCTCGATATCCCTTGCTATCCTGACCTATCTACACCCCTCGCCATCACGGCAAACGCATTCTAATAATGATCCTTACATCTGGTCCAGCGCCTTATCACATCATCGAGACGCCTCAAAGCGTTTCACGGGATATAATGTAAAGCGCTCCGAGACGCTGCTTCGCGTGAAGGGCGCTATATAAGTGCAGGTTGGTTGTTGTTGTAGTGAAGTGTAGTGACTGTGCATTTCGTGGACAAAACGTAGCAGCCAGTTACGCAGAGCAGTGTCCCACAAACAGCCGTGGAATGAGCGACCAATGTTATTTATCTGGGGTATTACTGGCCAGGACACCCGGAGAGAGCGAGAGAAAGAGAGAGAGAAAGAAACTCCTGTCTCTTTTCGAATAGTGCCGCGGGAGATCTTTAACGTCCACCTGAACTATAGGCAGGAACGACAGCTATAACAGCACCAAAGTACTGAACCCCGAAACTCACCTTAATGACCTGATCCCGCATGATGATTGGATTGATGAAAATCAGAGTGACCCCCAGGGTTGTGAGCAGCACTCCTGTGACCGCCAGGGCCAGCAGGGCTCTCCACCCACAGCTGCTCATCTCTGGCACAGTGTGAGCTGAGCCTCTGCCCAGTCCCGTGCCCGCTGACCTCCCGATTCAGTGACAAGGAGCAGCCAGTCCTGAGGTCAGAAGGAGTCGGTAGTCATTGATAGGAAAACACCACCCACCGTCCCCCAGAAAAAAGCACACACACACCCACACCGCCCATTTCACACACACACACACCCATCACACACTGATCGCCCCTACCATATACCACCCCCCACACGCACCTGCCACACACACACAGACTCCCACCCCCCAAACACACACACACTGCCCCCCACCCACACAGACAGACACCGCTTTCCATTTACCACTTGCCTTGCCTGAGGTTCCTGTGTCCTCACCCACTATCCACTCCGCTCATTCCCAGCAGGTTCTGTGGCAGCTTCCAATAGCAAAGTTGACCTCTGGAACTTGCAAATCAGCTTTCAAGGGGCCGGCGTGTAATAAGGAGCACATTAACTCCCCCCACGCAGATCTCAGCACATCCTCGCCCAGGTTGTGAACAGCTGGGTTGGTGGGCAGCACGAAGATGATCGATGTGAATGAGGGTCCCACTTGGAGAATGGATTGCTCTGAGGTTAATACTTGCTCGTAAGTTCAAATAGTTCAGTCCTGTAAATTACAGCAGATTAAGTACTTTATAATATTAAACCCTTGGTTAATAAAACCCTTAACGATGACAGTTAATTCACATGAGCATGAAGCAAGTCAGCAGTAATATTGGACAAAGGGCATTTATTCTTGTAAGGAAGATGACTTTGGTTCGATTCCCGGGCAGGGCGAAACCTTAGGCAAGTTTCCTTACTTCACGTGTCTCTGTTTACTAGTAGTAAGTAGGAACCCGGTTATCAGTGGTTTGGCAGATCGCTTTTCCGGGGGTAATAATCCCGCTCCCCCAAAAAACTCACAACAATTTGGTCACTCAATCCACGACTGTTTGTGGGACGCTGCTGTGCGCAATTGGCTGTCGGGTTTCTCCCACAAAGTATACAGTCATTTCACTTGACAGTGTATCTTGTGAAGCGCTTTGAGACGTCTCAACGATGTGATAAGGCGCTATATCAAATGCAAGGATTATTATTCCCACGCAATGTAACAATGGTGAGAACCTGAGATTACACGTTAAAGCCAATAATTTATTGCTAAACGTTCAGCCACACGAGCAAAAACAAAGTAAAATTATAGTCCTATTTAGAACAGGAATATCTAAACTTTTTTTATTGTGTCATTAAAGAGTTGGTTTCTCTTTAATCCACCCACCAGCAGCTCTCACCTTTCTTCTTCCTCTCCTTAAGAGCCTGACTCCCTCCAGTGGTATGGTTCTGTGTCTATCAGGAACCTCTCCAGGTGTCTGATCCACACAGAAACCTATCCCCGTGCATCTGAGTATCCAAACCAGACTGAGAGTCCCACATGAGTGCACCAACTACACACTGACATTTCCCTGTGTCTGGAAATGTATTTATTTATTTATTTATTGATTGATTTTGGTCAGCAAGATCCACGTGGAAACCTATCACCATTCTTAAGAGTATCCAAACCCAACGGAGAATGTCATGCATTCCACCTTCACATGGAAATCCCAGAGATAGATTGTTGAAATGGATTGCTATACTCTCTCTCTCTCTCTGGAGGGACGCACTCTATCCCCAGAGAGTATTTAGGAACAGGCTAGCAAGAGCCAAGAGTGTGTAGTGTGTGTGTGTGTGTATTGCATCTTTTTTCATATATCTTTCATGTAAAATGAAAGTTTTTATTTTGCGAATGAAGGCTTCTCAGTGTATTTGTGCCACAGTAATTCTATTTTGTTATGCAACGACGCTTGAAGTTGATAACAGGAGCGAAATACGCTGTAATTGTGTTTTATTGGAGAGAGCTATTTCAGTCCACATCATGGGACGAGTTTCAGCAGGTGACCAGTTGCAGCTTCGCAAACGGTCAGAAAAAGAATTCAGAGACTTTTTCCTGGTGTCAAAGGAGAAGTCAAAGTGCTGTGTCGAATGATGATGGAATCCTGTAGTGGTTATCACGCTCCCCTCGCAAGTTCCCGGGCAGGTTTAATTCCCGCGCAGGGCGAAACCTCAGTCAAGTTTACTTACTTCATACACACGCCTGTTTACCTAGCGGTAAGTAAGAACCCGGATGTTAGTTGATTAGCGGATCGCTTTCTGGGGGTAATAATCCCTCAAAAAGAAATTGGTAACTCAAGCTGTATACAGTATATTCTGTGAAGCCCTTTGAGACGTCTCGATGACGTGATAAGGAGCTGTATCAAAGATTATTGTAATTATTATAATGTGCACAAAAAACACACCCTGTGCGAATCCAAAACCCAGCGTAGCGATCACGATATAGGGACACATTCAAATCTCGCACGTTAACAGTTATTGCTTTATTGCGGACATCTTTTAAGATTTTCAACAATAACCGAAAAACACTACGTAAAAAGGCCCTCAATGAGCCCTTAGAATTTCACAGCCAAACACAGTGATCCTGACCCAGCAGAACGACAGTAGCAGTTTACAAAAGGTACAAATAACAGATTTGCACTGCGACGGACAGAGAGGGTTTTGGCACAAGGTGAAGTGACAACTGCTGTACGTTCTCAAGCATACTCGAATGGAGTTGACTATTTGCTAACTGCATGTTATAAAATATATATACCAGTACTTTAAAATAAAACTGGCACATTTGTGTGTGTGTGTGTGTGTGTAGCATTTTTTTGTCACTCAGAATCAGCAGCTGTGAACGAACGCTTGATAATTGAATCGTTCATCTGTACTCACTAGTACCAGTGGTCAAATAGTGCACAGCAGGGCAATGCTTAATGTGTGCGTTCACTAACAAGGGGAGACAGAGAGAGGGAGAGAGAGATAACGCCAGGTCACTGGAGTAATTCTTACCACTAAGTAAGATGTTTGCGATCAGAGGAAGCTATTCTCTGATTGCAGAGCATGACGGTTTCTCATTCAGACCATATTAAACAATATGAGCGAAACAATGTGATGGGAGAAAATGTGCCTGAAATTTCTGAGGATCCAAAATATTCCTCTTTCTATTCCATTCGCACTCAGCCCTCGTTAAAACCACTGCACCAGCCAAACCTTTCCATTCGTACCGTAATACTGAAACTCGCACTGTACTTGGGATCAGTCCGGGTTTAAATCGCTGTAACAAGGGAAAGTCTTGTATCAGAATTTCAGCAGGAAAAACCTCCTTAAGAAGGACTCTAGCTGGAATCATTCAGATTTCCAGGTAGATATAATAATAATGATCCTTGCATTTGATATAGTGCTTTTCACGCCTTCTCAACGTCTCAAAGCGCTTCACAGAATAGACTGTAAAGTGAACTGACCGTATATTTGTGAGTGAAACGCGCACAGCAGTGTCCCACAAACAGCCGTGGATTGAAAATGACCAATTTATTATTGCTTTTTGTTTTGGAGGGATTATTATTAGGCTCTGTGTGGAGTAAGGAAACTTGCCCAAGGTTTCGCCCTCTGCCTGGAATTGAACCCAGGTGTCTCGCTTGCAAGGCAAGTGCTCTAATCACTGAGCTACAGGACTCCACGTCCAATATCCACGCCTTTCCCGGAACGATACACGTCAGCTTATTTTAATTTGGTCAGCTGGGTGTCTGACACATGTGGAAACCCGTATATATGTGCGCCACCTACACGTGTGAAAATTGCCCTGAGTCTGGCAGGTCAATGGAGGAAATTGGGCAAGTAAGAATGAACACAGAGTGATGTGCTCCAGTGCGTTGGTAGGAACAGCAGAGTGAGATAGCATCATGGGGGCATGAGAGGAAATGCCAACAGAGTGATTACACGTCTCCTGATTTACCCCAACATCCTTCCTTCACCAGGCAGAATGCCACAGGGGCCGAGGCGAGTGAAACTATTGGAATGTCTGATACGTTTAGAATGAAGAATGAATTAGTTTAGTCCTTACAGCTTTATTCAGAAACTCTGCAGCTTGTGTCCTCTCCCATATCAAACTCCTTGAGGACGAGGACCTTGAACTTGATCCTCTGGGAGGCGGTGAAGCCGGACGAGGGTGGGGGGTTGATTGACTCACGGAGCTTGGCGTGGGAGAGGACACGGGCCATAGAGTTCTGTATGATCTCTGGCTTGTGAAGGGAAGAGTTGGGGAGTGGGGTGAGCAAGGAGTCAGTGTAGTCAAGCCTGGATGTAATGAAAGTGTGGTGATTAATTTCCTGCAGACTTCCTTGTCAGACAAGTCCTGTACCGCTCAGTTCCCAGCTCACTTTGAAAGTGAACCTTTCCCGTTCCCAGTCTGATCAGGCAGTCACTACACTCCCCTAAGCTCCACGGACAAGTCTTCCTGCTGTTGGTAGGACTTTGTGTGGTCCATACTGAACCCGGAGGGGGGATAGAGGGGGGGAGGTAGCAGGACAGACAGAGCTGGGTTGTTAAAGATGCTGTTTACAATAATCTGCTAGTAAAATAACCTTCTCGTTATACGCTGATAGAAAAACTCGCCTCAGGGATTTGCACACTGGTGCTTGTCCCTGAGGAAACACTGGCAAGTGAGCGGGTCCATTTTGAGTTGGGGTGTTTTTTGGTGGGGGGGTGGCGGGGAAAAAGGTTTTGGTTAGTCAACAATAAAACTTTTGTGCATTCTGTGCAAAGTTAAAGTGAGGGAGGGGAGAAAAATATATATTTATATGTGTAATAAATTGGGTATTAGGGGCGGTGGGAAAGAGAGAGAAGGGAGGAGAGAGAAGAGAGGGAAGGGGAAGAAGAGAAGATAAAAATAAATGGTAATAAACATTCTCTCGGCGAGCGAGCTATCAGTCCAGTGGTGTCAGGAATGGTCAAGCGATGTGTAGTCAGGGGGAGCGGAGTCACTGGGCAGGAGTGACGAGCTTTCAGAGGAGGCTGGGCTGTTGTCTCGACTGATGATCTGAGTGGAACAAACAGGCGGCGATTACAACAGTTTTAATCAATCTTAATCCGTGGACAAAGACCAAAAGCTAAACCGTGGGGGTGGGGGGAAAGCAAAAGCGAGGATAGAAAGATAGTCAACTGCAAGGATTGCCGTTACATCTAAGGTAACGGTTGTATTGCCGGGTTATAAAGGAACTTGATTCGGTCAAGTGTTAGAGAGCGCGAGCGGTGAGGCTAACTCTGGAGCCGACACTGAGGGAGGGTGCGAGAGAGTAGTGGGTAGCCATGAAGATTGAATCGGAAGAGAATACATCATTAACACAAACAGGTGCAGTTGCCAGTTTATTAGTGTTTGCAATCCCCAAACCGTTTTTTTTATTTTAGTAAATACGTTAAAACATGCGGTTATACAGTACACCTGGTTATACCTAGTTAGTTAAGTACACCTAGACAGTTAACGGTTTATAACCACGCCTGGACGGTGTTTAAAAAGCATTTATACTGTAATAATTACTGTTATTTTGTCTGCAGAGAAGCACTTTGAGACGTCTAGAAGACGTGAAAAGCGCTATATCAAATGCAAGGCTTATTATTATTGTTGTTGTTAATTTTAGAGTTTTTTTCCTGCACGTGCAAATGAGGGGGTAAAGATTCATCACTAACTTAACTTACTAGTCACTACAGATGAAACCATCACCAGAGAATCCTGAGCCCTGAGTTTTGTGCGTATGTGAGTGTATGTGTGTGTGTGTGTAAGTATGTGTGTAAGTGTAGTGTGTCTGTGTGAGGTGTGTGCTTGTGTGTTGGGTGCGTGTATTGCATGTGTGTGTGTGTGTGTGTACACAAATATAAACAGCTACCCACCTACTGAGCACCTTCAGGGGTCTCGGTGCAGTTAGCAGTTGCTTTTGCTGAATCAAACCGTTTCTCCTCATTACCTTCAGCGCATTGCTTACTACTATTCCCCAATAACACGCTTCTGTCCTACAAAATAATCATTCCCAGGTTTATTTGGATACTTCTCTCTTTTTTTTGGAACAGGCATTCCACAAAAGAAAAAAAAAACAACTACACACACAGCCAGAAACATAAAACCAGTGTACAAGAATGCCCTCCTTTGCTCATGACTTCCAGGCTTCCTGCATCAATTGCCTTTAACACAGATTCCAGCGCCTTAGGACGTCCTCCCCACGTGAAAGGTGCTATACAGATGTAATTTATTGTTGTTTTACCTCACTCCTGCTCAGACTGTTTTAATTTCAGGGAATTTTACACGGGCTGAGGACTCCAAAACATTCAGTGCGTGCACGGTTACTTCTGTTTTAACGAAAGAGTTTAGGATTGATATAGTGGAGTCCTGTAGCTCAGTGGTTAGAGCACTCGCTTTGCAAGCGAGAGACCTGAGTTCAATTCCAGGCAGAGGGCGAAACCTTGGGCAAGTTTCCTTACTCCACACACAGAGCCTAATAATAATCCCTCCAAAAAACAAAAACAATAATAAATTGGTCATTTTCAATCTACGACTGTTTGTGGGACATTGCTGTGTGCAATTGGCTGCCGCGTTCGCCCACAAATATACAGTCAATTCACTTTACAGTGTGTTCTGTGAAGCGCTTTGGGACGTCCTCCCAAAGTAAAAAGTGCTATATCAAATGCAAGGATTATTAGTATTATTATTATAGTATTATTTCAGAATCAGGCTCAGTTTACTGTGTTTTAAGAGTGACATGTTGTATGGAAATGTCACATTTTTAAGCTATTTTAGTCAGAAACAACTGGTTTAGGGAGTAAGGATTTAAACAGTAGGGATTTAAACCCTGTAGACTACTGCAGTTTGTTATCACCTAAAGATATATTTGGGTTACACAGTACACAAATATGTTACTCAAGGTCCACTATCTGTGAGTTTACTCTCGAACTCAGGGGATGGGAATGCTAGGATATCAGGAGCCATCGATGCCAATACAGGATCCCAGGATTCCTGTGTGGAATCAGTTCTCCCGAAATCCTGGGATTGCAACCCTCAAGTCCAGGCAGCGACTAAGTGGTGCGGTCACCCCAGGGCCTAGGAATATGTGGGGGTCCCAAGCCTTCGGCAGATGAGTGACTTGTGTTTCTCTCGCTCCCTGTTTCGATATGGCTGTTCAACCATGCTTTTGATCACCCCGCTTCCCACCCCACTGCCCTCCACCCTCCCCAATCCCGACCCCCAGCTCTAGTCTGAAACACTGACCGTCCAGCGCCTTGGGACGTCCTCCCGACGTGAAAGGCACCGTGTAAATGTCATTTGTTGTTGTTTTTGATGCTCTTACCCGCTTCCGGAGATGCAGGATTACCAGAGCCAGGAGCACCATGAGGCAGCCGAGAGCGATCAGGATGTACTGAAGGAACTCCAGGATCTTCGGCAAGAGGACCAGGTAGTTATAGAAGGTGTCTAGAGCTGGCCCGTCGATGATACCAGACTGTAAAGGCACAGGTTAAACCCTGCGTGAGTCTCGGTTATACAATTAGCGACAGTTTATACATCGCCTTTCATGCAAGGAGCACATCTCAAAGCACTTCACAGAGTCCGAACAGGGGGTGGAGGAGAGTTGAGAAAGGAACTGGGGGTGTGTGTGGGGGTGGGGTGTAGTAGTAGTAAGCACGCACAGTCACTTTATAACTAAAAGTATTGAAAGAGAATTTTCCTGATCACGGTTGCACTCACCTCTTCAAACCAAAGGAAAGGCAGCAGCAAAGGCCGGATTTTTCCAGTCTCTCTGGGTTTAAAACAAAAAAGGATTTTGATAACATACGTACAACGGATCATCAGTAAATATGGGCTGATGTTACGACAGCCTGGCACAGTCGGTAGCGCTCTTGCCTCCGGGTCAGAAGGTTGTGGGTTCAACTCCCCACTTCAGGACTTTGAGCTCATAGTGTAGGCTGACACTGCAACGCAGTGCTGGGGGTGGGGGTGACAGCCAAGGACAGACAGAATGTACTGAACAGAGACTATAAGGAAGAAGCCAGGAGCTGCTCATGACAGACACGGACTTGCCTGTGGCAATAACATCAGTACCATCCATCCAACTGTCCCTCTGCCTCACCCCCCTCCCTTGCCTCCTTCGAGGCCCGACTCAAGACCTTCCTCTTTGACCGTGCCTTCGATCACGCTTTGAGCTGTACTTACGTGATGCCTTGCACGGATTTTAAGAACAGGTTTAACTGGAGTTTGATGGAGACATTCAGAGGGATACCCGTCAACTGAAAGAGAACGACACGTCAATAAATCAGTTAGTTATCGACATTCTTCAGCGGCTTTCCCTGGTTTTACCAAACCTAACCCCGTGAGGCTGACACCCAGCGCAGGCCCGGCATGTACCAGGAATGAACAGTCAGCATACACCGTAAGTAGGTTGTTCGTCGATTGGCGATCGCTTTCCAGGAGGTAACAATCCCTCCATAACAAAAAAATTGCGTGACTCAATCCACGACTGTCTGTGGGACGCTGCTGTGCGCATTCGGCTGCCGCGTTTCGCCCACAGAATTACACAGTCAATCCACTTTACAGTACATCCTGTGAAGGGCTTTGAGATGTCTCATCGAGGGGATAAGGTCCTATATCAAATGCAATGAGTGTTATTATTATTATTGTCCCCCCCCCCTCCAACAGTGACTCGCAGTCTCTTACTTACGGGGTGGATGTCAATGAAAAGTCCATGTTCTCGCTCATTAGGGGTTAGCCCATGAACAGCCTGCCACAGAACTGGGTCTCCATTGTAGAAATGAGGGTGGGAAACAAAGACTTGAGAATCTAAGAGCGTGAAACACACACATATACACTCGTTTAGCCACAAGCCATAACCCAGCCCAACCCAGCCCGGTGTTGGGCCAACACAAACGATACGATGAAAGAGACAGATACACAAAAACACATCATCGGTCAAATGTATTAATAAAATAAAAAAGCATTATATTTAAAATTGGTTACTCAATCCAATTGGTTACTGTGCCCACAAAATACACACAGTCAATTCACGTTAAAGTGCATCCTGTGAAGTGCTTTGAGACGTATCGAAGATGTGATAAGGAGATATAGCAAATGCAAGGATTATTATTACTGTTATTAAATGTAACTTTAATAACCCCCCTCCCATCCCAAAACTGTGTGAGGGACTTGGTGGCTCGTGTGCTCACTGTGCCGACAGCTGCTGACGTTTAATACCCCTGACTCTCTGCAGGGACAGAAGCCCTCGTTGGGGGGGTAGGTGCTTCCGTTGGCAAACATGGTCTTTGGAGCCACGTAGCGGAAGGACGGGATGTGGGACGTCCAGCCAGACTTCTGGTACACCAGCTCCAAAGTTCTAGTTATGAATAACAACAACATTATGTTTTCATATCTCCCCTCTCCCCTCCTCCCCTCCACAGAAAATCTACAAATCACTGATTCCAACCCACAGTCCCTCCTCCTCGCACCCACCCACCCTCCCTCCCTTGCCTCCTTCAAGGTCCGTCTCAAGATCTTACTCTTCGACTGGGCCTTCGGTCACCCTCCTATCTCAACCCCACCCCCTCCTGATCCCAAGCCTCCAGCTCGGGTGCAAATCCTTGACTGTCCAACATGAAAGGCACTGTGTAAGTGTAATTTGTTGTTGTTGTTATTCCCACCCATGAGCAGCGCTAAATAAATGCAGGTTGTTGTTAACCTATTTGGCACAAGTGGATTCCAGTCAGGCTCTTACCTGCAGGCGTCCGGTGTGTAAAACTTTAGTGTGTCTGAGGGAGTCAGGAACGGTGCCCACATCTCTCCTGCTGTTCCATTAATCATATTACACTGCTCTGTGTTCCAGTAGCTTAGCTGGAACGCAAGAGAAAGGAAGGAATTTGCAATGACTCACAACCAGGGACGTTGGCCATTTCTCTAAAGAGGGTGTGAGCCAGAGGGATGTGGGTTCAAGCCCCATCTCAGAACCTGAGTTCATAAGCTAGATCCGCGTGGTCCAACCTGTTGCTGTCTGGCAAAGCTTTCCTGCTGCTTGTCCAGCTAGGACCACCCCGCCCTAGGGCTTTGGCTTGCAGGGTTAACAGGAGCTGTTTGGAAGAAGGGAGTTTGTTCCTCATCTCTAATTAGTCTCAAGCACGGATTAATCGGTCACATCTCTCATTGCGGTGACTGATCTGCCCTTGTAACACGTCCAAATTTGCCTTAGTGTGTGAAGACTTTTTTTCAGAAAAAAGCCTTATGACTTGTGACTGTGTTTATAATGATGGGGAAGCAAATCAATGGGACACCCTTCATCAGAGGAACTGGTTTCACATTCCCTAATACAGGGCAGACAGATGGCTGCTGATTAGTTGATGTATAAATCAGCCATGATCTAATAGAATGGTGGAACAGGCTCGGGGGGCTGAATGGCCTATTCCTGTTCCTATGTTCTTATGCCCTCCAATCCGTGTGGGAAGATCAGACATACATAGTCTCGAACAATTTTTTTTATATATATAAGCACTGTACCTCTGTAACACCATTCCAGTTATCCACTAGATGAACTTTACTGATATTATCAGCTCCTGTATTAACAGTGAATAAGCCGGTGTTTGAGTTGTTGAACTGGAAAGAGAGGGAAAGGACGGTGAAAGGTAGAATGTTTCTGGTGAGATGGAGATTATCAATCTAAAATACTGTGGTAAATTAGCCACGCAAATTAAGACTGAGAATATATACTTACATCTACAAATAATCCAAATTTCCCTTTGAAAGGGATGATTCCTGGAAATACTCTGTTCAGGAAATCCACAAGGGGATCGTCATAGCCCCATAGTATCTCCTTCACGGACTTCTGAATAAATGACTTCTCGTTGAAGGTCTTCAAAGCAGTGCTAAATATAACTTTTAAAGCGTATGGCAAGTGTTCAACCATCAGTGCTGCGCTCTGGAAACAAAAGACATACAGACAGTATGAGGAAACGCCCTGCACAATCGCAAGCAACAGAAGCAAATTATATTTACACAGAGACTTTCACAACGGGAGGGCGTCCCAAGGCCCTGGACAGTCAAGGATTCGCACATGAGCTGAGGGTTTGGGATCAGGAGGGGCGGAGGTCAGGGAGGGTGGGGGTAGGAGGGTGACCGAAGGCGCGGTCGAGGAGGAAGGTCGAGACGAGAGGGTGAAAAGAGTATCTAGCATCCCTTGCGTCTGCCACACACTGCGATTTATGTTCCTGTCTCATGTTCCTTCATCGCTCATTTTAAGCTGCTACTAATTTAATAGACCCACAGCATAAGCCTGCTATTCTCTTTCAGAATAATTCTCCAAATGAGATTTATGGAGCAATAAATGCTATGTTAAGATAGCTGCAGAATAATGGCAGGATTTATAACCGACTAAGCACATTTGAACTAGTTTTAGACATGAACACCTAAAGCGCTGTGACTATATACAGTATTGTATGTAACAACCGAGTGTATAATTCGCATCATTTAACGGGAACAATACTGTACTGACGTTTACACTGGTCTGGGGGAGCTTTGTTAGTCATTTGTTTGCGATCTAGAGTATTCAGGCCATGTGATTTCACACTATCTTACTCAGCAAAGCGTTATTTTAGGAGCTTTGCTCAGGAGGTCTGCCTAGTCACAGGGAGCGAAAGCCAAAGAAGGTGCTGTAATTGCAACAGGACAGTTCAGGGCACTGAGGCAATTCAATTAAATGTTGTACATCCTCTCACCAGGACATGAGCTACAGGAGTGGCCCTCCTTACAGCACAGCAGACACCCAAGATTGTTGCAACTATTTTTCCTCTAACTTGCTATTAAATATGACTCTCTCTATCTCTCTCCTCTTTTAACAACTCAAGCAAGAGGAATCGGGTTCAATTCCCAGGCGGGGTGAAACCTTAGGCAAGTTTCCTTACTCCACACGTCTCTGAGCTGGAACCCGGTTGTGAGTCGATGGGCGGATTGCTCTCCGGGGGTAATAATCCCTCCAAAAAAAATCCACGATTGTTTGTGGGACACTGCCGTGCGCAATTGGCTGCCGCGTTTCACCCGCAAAATACACAGTCAATTCACTTTACAGTATATCTTCTGAAACGCTTTGAGATGTCTCAATGACTCGATAAGGCACGATATATAATGCAAGGATTATTATTATTATTCACTGTGGTTAGAAGAAACCCACCAGGGCTAGCATGTTGGGCAGGATGAGTTCATCACTCTCATTGCCAACAGAGTGCTCGGGGCTGAAGTGATATTGGCGATATTCACGGTACGAGACAGTGAAGTTGTCATGAAACGTGATGTTGCTTTTCTGCCGGTACTCTCTGTAAATCAGAAACAGCAGTCAGCGCTCTGTCTCACACACACACACACACACACCCAACAAACAGCGTTTGAGAAAGACAAACCAGAAAACTGTAGGACGCAAATTGAGCTGAACTGAACCGAGCCCCATTAAAGTCTAATTTTCTTTTTGAATGCTTCAGTTTAGCAAAGAAAAATCAAGTGCAAGTATTATCCCAGAGCTGAAACTAAGAAGCCGGATAATTTATAACGATGGCAGTTCAGAATGTATTCACTCTCCGAATCCCGGGCTTCCGATTTCTTCCAGTCAGGCCTTGGGTTTAGTTCACTGTGCTCCCAGGCCTTGGGATGTCCTCCCGACGTAAAAGATTCCATACAAATGTAACTTTCTTTGTAATTTTTTAACATAGTACAAACCGCTTTGCTGAGAAGCAATTGATTGCCTGGCGTGTAAAGAGACGTTGAACGGAGAGATTTCCTGGCCCTCGCTCCAGCAGCTTTTAATTTTTGCTGCATTTGCAACTTTGCTGATGTTACTGGCAATAACCCGATTGATTCGCACCAGACAAACTGTGCTCTAGCCTCGAGACGAGATTGAGCTAAACTCACTTCGCCATTGTTATTTGCCTTCGCTTGATTGTGGGTGCTCAGCTGGCACAGGCAACGTTACATCCTGATCAACTGTGGCTCAAGTGTGTGTAATCTGCAATCCAAGCAGCGTATAACTTTCCACCTGATGTTGGAAAGTTCGGCACAGTACTCAATCACATGCCTCGCTGACATTCATGCAAAGGGCATGATTAGATTCACCATTGCTCCTGACGAATGTACACATAATCACGGGAACACATTAAAGTCAAGCATTTGAAATGGATTAAGGGGAACCAAACTGTATCGGGGGTTTTAATTTCACACAGGGAAGCACTAACTGCCTCTTTGAAGCTTTCGCTCGGTTACAAAATCAGCTAACACAATGGTACAGACTGTGGTCACTTGCTGCTGAGCTTTGCTGTGAGTCAGTACCACTCTTTGCAAAGCACACAGGAAAGGTCTAGGACAGTGCTCTCAATAACAAGCTCTCAATGGCAATGCCCATTCTGGTGTCCACCAAGCCTTGGCTCTCATCAACTTACACCTAATAAGTTTCCCGAATGAGGTAAGCAGGATGCATCCATCCAGCGAGAGAACGAGAGAGAGAGAGAGAGTGCACATTCTAGTCCAACAATCTCTAGAATTTCCACGTGTAGCTGGGAATGCCCAGAATTTTCTCTTAGTTTGGTTTGGATACTCTTAAGCGTGGTGATGGGTATTTGGTGATACTGGATCCATTCAAACTTTCAAGACTGAGGTGGATAGATATTTGTTAGTTCAGGGTATCAAAGGATATGGGACAAGGGCAGGTAATTGGAGTTGAGGTAGAGATCAGCCATGATCTAATAGAATGGCGGAATAGGCACGAGGGGCTGAATGGCCTCCTCCTGTTCCTTTGTTCCTATAAGAAATGGATGAGTGATATGAGAGACTGAATAACATAAATACTGTAGTTAATCTACTTTGGGGCAAACACATGTTTTTTTTCCACCAGGCCTCTCATGTTGTTCCTATTGAATTGGATAGAGCAACACAAGTAGAGATAAGCAGCCCTTTAACCTAAACCTCCAGCTGATGTTATATGCATCTCTTGTTTACAATGTACTGCACAATCTACAGTACTGTGGAGTCCTGTAGCTCAAAGGTTAGAGCACTCGCCTTGCAAGTTTCCTTACTCCACACATAATCCCTCAAGAAAAAAAAAAAATTTGTCACTTCAATCCACGACTGTTTGTGGGGACGCTACTGTGTGCAATTGGCTGCTGCATTTCGCCCACAAATGTACAGTCAATTCACTTTACAGTGTGTTCTGTGAAGCGCTTTGGGACGTCCTCCCGACGTGAAAAGCACTACATCAAATGCAAGGAATATTATTATTATTGTATTATTTCAGAATCAGGCTCAATTTACTGTGTTTTAAGAGTGACATGTTGCATGGAAATGTCACATTTTTAAGCTATTTTAGTCAGAAACAACTGGTTTAGGGAGTAAGGATTTAAACAGTAGGGATTTAAACCCTGTAGACTACTGCAGTTTGTTATCACCTAAAGATATATTTGGGTTACACAGTACACAAATATGTTACTCAAGGTCCACTATCTGTGAGTTTACTCTCGAACTCAGGGGATGGGAATGCTAGGATATCAGGAGCCATCGATGCCAATACAGGATCCCAGGATTCCTGTGTGGAATCAGTTCTCCCGAAATCCTGGGATTGCAACCCTCAAGTCCAGGCAGCGACTAAGTGGTGCGGTCACCCCAGGGCCTAGGAATATGTGGGGGTCCCAAGCCTTCGGCAGATGAGTGACTTGTGTTTCTCTCGCTCCCTGTTTCGATATGGCTGTTCAACCGTGCTTTCGATCACCCCGCTTCCCACCCCGCTGCCCTCCACCCTCCCCAATCCCGACCCCCAGCTCTAGTCTGAAACACTGACCGTCCAGCGCCTTGGGACGTCCTCCCGACGTGAAAGGCGCCGTGTAAATGTCAATTCACTTTACAGTATATTCTGTAAAGCGTTTTGAGACGTCTCGAAGACGTGAAAAAGCGTTTTATCAAATGCAAGGATCATTATTTATTTTATATTACTCACCTCCATATTGTTAACATGAGATACCCGCTGAGGCACACGTACCTGTAAACGTAAGGTCCCCGCTGACTAAGAACTGCCTTTTCTCCACTTAGAAATTCCGTGGGATTCTTAACCTCAAAGAAGTAGACAGACATGTAGAAGGGCACAGGGATATCCCGCCACATGGTATAAGCCAGGCCACTGCTGGGGTCAATCTGAACTTTCTGCACACGGGAACAACAACAACAAATTACACTTGTATAGTACCTTTCATCTCGGGAGGACATCCCAAGGCGCTGAAAGAGAGACAGTGTCTGTAAACACCCTTCACATAAAGACTGAATCCAAATGAAATAACATTAAATTAAAAAAATGTAAAAATGTTAGTTCTGTTCTGTAGAATCACTATGAAGAAGAACTTGTAATTTTTAGAATAATGTTGAAATGTCACAGAACACTGTCGCCTGCAGTGACCTATTTTTATAGGCAATTGCAATCAGCCCACCCTGACTCATTGCTCTAGCCCTTTCCTCACTTAATCTAAGCTGTTAACATTTTTATAAAAAAAATTACTTGTACAATGTAGCACGCTGTGTCTGAATGTCTTATGAGCTGCAAATCTGATCCACATTAACACACTGTCTGGATAGAGAACCTGCCTTTATATCTTTGAAGTAGTGTACAATCGACCCTTTGTGCGATGTTGCAATGCATGTAGATCATTTATATCTAAAAAGAGTCCCATGACAAGTTACAAGTGTGTTAGAGGAAGTACGTTGGTGAGACAGTGTCCTGTAATACAATTGTAGAGCTCCTGTGATGTGAAGCTTTGCCCCATCCTCAGAAAACCTGATGTTCTAACATTGACCTATGTTTAACTACAGATACATATTTAACGACATAACTTCCAACACGATTGTTATAACAACAACAACAAGATTACACTTGTATAGTGCCTTTCACGTTGGTGTATGTTATTATAATAACTTGGTTTCATAACCACAAATCTTCACTCTCAGTTGGATCCCTTTTATATCTCCCCTGGATAATCTGACTCGTTCCACAATGGAATTTTATTGGCACATCAATGCTTTCTTTCAAAGCACAATGGAAGCATACAAACATGTCATTGGATTACAGTTGTCTAGCCAGTTTACCTGAAAGAATTCAGATCGTTGGTCCTTGAACCTTTGAGCACTGTGAAATTCTTATCTCATAACTCAAAAGAAAACTGCACGTATGTCACATCTTTCAATTAAAATCTATCAAGGCACTGGAAAACGAGCATGGAAATATGAGATTTAAAGGTGTCAAAGGTGTGTGTTTTTAGGATGGACAGAAGCTTCAAAGTTTCGCCCTCAAAATACACAGTCAATCCACTTTACAATATATTCGCTTTGAAGACTTATCAAATGCAAGGATTATTATTATTATTATTATAAAGTGGCTCCGAAATGTTTGAGGATGGGTTAACCAAGGCTGAAAGCTTGTCCCCCAATGGTGGTGCAAATGGAGCGAGGAGCAAGCAAAATCCAGAGCCAGAAGAGTAGAGAGGATGGGTGAAATATAGAGATTCCATAATAGGTTAGGGGCAAGACCATAGAGGGATGTAGTGATCAGAACAAAGATCTTAAACTCAATCCTCGTTCATACTGAGAATCAATGAAGATTAGAGCACATGGGGTGTGGGTGGGGGAATAGTAATTGTATGAAGCTTTATGCAGGGGAGAACTTCTATACAAGTTCCAGTTAAAGAGAAAAAAAGAACTTCTGTTTCTTTCATAAATCAGAACAAGTTTTCCTACTTGGCTTGGAGAGAATTCAGCGGAAGCCTAGATTTCATATCTCCTAGTTCATTGCCAAACCATCAACCCTCGTGAAACATTCTTTTCCCACTTCCTCAATCCATATCAAATGCCAACTAAGAGCAATGCTCTCCACAAGCTGCATAGATAGATACTCTCTAATCCCCAATATATTACAGCAAAACCTGGAGTCTATTCCTCCATTTGCCACTGCGACCAACTCTTCAATGCTAAACCCTGGTCTCCTTTCCTCCATACACCTCCACCCCCAATACTCCAACTTCACAGAAATGAGACTGTGAAGGGATTTAAAGATTTGAGGGGATTTAATTGAGGATCTTGGGAGTTGACCTGCTGGAATAGTGGAGCCAATGGATCCCAATGGTGAGGGCAGGGGAAACATCACCCCCAAAACAGTCACATGTTCTACAAGATAAATCATCCTATAAATCTTCTACATGTCAGAGTGCTCCACAGAGCCAAATACCCATGGTGTGGGTATAATGATTAATAACAGCAATAGATACAGCATGATAGTGAACAAAGAAGCTCTGATCAAATCACTGATGACTGCACTACTGGCCCTGACATGAAACAGTCAGACCCTGGAGGAACGTCTCATGAAGAAAAAAACCTGCTCCTATTTAGCTGATGTTGTTGGTTGTCATTCAGCTGGCGGCAGTTTATGATGATGTTTCTGAGCAAGTACTTTAGTAGTGAGCTGGAGTCAAGAGGGTTGGTAGTATGGGAAAATTAAAGGCGTGACCGAAAAGGAAGGTGCTGACAGATACTTTAGGGCTTCAACCTAGAGAGGGGATCTTATAGTAATGCATGAAGTACTGACGAGGGTTGAAAAAATAAACCCAGTACAATACTCTCAAATACACCCAGGACATGAGGGCATGGGCTCAGGGGATGTGAAGGGCAAGTTTAGGACAGACATGGAGGGTGGTGGGGGGGGGGTGCATTTTTTTTGACACACACTTGACATGTAATCAACTGATGGGAACAGGTTACCAGAAATGGTGGGTTTGAGTCAGGACACTGGAACTCAACACAAAACAGCTCAATGCTGGAATAGGAAGCTAGTGGGGGGCGCGGGGGATTCTGTACGAACGAGACATTTACCCCTTCCTTTGGATTCAATCGCAGGACAGCGACACACCCAAAGGATTACTGGCACATCCCTAAGCTAATGAAGGGCGTACTTACGTAGGCTTATGGGCAGAGAGAATGAGATGTCTCAGCTCTGGTTAGAAACTTCCCCGCTTGATAATAATAATAATAATAATCCTTCCACTTGATACAGCGCTTTTCACGTCTTCCAGACGTCTCAAAGCGCTTCACAGAATATACCGTAAAGTGAATTGACCGTATACTTGCGGGCGAAACGCGGCAGCCAATTGCGCACAGAGGGTCCGCAGCTTAATCTTGTTCTAAAAGCGAAGCTAAGGTGTGTGTGTGTGTGTGGGGAGGGGTGTTATTTACAGGCTACAATTACACATTAACATTTAATCAAACAATTCAAATGAAATGAAAATTGGGCCAAACAGCGACAACAACAACAACAAACAAACAAACAAACAAACAAACAAGTGTTTCAAATAAAGTCTGCTCATCAGGAAGTGAGCCTTTTGCTGAGCTCACTCAGCAGTTTTACGAGACGCAAAACGAAGGAGAGATTCTAATCCACAGGAAAACTCGCAGCAGCTTCCACACAGGAAACTTCACTGGGATTCAGATGTCCACTCACCTGCGGCCCAAAGCGGATTGTACAGCACCAGCACCAGATCAGCGGAGCAGCACCACCCCCCCCCACCCCCTCTACACACACACACAGGACCCCCACCCCACCCCTCTACACACATACAGGACCCCCCCACCCCCTCTACACACACACACAGGACCCCCCCCACCCCTCTACACACACACAGGACCCCCCAACCCTCTCCACACACACACAGGACCCCCACCCCCACCCCCTCTACACACACACACAGGACCCCCCCCCACCCCCTCTACACACACACACAGGACCCCCACCTCCACCCCCTCTACACACACACACAGGACCCCCACCCCACCCCCTCTACACACACACACAGGACCCCCCACCCCCTCTACACACACACACAGGAACCCCACCCCCACCCCCTCTACACACACACACAGGAACCCCCACCCCCACCCCCTCTACACACACACACAGGACCCCCTCTACACACACACACAGGACCCCCCACCTCCACCCCCTCTACACACACAAAGACCCCCTCTACACACACACACAGGACCCCCCCACCCCCTCTACACACACACACAAGACCCCCCCTCTACAAACACACACACAGGACCCCCCTCTACACACACACACAGACCCCCCCCCCCCCCACACACAGCACAGCGCAACGTTTTCAGACCCCTTCCGATGGGGGGGGGGTCGATGATGCCCCCCAACCCCCAAACCCCCCCCCAAAACCCGTTGCAACTCACCTGCGCAACTTGCTGCTGGATCCTACCGGGGGTGACACACGCCAGAAGGATGCCGGAGGCCGCCAGCAAGGCCCCCCCCACCCCCAGGACCACCGGGGCTTTGCTTCGCGGGACCTTCATTGAAGCAGAGAGGGAGGGAGAGAGGGAGAGAGAGAGGGAGAGAGAGAGAGAGTGTGAGAGAGAGAGAGAGTGACCAAACCAAACCCAACGCGATGATTTGGATTGCAGAGCAGAGTGGTGCTACACCCCCCCACCCCCCCCCACCAAAGGCTGGGTGCAGAGTGACCTGAGGCAGCATTGCCAGCCCTGACATTGCCCCCCCCCCCCCCCCCAGCAGCTGGCCCGGCGGCCCCGCCCCGCCCCGCCCTCTGGGGCCTGTAGTTCTCCTCGACCGCCTCCCCCACGCCACCCCTCCAGCCCACCGCAGCCACCTGCCTACAACTCCCATGCTGCCCCGCGCTCGCCCCGACCAGCCTGGAAGGGGCGGGTCAAGTCAACAACAACCACAACCACCACCACAACAACGACGACGACAACAACAAGATGACTTGTGCAGCAGCGCCTTGCGGGTCGATGGGGGGGCGTCCCAAGGCGCTGGGCAGAGTGCAGCATTTCAGACCCGACGCTGGGGTGGTCGGTCAGCGGGATTGGCAAAATTGCTGCTTGCGTCCAAACCCATCCACCATCCCAAGGCAGCAGGCGGATTGACGGCGCTCTCCGCCTCACCCCGTTGAAACGGTCCCCAATTGCAAACGTTCCGGCTAATTGCAACCGCCTGAACATCCCTTGCGAAGGACGCTTCGGGCAACTGTCATGATACGCAACCATCAGTCTGTCACAAAGCGGTTCAAGGCGTTGAAGAGAATAGGTCAATTGAATTGGGTGTCTCACTCTGTATGTATGTGTGTGTGTGTGTGTGTGTGTGTGTGTGTGTGTGTGGGGCGGTGGGATAGAGAGAGTGTAGGGGCTCCTCCATACCGGACGTACAAACATTTCTGTACACATGGGATGTGGAACTCTCCCACAAATATTCGCCCACAAATATACAGTCAATTCACTTTACAGTGTGTTCTGTGAAGCGCTTTGGGACGTCCTCCCGACGTGAAAAGCGCTATATCAAATGCAAGGATTATTAAGGATTATTATTATTAACTCTCAGTAGTTTAGTTCGGATACTCTTAAGCTTGGCAAGAAGCTTCCATGGGTGTCTGACACCCAGTTGATCAAAACAAAGATTTGCCTATGGCGGTGTGCAGCAGCGGCATTGCTTTGCATTTCTACCGTGCCTTTCAGGTAGGGGAAAATATTGAAATGGTTCAGAGACAGCGGTGGATCAAGGTGGAAAGGTGACCAAAGGCATAGTTGAAGAGGTTTAGTTGGATTTTTGAAGACAGGGAGAGAAGACGGTGTGAGGGTGGAGGGAATTCCAGAATGCAGCAACTGAAAACTGGGACGTAAATGGGGGCAATGGACGTGTAAGCAAGCACATTAATACACTCAGACATAGACAAGAAAGTGTAAATAAGAATTTAAATTCAGTTTGGAAAGTCTCCAATCTCCAACAGATGTATTATAATAATAAATAATAATAACCTTTGCATTTGATAAAGCACTTTTCACGTTGTCCAGATGTCTCGAAGCCCGTCTTTCTCTTTGGCACTGGTCAATCAAAAATGTGCACCCGAGGGATTACGAGGGATGGAGGGTAGGGAGGGTGGGTTACCTCTTCAAGAGCATCAATGCAGTTGTACAACCCTTTCTAATGCAGAACGTAGCAAAGGAGAGAATGTAGCAAGAAAGTATAAAAGTCCACTTTTATGTGTAGCAAAGTTACTGAAGTTTAAATACATTCTTTGAATAGTGAACAGACAAATTCACGTGCTCTCAAATCGTAATTTGACCACCTTTCAAGGTTCATATTTAGTTTAAACCTACAATAAGCTGGAAATTGCTTCACAAAGCACTGTTTAAATGATCGGAAATTTACCATTCAAGATGACGTACTAATGTAACACAATCTATTTATTCTCTTGGGAATGACACTGCCTTAGGGCACCTACATAAAAAAACAGTTGTCCTCTTAAAATGCATGAAAATAGCAAATGCGTTTCACGCCATAAACATTCATCTGACATCTGGCAGTAAATCTAATTTCTAGTTACAGTATATACTAGTTTGTGTGTATAGTTTCCCAGGACTTAGATGGGGTGGTGAGGGTGAGTAGGCAATATGTCCTTGTTCTAAAGTGACAAACACTATCTGTGTGTGCTCAGGGACTAAAAATACTTTTACAAGGTAATTTTAGTGGGAATAAGGTTACCTTATTTTGACTACTTTTATTGCAATGTTTGTAAGTCTCTGGCAGAATGCTACAACACAACAGAATGGTTTTCTCTACAATAGTATACTGTACACTATCTTCAATGTTCATGTACAAATAATTTTGCATCAGGTGACAGTACAAGAATTTGAATTTATATGGCACCTTTCACGCAGGGTAGCGTCCCGGAGTGCTTGACAGTATGGGAGTCTGACCCCGGGAGAGGGGGAGATGACCTTAATCACGATCAAAAATAAAGGTCTTTAGGTGAGATTTAAAAGAGAGATTGAGGGAGAGAGAGTTCCAGAGTTTTGGAGCGTAGTAGCTGAAGGGCACAGCTACTGATGGTAGAGTGGAAGGGATGAGGGACAAACAGGAGGCTGGAGCCAGCCGAGCGGAGGCAGTGGGTGGTTCGAGTCGGGGTGAAACAAATTGAATAGGTAGGGAGGTGCGAAATGACGAAGGAGTGGATGAGGATTTCGCCTGCTTTGGTTGTGAGGTACCAGCTTGACCGAGTGTCCCAATTATGTCTGGCTGCTTAAATGCTCTTACAAATCTGCCCACTTATGATCTGCAATTAAGTCCACAGCTGACAATACCTCTCTTCTGCCTCATGATGGTACTCCTCTTTCAATCATCTGTTGCTTCGCCGTTTCCAACTCACGCACTTTGGTATCAGCGCTTTGGGTCGTCCTCCCGATGTGAAAGACGCTATACAAACGTAATTTGTTGTTGTTCCACTTACTGCCGACTCCGCTCTTATTCTGCAGTTAACTCTTTGTCTGCCATTGTACTCATAGTACTGCCTCTTTGGGCTCTAATAATCCAATTTAAAGAATATTCCAATATTCAAGTCAACCTTAAATAAAAGGGAGCAGTTGCGTTTGCAGCACAGATTAGCAGATCTCTGAAAAGAATGGGTTCTGATTATGGATCTGAAATGCTTTGCTTTAAGTGTATAAATGCTAAATCAGAATAGAGTCCACCCTCTGTGGCTGTCTTGGCAGTCCAATTCCTGAGCAAGGTGGGTACACAATACTCCAGGGCACCGCTGATGACAGCCTAGCCAGCCTGGATCATCAGCAGGACTTGGAAGACCAGACCAGTCAATGGGACTAGGGACACTTCCTTCAAAAGGGTAGGGTCATCCTAGCTGGACAAGCAGCAGGAAAGCTTACTTCAATGGCAAGCTATGTGGTTTTAACTGGTTAGACTCCAGCAGTTACTCCAAAGAACACTACAGGGACCCCAAGGCTCATCTCTCGCCCACCTGCACTTTCTCATATGAAATTAGGTAAGCAGGATGCGTCCCTCCAGGGAGAAGTCATTCCATTCGATGTATAGGTGGGATGCATGAAACTATTTGGTTTGGATTCTCTTAAGCATTGTGATGGGTTTCCACACGTGTCAAGACACCCAGCTGACCCAATAAACACCATTGAAGTTGCTTCAGCCTCCACTGGCTGGAGCCACAAGGTTACCATTCACAGGCCTGCAGAGCATACCTGGCTCAATCTGTTCCAGAGCAACTCTTACATTGAATCATTTGTGAATTTAAGACTGGATTCACAAACATGACACCCATTTTGGACACAAGCCAGGAAAACCCAATGCCCACCATTCAGATTTAGTATCCACTGCTGTCCTGACAGAATATCTGTCAGACATCAAGTCCGGGATGAGAGCTAACTTGCTTCAGTTGAACGTGAAGAAGACCGAGGCTCTCCTGATTGTCTCCTGTCAGCACCTCCACGCAGCATCACCATCCAAGGATGCACATTCCACCTCACTGAGCCATTTTGAAACCTTGGTGTCTTGTTTGACCCTCAATTATCCTTTCTACCCCATATCTGTGCCATGACCCGCTCTGCCTTCCCCCACCTCCGCAACATTGCCCGGCTTCGCCACTGTCTCACACTACAGGCCGCCAAAACCCTCATACATGGCATTCATAACATCCAGGCTCGGCTACACACACTCCCTCCTTGTCAGCCTCAACTCTTCCCTTCATAGGCTGCAGATCATCCAGAACTCTGCCCGACTGCACTGCTTTCCCATCACAGAGGATACATAATTCAAAATCCTGGTCCTCACCTTCAAAGTCTTCCATCCATGGCCTTCAGCCCTGGTACCCGTGCAACCTCATACAACCCCTACCAACCTGGCCGCTCCCTCCACTCAGCAGGGTCCAGCCTGTTTCATGTCCTCCACCTTGCCCCACCACTGGCAGACAGGCCTTCAGCCACTCTGCCCCTATCCTTTGGAACTCCCATCATGGACTCCCTCTGCCTCACCCCTTCCCTCCTTAGACTCCCCTCTTCCACGATGCCTTTGATCACCCCCTTCCCCATCTTAGGTCCAAATCACTGATCCTTGAGATAGGCTCCTGACATGAGAAGTGTTATACAACTGTAATTTTATTGTTGTGAAAGGGGCTCATGTTAATGCTGATTTATATTTTACCAGATTATTGTGGTCAAGAGTTGGAATAGAAACTGCATTTCCAATATTGAGGAATACTCCCTCCACCAATACTGCATCACCATTTACAATAAAGGAGACTCTTCCAGCAACTCTCATCAATCTATACCATAGTATTGTGAAATCTCAGTACTAGTTGACTGGCACTCATTTATTTTAGTGGAATTATGCAGTAGGAACCCAGTTAGTCGATTAGATCACTTTCCAGCAGTAATAATCCCTCCCAGAATAGTAAATAATAATTTGGGAGACAGTTTGGGGAACATTGCCATGCACAATTGGCTGGCACATTTTATCCACAATATATAGTCAATTTACTTTACAGTACATTCTGTGAAGTGCTTTTAAGACATCAAAGACATGATAAGGCACTGTATCAAATGCAAGGATTATTATTAACCTCCTGCATCAACTCAGAATCATCTCAAATTGCAATCCCCCACCATAAAGACCAAACAGACAATATTTAATAAGCTTGCAACAAACAATTTTATTTTGAATGACAAAAGGGAACACACTTTAATGAATTTTTGCTTAAGAGTGCAGAACACAGCCCATCACATGGTGTAAAGTGCCACAATAGCCAGTTTAACAATTGCCCCCTCTCAGACGCAGCACCAAGTGCAGTGTGGACTCTTTCTGAATGTTGTAGTCAGACAGTGTGCGACCATCCTCCAGCTGCTTGCCAGCAAAGATCAGACGCTGCTGGTCGGGGGGAATGCCTTCTTTGTCCTGGATTTTGGCCTTCACGTTCTCAATGGTGTCACTGGGCTCTACCTCAAGTGTGATGGTCTTGCCGGTCAGGGTCTTCACAAAGATCTGCATACCCCCTCTGAGACGCAGGACCAGATGCAGAGTGGATTCTTTCTGGATGTTATAGTCTGATAGGGTACGGCCATCTTCCAGCTGCTTGCCGGCAAAGATCAGACGCTGTTGATCGGGCGGGATACCCTCTTTGTCCTGGATCTTAGCCTTGACATTTTCAATGGTGTCACTGGGTTCCACTTCCAGTGTGATGGTCTTGCCAGTCAGGGTTTTGACAAAGATCTGCATGCCGCCTCTCAGACGCAACACCAAGTGCAGTGTGGATTCCTTCTGGATGTTGTAGTCAGACAGTGTGCGACCATCTTCAAGCTGCTTGCCAGCAAAAATCAGACGCTGCTGATCTGGGGGAATGCCTTCCTTGTCCTGGATTTTGGCCTTCACGTTTTCAATGGTGTCACTGGGTTCAACCTCCAATGTGATGGTCTTGCCAGTCAAGGTCTTGACAAAAATCTGCATGCCTCCTCTCAGACGCAGCACCAGATGGAGAGTAGATTCTTTCTGGATGTTGTAGTCTGACAGTGTGCGGCCATCCTCTAGCTGTTTACCAGCAAAGATCAGACGCTGCTGGTCGGGTGGAATGCCTTCTTTGTCCTGGATCTTAGCCTTGACATTCTCAATGGTGTCACTGGGTTCCACTTCCAGTGTGATGGTCTTGCCGGTCAAGGTCTTGACAAAGATCTGCATGCCTCCTCTGAGACGCAGCACCAAATGGAGAGTGGACTCTTTCTGGATGTTGTAGTCTGAAAGTGTGCGGCCATCTTCTAGCTGCTTGCCAGCGAAGATCAGGCGCTGTTGATCTGGTGGGATACCCTCCTTGTCCTGGATTTTGGCCTTCACATTCTCAATGGTGTCACTGGGTTCTACCTCAAGTGTGATGGTTTTGCCAGTCAGGGTCTTCACAAAGATCTGCATACCCCCTCTCAGACGCAGCACCAGATGAAGAGTGGACTCTTTCTGGATATTGTAGTCTGACAGTGTGCGGCCTTCTTCCAGCTGTTTGCCAGCGAAGATCAGACGCTGTTGGTCGGGTGGAATGCCTTCTTTGTCCTGGATCTTAGCCTTGACATTTTCAATGGTGTCACTGGGTTCCACCTCCAGTGTAATAGTCTTGCCAGTCAGGGTTTTCACAAAAATCTGCATTTTGTTTTTCTGAAAGGCAATTTTTTAAGAAAAAATGCTGTTTGTAGTAATACAACCACACACACACACAATGAGAAAACACCTCAAAGAGCATTCCACAAGGACTCATGAATAACAATGGCTTGGAGTGTTCCGGTCACCAAAACATGAGCCATCATGGAAAAAAAAAACGAGAGTAAGGTTTAGGGGCTCAACCCAACAACCCTGGTAATAAGTAACCTGTTTGGTGCAGGATTAAAGCTGATCCAGAGCAAGCCTTTAAACCTAGACTTCCTGCTTGACGCCCTCTGCCCCACCTTATGAACGCGACTGTATGTAGCGAAGATGCTGTCTTTCTTAATAAAAAAACGGCGACTCACCGACTCTACCTAGAGATGAAAGCGCGTTGAGCCGGGCTCCCCCGCCGCCGCAAACAGGAAGCGGCCAACATGCGCGGCGGGTCAACAAAGCGGCGGCCTCTATGCGCTCACTCGCCCTCGTCACGTGGCGGGGGCGTGTAAGCTCACGTGACGCCCCCCCCCCTGACGACACCGCCGCCCAGGGTCAGGGGTCACGGCAGCTTCCGCCCGCTCGTCCGCCCCGAAGCAGCTGCGCCACCGCCGCCATTTTGAGTCCTCTCCCGATTCCCGGTTTAAAATCGGGTCTTACACCGACTGCCAACCGCCGCTCCGCGTTACCCACTCGACTCCTTGATCGGTTTTACATACAACAAAACGCGTATTTATTCACGCTCTTAGGGGGAAAAAAAAGCCGCGGCCGTCCGTCAAACCCGGTTACGGTCACTCTCGCTTATTTATTTTTGACGCTCTCTTACGGCATAAGGAACTAAAAGTTTTTTCAAAAAAAGTATTAAAAGTAAGCTCTACGCCCACCGTCCGCAGTAAACAGAAAACTGGCGGCATTGTAAATTCGCTTCTGAGGCCCGACCAACGTCAGTTTTTTTTACCTCAGTTTTCTTTTTTTGCCGCCCCCCCCCGAGAGAGGAAAAAAAAGCCGCTCGCCCGCCTCCCCGATGGCAGATAATGATTAAAGGGCGCGTTTTCCTTTCTCTTAAAGCGCTTTCGGGTATCACCGCGACCGTACCTTCAGGAGGACGTTTGCCGCAATGTAGTAATATTGTTGCCGATACTCGTACCGTTCACACTCCGCTTCGGCTCCAATCCCACGAATGGGCGCGACGGCGCTCGCCGCTTCTTTTATAGTCCGTCGACAGCCCGTGCGCTCACACTCCGCGCCCAGCACTACTTGCAGCGCGCACTACAACCCGCAGTTTGGCGGCGGGTGGGGTAACAAAACCACCCCACCCCTCAAAAAAAAAATCACTTGGGTGGTGAGGAGAATGGCACGAATCGTCCTCCTTCACCCCGTTCCCCCCACCCCCCTCAAGTCAGCGGTTTTTTTGTTGTTGTTGTTATTTTTGTTTTGCTGCGCGTTGACACAAAGGCGCAGACGCGCAGCGGCGCGCCGGTGGTGGGGGGGGTGTGATGAGGCGGTATGTTCTAGAAGGGCGGAGACGGCGGGCGGGCGGGACGCGGTGAGTCAGTGAAGCTCGTGCACCAGCCACGTCCTCGCGGGGCCCAGCGAGCGCCTGAGGCACTTTCTATCCCGCAACCCCGGGATTATTTCAATTAATTATTCAACTGAGCGGGGTTTACAGGCTCTGTGCCGAGGAGTTTGGGGGGGGGACGGGGGACAGAGACGGGCGTATGGGGAAGAGGTGGTGGTGGTGGGGGGGGAACCAGGATGGGAGAGGAGGGCCGCATTATCTGAGACTGCCTCCCATCTGATGAGACGTTAATAAAACATCACAATGTTTTGGTCTCTCAATCCCCGGCTGTTTGTGAGCCGCTGCCGTGCGCCATTGGCTCCTGGGTTTCTCCCACAAGAAAAGATAATAATCCCTCCAAAAACCCCAAAACAATAAAAAAAATTGGTCATTTTCAATCCACGACTGTCTGCGGGACATTGCTGTGCGCAATTGGCCGCCGCGTTCGCCCACAGATATGCAGTCAATTCACTTTGCAGTGTGTTCTGTGAAGCGCTTTGGGACGACCTCCCGACGTGAAAAGCGCTATATCAAATGCGAGGATTATTATTATTATTATTAAGATACGCAGTCAATCCACTCTACAGTATAGCCCGGGAAGCGCTTTGCGAGACGTCTCGACGCCCTGATAAGGCACTGTTGGCAAAATGGCAAAGTGGCAAGGATTATTTATTGTTATAAGAAATGATCTTCGAAGGGGTGGGGTGGGTGGGGGGGGAAACACGGGTTTAAAAATTAAACATTTAAAAAAAAAGAAACGCCTGCCCAAACCTGTTTCTTCGCGCACACTACCGTAAAAACATTTCCAATCCGGCAACGTTGTCCATCCCACCACTGTAGGGTACATCTCTGGACCACAGTCTTAAGATCCCTTTCCCCGCTCTCGTACCAAATCCCAGAATCATTCCCGAGGTGAAGGAGAACCCCCAAATATCTTCACCAAGTTTGTCTACTTTGAGGGAATTAAAATGGATATTTCCTGTAAAGCAACCCAATACAACAATAACAACAGGATTCCATTTATAGAGCGCCTTTCACGTCGGGAGGACGCTGGACAAGGCGCTGGACAGTTGGGTCAGGACCCGAGCATTGGGGGAAATGGTCAGGGTGAGGGAAGGGAGAGAGCGAGGAGGGGGTAGAGAGTCGAGAGGGGAGCTGAAGGCTCGGTCAAAGAGAAAGGTCTTCAGACCGGCCTTGAAGGAGGAAAGGGAGGAAGCGGCGAAGGCACTGGGGGATGGAGTTCCAGAGCCGAGGGGCTGAGAGGCTGAAGGCCCGGCCACCGATGGTAGGGCGGTTGGGGCGGGGGATGTGGAGCAGACCGGAGCCAGAGGAACGGAGAACTCTTGTACTGAGAACTCTTAAATTAGTAACTTCACACTGGGTAAGGCAATATGAACCTTTTGCTTTCACCCTCTTGTATCTGAGATAGAGGCTGATTTCTCCAGAATTAATGTCATCATTGCCGACTAGAATTTTTAAAAAAAAACATGTGATATTTGAACAGACTGATTGTGTAACCATCAAATCAGTTTATGTGTACAGGATGCAGCACTTTGGAGCCAAGTTGCAAGAATAGCAGCTCTGCTTTTTATTGCCTTTTTAAACAAAATAATTATCTATAGGTAGAATACATATTTACACCCTGCATCAAAAAGTGCCTGTTCACAGAAAGGAGAAACCGCAACACATTAATATTCCATTACAGTACGCAACAGACCCAATTGAGAGACTAAAAGTGTCCCGCATCGGGGTTCTGCTGCCCTAGTTTACAAGACGATGTCGTGTGAGTTTCAAGTGGTCTGGGTGGATCTCCAGATTTCAGTGTAATAAGGAACTGATTGGTATGCAGATGCAGATAAGAGGCGTCATGTTTAGGCATGTTTTCCCTTGACAATATCCTCATTCTTTGCTGTTACTAAACCCAAGCTGTTGCCAGGAAAAACACAGAACCACTGACTGTTTGTTTCTCTCTTTGCACCCCCACCCCCCGGCCCTGGAACAATGAGATCTGTTATTAATGAAGGTTCTCAATGCAAACCTCAGCAACAGCACTTGGATTGGATAGGGGAGCCAACCAATTGCCATTTTCTGTTCACAGTGCATGTCCTGACACAGATAGGTTGTGCCCTGGGCTGCTGTGACAAAACTTGGAGCAGCGTCATTAAAAAGGAAAAAGCTACATTTTTTTCCCCATCTGCCATTTTAGTTAATCTGCAAGAACCTTCCCGGCAGTGGGCTATTCTCACAACCACTTTTTAGCAGCTTAACACGTGTGTGCGAAATAAAATTGTTTTCCAGTGGTTTAACCTTCAAAATATTGTATGCCTCTGAATTATAATTGAAAGCTGCTGCTAAAACATATGAACCTAATCCACCATTTTAGGTTTCTCAAGCCAGTTTTAAATCCGCTGATCCTTTTGTCTTTTGTAATCGTGTTGAAACTCAGATGGCGGAGGCAGATTATTAATTTTAGTGTTGGTCCCCAGATGATGAATTAACTACAGCTTCTTCTCTGACTGCTGTTTCTGGGCTTTCCGGTGCAATCATTTTTGCATCTGATTTCTGGTTTGTTTATTGCTGCGTCTAGAGTTGTGGTTTTGATTTAGTTTGTAAGGTTAATGACAAAGTCTGACCGTCTGATTTTTTTTAAGTCACAACAGTTTGCCATCTAGAGCACTTATGAATATCTCAAAATACATTGTGGAGATAATCGGGAGCAGACAAGAGAGGAAGGAGAATTCAAAGATGTTGAAAGCACAGAGAAAAGGTGGCGCAGGGATTTTACAGTGCCAGAATGACTGAACTATGTCTGTCTAATAGTTGTTATTGAGAACATTGATGTAAAAGTGAAAGGAATGGCTGCTCAGCTAGTTTATCCGTTCATAGCTGGGCCGAACGGAATGTATCATGAGCGATCTCCACTTTCTGCTGAGTCACCTGACGGGCGGAGGGAGCAACCATTTCTGATCCTTCGCACCAACAGGCACAGAAGGCACGCAGACACACAGTGGGGGGTAAAAACATACCATTCATACTCGAGGCCAGCATTTTGCTTTTCAGATTTCTTGCCCAGAAGATTGTGGGTTCAAGCCCCACGTTCAACCCTTGAGTCTCGCAGTCTAGGCTGACACTCCGATGTAGCTGGAGGGCTGGAGGTGCCGTGCTTCGGATGCAAGCGCCATGGTCCCGTCTGCTTGTTCAGGTGGATGCTAAGAATCCAATAATATAATTCAAAAAGAGATGGGAGTTTCTCCCCATTTTCTGGCCAACAATCCCCCAGGTGAAATTGGTCAATCATTTCATGGCTGTTTGTGGGTTAATGCTGTCATTAAATACACAATCACTACACTTTGTGGAATGAATAACACAGTTTTCTCAAACGCCCGGGGAATATATGGGGAACCCCTATCGTATCACTGCAGTTTCATATACATCAGGGGAATAAGGGGGTGATTTCTGCTTTGATGGAGGAATTACTGTAAAAGAATTACCTAAACTAAAGTAGGCCAGTGAACATTTACAGTTTGATGCTCACAAAAAAATGTTCTCTGGTCAATTATTGATCATTTGTTGGGATACAAAAGCCTTTTAGCTAAAGGCAGCCATGGCAACGGCTTTTTGGATTGGAAGGTAAATATTTGGCTGCCGGGCTATTAGTCAGAAATGCAGTGGAGTCATACTGATGTAATCTGAACCTTTTAACTCTTAAACAACAATAAGCAGAGGAATTAAAACTTTAGACCAGGTTTAATAAAAATGCCACCAAGAAGGACTCGGTGGTCTGTCTATACTCTAGTTATACTGGAATATACTGTGTTTGTGACCAGACTATTTCACGGCTGGGCAGTTTGGTTCAAGTCCTGCCTAGGTAAAAAAAGTGTTAATCAGTAGGCCAAGATACTGTCCGATGTTCAGGGTGAGTTGGCAGTTTCTTATAGGGCATATGAAATCCGAGCTTTAAACCCTTCAACCCTTTAATCTAGATGTCCTGGTGAAAGAAAGTCAGAGCAATTAAATAATTTGACCTTTGTCATGCCATTGCCAACAGGAAGAATTTAATATTTCCTGTAAACTAGTCACGTTGGAAGCTTGTGATTATGATCAGGCTCTAACTCGGGGCTGTAGAATTTGGCTCAGCTATGCCTGGGTAAAGTTGTTATGAGTCACTGAATGTTGCAGCCCAGAAACCGGCCACGTAACCCAAATGCTAATGTTTTTCTCAACACGAGCCACCTAGTTTAGTAATACTCTCTTGCATACTCTCCTCCCACATCCTCCTCTTCAGCAATCTATTTCACTCTATTTTAAAATGATTGATGGACTGCCTCATCCATGATTTGTGGCAGAAAATTCCAGTCCTCTGTATACAGGTTTATTTTTTAATCTCTTTAAATTTAAGCCCTCTTGTACTAGAACAATTTGGAAATCATGTAACAAGTCAGCAATGACGTGGAAGGGTGGCCATATATCACTGGAAATTTCCCCCTGAGATACTGATACAAGCCAACACGCTAACCAGTTATATGCAGGTCACTTACTACAACAACAAACGTACATTTGTATAGTGCCTTTCACGTTGGGAGGACATCCCAAGGCGCTGGACAGACAGAGTTTCGGATCCGAGCTGGGCGTCGGGGAGGATGGAGGGGGGAAGCAGGAGATCTAAAGCACGGTCAAAGAGAAGGGTCTTGAAGGTGGGAAGAGAGGGGGCGAGGCGGAGGGACTGCGGGATGGACTTCCAGAGGGTAGGGCAGAGTGGCAGAAGGCCTGCCTGCCAATAGTGGGGAGAGCAAGGAGGGGGACGTGAAGCAGGCTGGAGTCTGCTAAGGAGGGGGAGCGAGCAGGATGGTAGGGGCTTCGGAGGTCGCAGAGTTAGAGGGGAGCAAGACCATGGAGGGCTTTGAAGGTGAGGACCAGGATCTTGAATGTATCCTCTGTGGGATGGGAAGCCAGTGGAGTTGGGCAAGGATGGGAGTGATAAAGTCGTGGAGCCTAGTGTAGGAGTGGACACTGGCTGCAGAGTTCTGGATGATCTGCAGCCTATGGAAGGAGGAACTGGGCAGGCCGACAAGCCTTGATGTAATGAAAGCGTGTATGAGGGTTTCGCCAGCTTGTGGTTTTAGCAATAAGGGTGGAGGCAGAGAGGTAGAGTTGGGTGTCATCCGCTTACATGTGGAGGTTGACCCCATGTCTGCGGATGATGTCACCAAGAGGGAGCGTATAGATATTGAAGAGGAGGGGACCAAGGACAGAGCCCTGAAGAACGCCACAAGAGATGGACAGAACATGTTGTACCCTATAAAGTAACTGGATGGCTATTGATTGCAACTCTCTCTGCACTTTTGTTTTGTTTGTCAATCTCATTTTCCCGCCTGTTTCCTTAACCCTTTAGTTCTTAAATATCTGTATCTCCGTCAATTCTGCTCCTACAGGCGTTTGGAGCCACATTCTCACAGCCCTCCGTGCGAGGGAACACAGCCATCCACTTTACAGTATATTTTTGTGAAGCACTTTGAGACGCCTCAATGACGTGATAAAGCACTAAATAAAAATGCAAGAATCATTATTATCATACAATCGTAGAACGTTTTGTTTGGCGTAAACCCCCTTTACGGCCAGTTGAACCTGCGGCTCATCAACCTTATTCCCTAAGCTACGTGCATTTGAGGAAATTGTCCACCATGTACCTGCTCTATGTTTCCCACTCGTCTTTTTCCTCTATTCCCTCATCTTGTGCTCTGATCTCCCTTTGAACCATCTTCTGGTGAAAGGATCTTTCGCCAGAGAGAAAAGCGGTGCATACTCCAGTTGGCTTGTACATCCCCCTTTCATTACGTTGAACGCCCCAGTGAGATCATTCCTAATCGAGGGAGCGTGACCCAAATTCACTCAGACTCTCCTCATCCCGGGGGGGTGGGGTTAGTCTGTCGGTGTGTCCATTTCGCCCACAAATATACAGTCAATTCACTTTACAGTGTGTTCTGTGAAGCGCTTTGAGACTCGAGAAGACGTGAAAAGCGCTATATCAAATGCAAGGATTATTATTATTATTATTATTATTACAACATCGGTTCCTGCTGTCCTTCCTGTACAGCATCCCTTACTCATAAACCTGCCAGCGTGCGCGCGTGCGCTCGCGCGCTCGATTGTTTCGCAAATAAATAGCTCGACGTGACTCCAAAAAAAAAATCATCCCCTCATCCCCCCCCTCCTCCTCCCAAATAAAGCGCCCCCCCCCAAAAAAAAATGCAATTTCATTCGTTGCTTTTTTTAAATAATAAAAAAAATTATTAATAAGGACACACACACACACACACACACCCACAAAAAAACACTCCCGCAGTGGAGATGCCGGGGATTGAACCCGGGGCCTCATACATGCAAAGCATGCGCTCTACCACTGAGCTACATCCCCAATGACGCTATGCAGAAGGCAATTAACTGTATATAAAAAAAAACTATACTCACAAACTCCCGCCTGGACTGGACGTAGCGCCCCCCCGCGGGCCGTGGGGGGGGTGACTGACGTTCAAGTACATTAGGAATCCTGTCGTTGAAAAAGAGGTCACTTTTTCCCACACCTCGACTTGTCATCGGGGATGTAGCTCAGTGGTAGAGCGCATGCTTTGCATGTATGAGGCCCCGGGTTCAATCCCCGGCATCTCCACTTTTTTTTTAAAAAAAGAAAAACCCTTTTAATTAATTAGATTGATGGATTGATTGATTGATTAATTAATTAGAGCTGCTGATAAAAGCAGCCAAACCCCCCCCCCCCCCCGCCACCTCCAACACACACCGGATTGAATCTCGTTGGCGTATTATTATAATAATAATAATAATAATAATAATAATTCTGGCAGGGACGCGAATGGCTTTTCTACGGCTTTGGTCGGTAAAGAAAAAGGGCGGCTCTGCGCGAAGGGAATAAACGGGCGAAGATCCTGCCCTCCTGCAAAGGGATGCAGACCAGGAGATTTATTATTCGTTGCTATTTTTTTTTTTAAAAATCGATAACAATCCCCGCAGTTGATACAGCGCCTCGTCGTGTCGTTGGGAGACGCCTCAAAGCGCCTTCACAGAATATATTGTAAAATGAATGGACTTGTGCATTTTGAGGGCAAAATTAGAATTTAACCGGTTACAGGAGTGGGATTCTCAGCATACTGTGGCCTGCAATGCCCCGCAGAGTCAGTGAGATAGATTGATAACCTGGAATTAAGAAGCACGGAGAGAAGGATCAAATAATAATCCTGGCCGTTGGCACGGCACCTTTATCACATCGTTAAGACATCTGTTTCAAAGCGCTCCACAGGATAATAATAATAATAATAATCCTTGCATTTGATATAGCGCTTTTCACGTCAGGAGGACGTCCCAAAGCGCTTCACAGAACACACTGTAAAGTGAATTGACTGTATATTTGTGGGCGAACGCGGCGGCCAATTGCGCCAGCGTTTTCAAAGCCTATCTTTGAATTGGCATAACAAGCTGAACCAGCCGATCCTCGCAACACCGGCAGCGCAGTTGTTAGTGAGGTTTCAGCGACGTGCGCAAACAAAATGATCCACACAGGTTTTGAATTGTGTTTTAAACAGAACAGTATTTTATAAAGGTTTTGCCTCCTTGTTCAGGACAGTTCTTTAACCGGTCTTATAAAGACCACCCGTCTTAACAAAGATACAGATTTTTAAAAAAAACACAACTTTCCCGATGTATTGAGATTACAATTTCAGTGAAATGCGGCGAAGCATCACTGCCTTATCAAACAGCACAGCTCTCTGCTGCAGGTTAATGAGGTATTGTTAATAATCCAATGCAACTCTCTGGGAAAAGTGTTCTCTTGCACTTCCACCTTCTCCTCCGGTCCCAATCGTCAAATGGGCTTTTCCTGTTTATCTGTGTTTCCTTTTCCGGTTTATCCTTGCACGAAGCATCACTGGGTGGTCTCCACACTGCATCGATTCACCACACAGAGAGCAAGCAACAAGTCCACACTGCAGAGCCAACGGTACAATTCCTCTGCACATAGTCCACACTAAATGTCCGTGGGAGGCCAATTCTTTGCGATATCGGCGTGCATTGCTTCAGGCAGCCACTGGCAGTAGGCGGACAACAGGTCTGTCCAAAAAGGTAGAGAGCAGGAAGAGAAAGCTTCAGACTACAGATACACTCAGTGAACTAACAGCAACTCAAACACATTTGACGTGAAGAACATCCAGATCCAGCCGCCTGTTATACTCACATTGGTTACTTTTCTTCCAGGTGGTGAGCAGGGCTTCCCGGCAGTCCACGCCCTCCGAGGCCAAAGCTTGTAGCAATATGTCCGTCCTGGGCTGAAGCCTGAGAAAGGTCAGAGCTCTAGGTCATTGGAGTCAGTGTCAACCCAAATCACAAGAACTGGATTCAGCAGATACATCACCAGCACCAACAACGAACTGCATTGATACAGCGCCTTTCATGTCGGGAGGATGTCCCAAGTAGGATGTCAGTTGTTACACCCAAATCCATGTTGTTGTAAGTAGGGTGACCACATTTTGCAAACCAGATCCAGGAACATACACCCACACAAAAATGTAACTCACCACAACATCTGATGCAGAAGCTTGTTGGATTAATGGCTGTGTTTCACTGATGAGTGTCTCTGTTTTAGAGTTTTATTGTTCTTACTCAGTTTGTCGCTAAACTCAAGACAGGGCAAATTTGGCACAATACCTTATCCAGAGACTGTCCCCGGGAATCAGGGATGTATGGTCACTCTAGTTCCAAGAAACCAGACACAGACACACACACACACTTGAATAAAGCTATTAAAATGCTGCTTCTCTCAGAAGAGAGCAAAACTGTGTTTTTATAATTAACTTTACAATATATTCAGTGACGTTACAGCGAATGCCTCCGTTACACCGACCGCAGAAGCTTCAAACCCCAAACCTACTTGGCCCAGGTCTTCAACAGGACTGCCGGGCTGGAGAGCAGACAGCTGGTGTACGAAGCAAACTTCTTAATGACCTTAATGAAAAGAGGAAAAGATACAGTCATTGATAGACATCAGCCGAGTGAGTAATCACCAAGTCCAGGAGGGAGAGATCAGGCGGGCGATGCATTGAGTTAAGTGCCTGGTCCTTTGGCACCTGAGCTCATACTGAACACAACCCACAGGGAGGGAAGCGAGGAAGAGAATGTTTGGATTCTGCCTTAGCTGGAACTATAGTGGTGAATATAACAGGCGTGTGCGACAACAACAACTTTTGTACTGTGCCTTTCAAACGTTGGGAGGATATCCCAAGGTATGCAGCATTAACACCCCCCCCCACCCCATAGCTCACCAGACCCCTCATCATACACAAGTCTGCATCTATCACTGGACAGGAGTGAGGGCCTGGCTCGTTCCTCTCCCACTGCCTCCGAGGCAATGTCCTCCCTCCGCCGCCCACCAGAGATCAGCTGCTTCTCCAGGGCACTGACTCCTCACCTTTCCTTCCAGTAAAAACTTGGCAAAGTGTTTGAATCTGTCCAGCCCTTCTGGATAGTCCATTTCCACCGCCGGCAGCTGCCAGCCCACTCGGTCTAGAGAGAGAGAGAGAGAAGAGGGCAGATAGTTTGTCAACATTTCACCAAACATCAGTCTCTAATCCACCGAAAAAAACGTTAACCTTCTTTCCCCCTTTCTTGTATAAACTACCCTGTGGAATAACCCTCAGGTAATGCAGAGCATTAGCTCGGACAGTGAACTCATCTTTTGGATGAGACATTAAACCCAGGTCCCACCTGCCTGACGTTAAAGATCCCACGGCACTGTTCAAAAAGAAGGGAGTTTCTCTTTCTCTTCCCCGGTGTCCTGGCCAACAATCCCCCAGATAAAATTTGGTCGCTCACTCCACGACCGTTTGTGGGACACTGCTGTGTGCAAACTGGCTTCCGCTTTAATGCACAGAACCTACACTTTACGGTATATTCTGTGAAGCGCTTTGAGACGTCTCAACGACGTGATAAGTCACTGCATCAAATGCAAGGATTATTATTATTATTATTGAGTCAAAGTCCTCGACGTGAGGGGGCTTGAGCCCACAACCTTCTGAGTCGGAGGCGCGAGAGCGACCAATTAAGCAACAGGCTGAAAACTGCAGTAAATGACATACATAAGCCACAAATAAATAAATCACCGTACACCCATGGAGGCAGGGGTTATACTTACAGAAGGTGCTGGCTCGGTGACACCTGACCCGGCCAGTGTCAGGGCAGTAACTTGGGGGGGGCGTCTCCAGCGGCTTCTCAAAGTGAGTGTACCGGGGCAGCAGGAGGGGAATCCACTCTGCCTCGATCTCCGTCAGTCCTGGTGGTGGGGGGGGGGGAGGGGGGAGAGGGGGAAGCACATTAGGACAATGATCTGATTCCGAAGCTCAGAGCCTCCTGAGCGAGGGGGAAACGTGCGGGTGGCGCCCCCCCCACCCGTGACCAGCCATACCTTTCATGTACATCTTGGAGGTCTCCACGATCTCCTGGTAAACCACAAACTCCGGCAGCTGCTTGAACAGCACGGAGCTGGGGTGGATAAACACCGGATCATCCAGAAGCGGAGTCTGCGGAGAACGAGAGGAAACGGGGTCAAAATCAAAGACTAACACGTACATATTCACCCCCCACCCCACCCACCTCCCCGCACCAACATTGACCTCACCTTGTAAGCGTTTCTCCACTTGTCCTCCAGCACCTCCCCCGGGGGCAGCCTCCTGGCGACCTGATCTCCCAGCCCCGCCAACACCATCTGTCTCAGCATCGTCACCTGCGACTCCAGGGGGGGCTTCATTTTGGGGTCGACAAACAGCCCCGCCTCCGGGTAAATGGCATTGGCTGGAGAGCAGCAACATGGACACAGATTACAGAGATACAACAACCAACTAACTAACTAAAGCAACAAGGAAGGTGCTGTCAATGGTATTTGTAGGCAAACAGGGTAGCGATGTGCACACCGTGACGTCACACACAAACTCACACACGTGGACACTCTCTCCCCACCCGCCCCCACAAACACACACACACACACACACACTCTCGCATAGCCTGTGCGGTGAACATCCGATTAATCCAGAGGTCTGGAGGCCAAGAGAAAACCAGGAGAAACTCCAGTCTCATTCCCTCTTTGACATCAGCCCGAGTGCCCTCCCACTCTGAGCACCACCAGCGCAGTGAGTGCTGGTGGCTGGGGAGGTGTGTGTATGTGTGCGTGTGTGTATATATATATATATATATATATATATATAAACACCGGCTCCTGGTTGATGTTCCCCAATTTACTGGCCCCCGGCACATTCTCCCTCCCTCGGCACACACTCACTGGCGTTGGTCAGCTGTGCTCGCAGCCGGCGGATCTCCAGCATGGCTTTGTATCGGAGGCCGTTCTGGGTGCAGAAGTGGAGGGTGCAGCCCGCGAACTCACAGGCTCCCACGGCCCCTGCAAGCAAGAGAAACACGTCAGAGAGGGGCTCCCCCTCCACCACCACCCCCCGCTCCGACGGCGGACACACTGCGGGTTCCCTCAGCGACCGGTGAATGTGGCTAAGGTCTGGCACGGTATACAGCCAAGTGTCAGTGTAACACATCCGTACCCAGCACAACCATGAGGTCTCCCAGCTTCAGCGACACACCCTGCCCCGCCCAAATCCGCTGCATTTGTGCCACGCGAGCTCTCTTCCCCTTAAGCTTCTGTGTCTCCTCCTCGTTGACCGCTGGCCTGTGGGGAGCAAGAGGAGCACATCACACGGGTGCACACCCACACACACACATCCGTGTTGTCACTTTGCAGCAAAGTACAGCTCATTGCACCAGGCAGCTAGCATGCGCTGTTTCTTAACAAGAAATATGGTAGCCTCTCCAGCAGCGGGTCTCCGGCAATTTTGGTACGATTCCTTAATAAGTCAAACTGTTAGGAAATACCACAAATTAGACACCGTTGAGCAACCGTACAATGCTGTGATTGACTGTGTAGGTGTGTGATTGCACATGTGTGTGACTGTGTGTGTGAGACCGTTGTCTGTAATGATACCGTGATGGTGGCGCTGTAATGTGATAGCCCGAGGGCCTGACCTGTTAAACTCCTCGAACAGCTCTCGCACGGTGAGTGCAGACACCAGTGTGATGGCGTACTGCATGCAATCGTGCTGACGGCTCAGTGCCAGCATCTTGGCGTATCGTGGTGCCACCGGGAAGGAGGCCATGGCTCTGCCGAGCGGGGAAATGGGGCAGCTCAGCTTCGCCCTCTCCAACTCTTTGTACCTGAAACAAACCGCAGGGTCCGGGTTAAACAGCAGGCGGGCGATCGAGCGGGACGAGGTGCCCGAGACACACACACACAGACACACAGACACACGGCCTGCTCCTACCTCCCGGTTTGCAGCGGCTCCACCAGCGCTCCCAGGGAAATGAGCAGCTCCTCCGCGGACACCAGCGACTCCCGGGACGGGGGGGTCGGGAATGGGAAGTTTACCACCTGCCAAACACACACCAAATTCAGCCAGGACGCACACACGCCAGCCTCCCACACCACACACATAGATCACCCTCCTTCCCCCCCCCCCCCCCCCCCCCCCCCCCCCCCCCCCCCCCCACTCACACCTTTTCAATGTTCAGGTCTTTCATCTGCAGAACCAGGTCGTCCACGGGCCTCCGGGTGATCTCCGCTGGAGAGAATTCCTCGAAGTCGGCAAAGACAGCAGAAGAGTAGAGCCTGGGAACGAGCGCAGTGTTTAGTCCCGGACCCGTCACACAGACACCCGGAGAGCAGAGCACACCCACCCGCCCCACCACCACCCCCGCCCTGAAAAAACATGTACATGTAGCGTGATGACGACACGGGGTCACGGTCTAACACGGGGGGGGCCGCGCCTGCCCCCTGGTGCCTCAAGTCTGTTACTGCAACACCAGGACTGACAAAAGCCCCCGTTCCCCTTTCTCCTCTCCGTCCCACGGCTGCTGGGATGTGCAGGTGGGCGGCTGGGAGTGGGGGAGAGGGCAGGGCTCTCTCTCTCTCTCTCTCTCTCTCTCTGTCCACTCAACACCTCCTGGCTGTTCTTACAGCAATCTACTGACTGCAAAATATGGGGCAATTCCTCAGCAAAGGAACCACGGAGTCCTGCAGCTTAGTGGTTAGAGCGCTCGCCTGAGTTCGAATCCCGGGCACAGGGCGAAACCTTAGGCAAGTTTCCTTACTCCACACGCCTCTGTTTAGCTGGCAGTGAGCAGGAACCCGAATCGCTTTTGGTGGATACTAATCCCCACCGCCCCCCCACCCCACCAAAATAATAATTTGATCACTTCAATCCACGACTGTGTGTGGGACACTGACCTGTAACAGTGGCCTGGCTCTGTGCGTCCTGCGCGCCCCGCTCTCTGGTTAGCCGAGGCCTGTGAGATCCAGGTGACCCGGAATGTCGAGACTCCTGTGAGCTGATCGTAGAAGCGTCTCTTGGATTTCCCGCAGTCCACCACGTACTTGATGCCGGGGATGGTCAGCGAGGTCTCCGCCACGTTGGTGGCCACCACACACAGCCGGGTGCCGCCCGGCGCCGGCCGGAAAACCTGACGACAGAGAGAGAGAGAGAGAGAGAGAGTGGCCAGTGCCGGTCAGCACAAAGTCAGGACTCAAATCCAACCCCCCCCCTCCAAATCATCGTCTTTTAATCTCTGCCGAGGCGGGACGTGGGGGAGGAAGGTGCCCAGGAACCAGCCTCAACTCCCCCACCCCACCCCTCCACTCCAGCCCTGAAAGGAACACTTCCTGGTTTCTGTACCAAACATGCCACTCACCCTCCTCCCGCCTGCCCCATGGCCCCCGTGTCGCTGCACCACCCTGTTTGTAAGTGTTAATCTGGTTCACATTTTGCTACCATGTACTTCTTCTATCGCCCCAAATCGAGGGAGGAATGGGCGAGAGAAAGAATGCTTGCTCACCTTTGCTTGATTCTCTGCAGACAGCATTGAATATAGAGGAAGAACGTAGAGGGGAATAGACGGATCAGGCGTCTCTGCTGTCGACGGAAAATGTAAAGTCAGAAGAAGCTTGCATATCTCTGCGGCACCCCCACCACCCCCCTCGGTCACAGCCTTTACATTCCATCGGGAACCCGGCAACGCTTGCGTTTGGGTAAAATATTCTGGATTTGTCTGTGTCGCCGCAGGGAGGGAATCGGCAGGTGCAGCGCGATGCCGGGCTCACACCGGGCGGTAGACACTCACCAGCCTCAGCACCGTCACCATCTCCCAGGTCCAGGTCAGCGTCAGAGCCGGCCTCCCCATCACCATCGCTCCCTGCCTCCCGATCTTCAGCCTCTTCCTCCTCCAGCGGCACCGAAGAATAATTGGCGAGGTCGATCCTCGGCAAAGTCTACAGCGGGGAAACAACGGCAGATTAACACCAAGTTTGGCTTTTTCTCCCTTCCCCCTCCCCAGGGTCAGGAACTTGCAACACACAGGAGTCCGTCGAGCAGCAGCGTACACACAGGGCTGCAAACGTACCACAGCTTTGGCTTTTGCTTTTTTAAATCTTTTCATTTCTTTCGTCTCATCTTCAGCCTGGTCCTTTTCTACCATTATTGGGGAGAGAAGAGAGACTGTTAACAAGTGTGTGTGTGTGCGTGCGCGCGTGAGCAAGTGAGTGTTTGTGTGAGCGTGAGTGTGAATGTGCTCTATGAATGTGTGTGTATGACTCTCGGCAACGCTGCGGCATCTCGCACGTACTCACGCACGGAAACTGTACCTTTGCCGCTGTGGCCAGGACGGTGTGGGAAGGATCTCCGCAGCCTCCTACACAGGGAGTGCACCTCAGCCTGTCCTGTCAGGAACACTAGGATCCCACCTGCAGGCAGACAGACACAAGAGAGAATGAGAGAGAGAGAGAGAGGGTGAGCCTCCAGAGAGCCTGGCAACGAACGGTCAAACAGAAAATGTTAACTCTTCTCAATCTTAACCCGGGAACCTGGAAAGACAAGACGCAGACTGAGCAAACTTACGAAAGAGAGAAACACAGAAGAATGAATCGAGAGAGGGAGACACACACACACACACACACAGTGATTGAATGAGAGACAGAATGATCAAACCACACAGAGATACACACACACATATTGATTGAATGAAAGATATACACAGAATGATTAACAGCAACAACAACTGGCATTTATATTGCGCCCCTCGTGCAGGGTAGAGTCCCAGAGCGAATAAACTCAAGACACGTGCACACAGTGGCTGTAAGAGAGATACACACACACGCAGAATGATTAAGAGACATGTACACGCACAGTGAATGAATGAGAGAGAGACCGACAGTAAGGAATGAAGGAAGCAGTGATGGGTGCGAGAGGGAAGTTTGCTCTTACCCGGAGGTAACATGCGATGGATTTTGCAAATTTTCCTGAAAGCCTCGCCCGCGTAGTCGTCGAGTGGCGTGCGTTTGTTGAAGTGAACGGTGACGGCAAACTGCCTGGTGCCCACCTGAGAACCGGGGCCAGAAAACAGGTCACACACCACGCGGGTCTCATTGGCACACACACAGGGACTCGGGCAAACACAGCGAGTACTCAACTAGACCTCAGCTATAACCCTTTGCTGCCAGGTTTAACTCCCAACTAGACTACACGCTAAACCCTCACACACATTTAGAAATGACGGTGCGGTACGAGCCCACAATATGTGTGCTTTGCAGGCGAACAGGGCAACCAAGGTGCGCACAGCAATATCTCACAAACGGCCACCCTGTGAAGGAACAACTTTAACAGGAGAGGGAGGGCCGCAAGAAAAAAATTCCTTCTCTTTTAAGGAGTGCCATAGAATCTTTAATGTCCATCCAAACAGGCACAGAACACGACCTTTAACAGTTTAATGTCTTTTCCGCATTGTTTAATGTCATCCCATTGTAATGCTGCGTTCTTGAATGAGAGAGAGAGACGACCACAGCTCCAGCAATGGGATGTCAAAGTCCCCACTCACCAACTACAAGCTACTGACTGATCCGCAGACTGACTGACTGACTACACAGCAAATGATGGAGAGCGATGTGATGTGAAGTGAAGACCGTACCTCGATGACGGGGGGACGAGCAGGAAACAGGCTCTCGTTGGCTGTGAAGTCTTCCACTCGCAGCGTGGCGGACATGATAATCAGCTTGAGCGGCCGGCCTCTCTGAGGAAAACACACGCTACAAGGGTCAGAAACACTCAGCAAGTACACATTGGCCAAACACACACCCGGATGCTACCATTTATTCAGTGACGTCCTTCCAGCCTTGTATTCTTTCGGCTCTGAATGATGCGGAAACAATTCAAAGCGCTTCACTGTCGAGCGATATGGTTGTAACTAAATGTGGCAGTCAATTTGCATGCAGCAGGTTCCCACAATTTGGTGGGGGAAGGGGGGGGGGCATCCGGGTGTCTGACACATACGGAAACACATCACCATGCTTAAGAGTCTCCAAACCAAACTGTGGGAATGGAACGCGCACTCTCTCTCTCTCTCTCCCTGGAGGAACGCATCCTGCTTATCTAATTCCGGAAAGTATTAGGCGCAGGTTGGCAGGAGCCAAGGCTTGGGGACCCCAGAGTGTGTGTTGGGGTAACTGCTTGAGTTAGCTAAAACCGCACAGCTTGCCAGTGAGAACACTGTATGGCAAGCAAGTTCCCACAAACAGTCCCACTCAGTGAGTGACCAATTTACCCATTGAATTGGGAGCCAGGGCACTGGGAGCAGGGGTAGGACACACCTTTCCCTTTTGTGCCGTGGGATTGTTAACATCTACTTGAACAGGCAAAGACGGGAACTGGGTTTAACATCTCCTCCCGACAGTACAGCGCTCCTCAGGCTTACAGCCCTTCCACTACCTTTGCCCGTAGAGGAACGATGCGAGACAGCAGCCCAATCAGGATGTCCGTGTACACACTCCTCTCGTGAGCCTCGTCGATGATGATCACTTTGTACTTTGTAAGCAGGAAGTCCTGGAACATTGCAAACAGTACTCACAGTCACCAGCTAGGACTGAGGTCTACATACTCTGTGTCTCTCCCTCTCTCTCTCACACACACACCAACAAAATCAACTTGCACTTACATAGTGCCCTTCATGCAGGGTAGCTTCCCGGAGCTCTTGACAGTGACGGAGTCTGACTACCAACTCACTGTCACACACACCCACACACAGAGAGCCCTCTGTATTCCCACCCACACATGGAGGAGTGCACAGACTGGGGAGAGGTAAGAGACTGCAAGGGTAGAGAGCAGTAAGACAGACACCGGGTGACGAGCGTCACTCACCCTCTGGATTTCCTTCAGCAGCACGCCGTCCGTCATGAACTTTATTTTCGTGTTTTCGGTCGTGTTGCCTTCGTATCGAATCTGGTACGAGACCACCCTTAAAAGCACAAGTCGGGTCAAACAGGAGAGCAGACAAAAACCCCACCATTCCCAACAACAACAACAAATTACATTTACACAGTGCCTCGGTAGGACGTCCCAAGGCGTAGGACAGTGAAGGGTTTCCACCCGAGCCGGGGTTCGGGATCAAGAGATGCGATTCTCCCCCTTGAATGAACAGCTGGACCGAGCCAGGATCCACTCCGTCAGCAAAGAGCACATGGAGCTCTCATCCCCAGCTGTTTCCCAAGCACCTCTGGCAATGCCCCCCCCAGCACTGCACCAACACTTGTGAGCTACAAGGTAATGCCACTTTACCAGATTTACAGGCTCACAATTCAGTAACGAGGCTGGATAAACAGTTAGTGAGTTCCGCTTGATGACTTCACACATGCTCCACGTGACATTAATGAAGAGAGAGAGAGAGAGCGCTCCGCACCTGTCTGAGAGGTTCATTTCCTTGGCCACGCGCTGGGACATGCTGACGGCGGCCACTCTCCTGGGCTCCGTCACCCCGATGATCCCGTCACCGCTGCGGACAAGGTTTTACACACAGCTGCTTAGCAACATGTCAGCCACATCCCCACAGGCTGTGCACAATTCAATAAAGAATACAGAACACTCAGCAGCTCCTCTCCCCCAGGGCAGAGTGAGCAGAGCAGCGGCTTATGGAGTGGGAGCTCGCTGGTTTGATTCACGGTCCAAGTTGAGTTTGCTAGACTTGTGTGCGAGCGGAGAACGAGCGCTATGCGTGTGAGTGGCGGGTGTGCAGTGTGTGGTGTGAGCAGTGGGTGTGCAGTGTGTGGTTATGAGCGGGCTGTGGGTGTGCGAGCGGATTGTGTGTGTCGTGCGTGGGAGAGCGAGCTGTGCTGTGTGCGCTGCGCTGTGAGTGAATGGGGCATGTGTCGCGTGAGAAGCCCGCTGTACCTGGCGTAACCAGCCTCGTACAGGAACTGCGGCACCTGGGTGGTTTTGCCGCTGCCGGTCTCGCCGCTGATCACCACCACGCGGTTGTGCGTCACGGCCTCCATCACCACCTGCTCCTCCGCTAGGATCGGCAGCAGCAGCCGAGCTTCCTGCGGCGAGAAGGAAAGGAAAAAAATAACGAGTTAAAGATTCCCGGCGTTTCTCCCCGGCGACCTGGTTCTGAACCGTTACTGATGGCGAACGCTACAGACAGACCTGGATTTCCGGGCTCCTGTCCACGGGGATGAAAATGGCCGGCTGCGAGGGTGGCTTTGGCTCCGGGATTTTCCCAGGGGCGGCGGGGGCCTCGGCTGCCGCTGTGTTCGACGCGCTCTGTGCCTGGTTACCGGTTTCGACCGGTGGCTCAGATCCTGCCGTTGTATCACCCGTCTCTGTCACTGTTTCCGTTTCGTCCACTCGCTCTTCCTCCTCCTCACTCGAGCTCTCGGAAGATTCGCTCGTCTCGGACTCTAGCTCCTCCCCCGCCTCTGACCCCCCGCTCCGCCTGTTGGCTCCACTGATACTGCTGATCTTACAGGGGCCGTCAGGCTCGGCTTCACACCTACAGAGGACGAGAGTAGAGGAGGGAAGGTCATATCATTTCTCATATATATCCCCCCAGCTGGTACAGTACAGAGCTTGGTGTCAGACTCACAAAGTGCCTCAGCCCCAGGGCTACGCACTATGAGCTCAGGGCAGGATGTAGAGAAGCTGTCGTAACAAGATGAAGATGAAACAACAACAAATTACATTCACACAGTGCCTTACACATCGGAAGGTCGTCCCAAAGTGCTGAACAGTTAGGGATTTGCACCCAAGCTGGGGGGTTGGGTTCAAGAGGGACGGGAGGGCAGGGGTTAGGAGGGTCGGTCGAGGAGGAGGGTCTTGAGCCGGGTCTTGAAGGAGGCAAGGGTGGGAGGGGAGCGAGGCGGAGGGACTGGGATGGAGTTCCAGAATGTGGGGCAGAGAAGCCGAGGGCCCGATTAGCCGATGGAAACAAACGATCTTACTCACAGCTTAGTCTGGTACAGCCGCTGCCCTGTGCCCAGCTTGGAGGTGGTGAACAGAAGCTTCATTTCCGACTCGGTGGCCTGGCATTCCGTGAGTTTACTCAGAATATCGGCTCTCTGTAGGGAGGGGCCAGGGAGAGAGGTTAAAGCACCAAAGGCAACCGCAAACCTCCCCAAACACCACGGCCCCCAGTGGCCCCCCTCGAGCCCCCCCCCCCCCAGGGCTGTGCTTGTCCAGCTCGGTCCACCCGGGTCAACAACGAATGACCTCTATATAGCGCCTTTCAAATTCAGAAGCAGAAAGGCTGAAGGTCCGTCCGCCGATGGTGAAGCGGGCAGGACGAGGCCAGTGCCCACCAAGCAGAGAGGGCAGACAGGTTGGTAAGGTGTTGAAGAGGAACAACGTGCATTTACGCAGCACCCTTTTCGCTGGGGAGAGTCCCAGGGACCCAGACAGCCCGGCTCACCCGTCGACTGAGCCTCGGACGTGCCGATGCGCTGTTTCCTCAGAGCCAATCCAACCCGCCCCGTCCCCAACCCGTCTCACAGCACTCCTCATCGAGGCGAGAGGAAAATTAACCTGGGTTTTCTTTTCTTTCAGCTCCAGTACTTTCTGCAACTGTTTCCTGCGCTTCTTGCTGAGCGGTGGCCTTTGCACCGCCGCCTCCTCCCTCGCTCGCTTTCCCTTGGTCCTCTTCCCCGGCAGGACCAGGGCGTTGCTCTCATCGACACCTTTCAACTTGGCTCCATCTTCACGAGGTTATTTGGGTGGGGAGGGGGGAGCGGGGGAGGGGGGGAGAGGAGGGGGGAGCGGGGGAGGGGGGAGCGGGGAGAGGGGGAGGGGGGGATCGTGGAGGCGGAAAGAGAGATTATATAAACGTGGAGACATCTCGAATCGCTCCGCAACGTACGTATCGCCGTTTGTCGCAAACAGTAGCGCTGCCCAGGACTTACTGTGAAGTGTAGTGACTGTGTGTAGCTGTGGGTAAACAAACTAACTAACTGTTCTGTCAGCCAGGTGTAGTGACTGGCTGGCTGGCTGACTGACTGACTGTAGTGACTGACTGGGTGGCTGTAATGACTGACCGACGGGGTGTAGTGACTGTGGTAATCCCAGGGGCCGGTTGCCTAGGCAACAACCCGCAGCAACCGCACTCTTCCCCCACCCCGCGCAGAGGGCCGAGCCTGAGGCCCGCGAGCCCTGACCTGGCCCGCGGGCCGGAGCCCGTGAGTTACTGACCTGACAGCTCCACCCGCACCCGGAGCGGCGCGGGGGCGGCTCCCGGTCCCGGGGACGGTGCCGGAGGCCCGCGAGGCCGCCGCCGTCCCCCCGCGACCGCTCTCAGCTGCCGCGCGCGCCCCATCCTCCGTGAACACGTGCCGCTGCCCGGCCCGCCCTGCCCCGCGGCCAATCAGGGCCGAGCGCGAGCCTCGAGGCCCCAATCAGAGGGTGCCTTCGGGATCGGCCAATCAGAGCAAGGCAATGGGGGCGGAGCGGCCAATCAGAGCAAGGCAATGGGGGCGGAGCGGCCAATCAGAGCAAGGCAATGGGGGCGGAGCGGCCAATCAGAGCAGAGGACTGGAGGCGGCCAATCAGAGCAAGGCAATGGGGGAGCGGCCAATCAGAGCAGAGGACTGGAGGCGGCCAATCAGAGCAAGGCAATGGGGGAGCGGCCAATCAGAGCAAGGCAATGGGGGAGCGGCCAATCAGGACAGAGCCTGATAACGACAACAACAACAACAAGATGACATTTGCACAGCGCCTTTCACGTCGGGAGGACGTCCCAAAGGCTCTGGACGGTCAGTGTCGTGGGATGTCCTCCTGATGTGAAAGGCGCTATACAAATGTAATGTTGTTGTTGTTGTTACGGAGCTGAGCTGAGGGGTCGGGGGCCGGGGAAGAAGAGGGGAGATCCGAAAGCACGGTTGAAGAGGAGGGTCTTAAGGTGGGCCTTGAAGGCGGCGAAGGAGGGGGTGAGGCGGGATGGCGTTCCAGAGGGTGGTGGGTGCAGAGCGGCGGAAGGCCCGCCCGCCCGCCGATGTTGGGGTGAAAAGAGCGGGGGGAGGGGAGCAGGTCGGAGCCCGCTGAGCGGAGGGAGCGAACAGGATGGTAGGGGGTTAGAGGTCGGAGAGGTAGTGGGGAGAAGGACCGTGGAGGGCTTTGAAGGTGAGGACCCGGATCTTGAACTGTATCCTCTGTGTGATGGGAACACACAACCATATACAGTCCATTCACTCTATGGTATATTCTGTGAAGTGCTTTGAGACGTTTCGAAGATGTGATAAAGCGCTATATCAAATGTCAGGATTATTATTATCCATTATTATTATTATAAGGATGGAAGAGAGGAATTTCTGGTCTGACTTGTAACTCTGGTAGAAATTAGGCTTGTATGAAAATCTTAAAATCAATTTTTTTCTGGGATTAAAGCTGCTTATCCCTTTGGAGACAATGATAATAATAATAATAATAATGATCATGGATGAATTTAGTAAACTTCCTTGAAATTTCAATTACAAACCTTGCAGTCTTTAAGCAATTTATCAAAGCGCGACCAAGAAGGCAGTATATTAGATGTTATCATAGCCACTGTGTGAGATCAAACCCCAAAGCCAGATAGTGTCTTATTGATTTTAGCTATGTGCCAATTCAGTGTAAAATTGCTGGATACTTAGGTTAAAAGGTTCAGAGTTATTTATTTTGTGACTAGACTACAAAAGATGAAGCAAACAGTAAAGTCCATGAGGTGAGCGAAAAAGTGATAGCTTTGCACAAACGCCGTGCAGAACAGGTTGCATTGGCAGAGTTACCCAACCACAGCAAATTGCACCTTATGCATAGTAGAACAGCAACCTCGAGAGCAATTCTAACGCCGGGCCCCGAACGTTTCAGCTCGCGGTTTCCAGTTTATCTTTTTGCAGAAAAAGACAAGATTGGGAGAGAGTTGCCGGTGCAGAAGGCCCTCGAGCTCACTTGATCTCATCCTTCCAACATAACCCTCCTGCCATCTTCCGTCACAGCCTCAGCTGTTTCTTAAATGAACCGAGAGCCCTCTCCGACCCGCTTACTCCTTGACCCACTGCTTGTCGCCTCAGCTCGGGCCGGCTCCTGCTTGTCCGAGGCGTCGCGCTTTCAGCCACTGGACCCCAAAACGCCCTCTTATCCCTCCGCTTCGCCCTTCTCCTTCGTACCCGAAGACCTTCCGCTTGGACCGGTCACCTCCCGCCGCTCCCCCTCTCCCTCTGGCCTCGGCGTCGTGCTCCGAGGCTGTCAAGCGCTCTGGGACGCTACCCTGCATTGGGGGGTGGGGGGGGGCGCTGTGAATGCAAGTTGTCGTCGTCGTTGCTCGCCGGTTAATTCCAGTCAACGTCGAGGTGGAATTTGGAGTCTCCCTAAAGCGGACGGCATCACAGGAGGCCACGTCTAATATTATATGTGATATATAATAATAGTTATATGTGATATGCAATGCAATGATATAATATCGGGGCTGATGGAGTGGGGTAGACCCCTGGGGTTAGAAATGGGCGTGTGTTTAATTCCCGGCCCCTTTGGGCGCTGTGTGCAGTGTCAGAGCGGACGCTTTAGCAGTTGCACAGCGTGAGTGAGGAGGGGGGAAGACTTTCGCGGCCGTACAGCGCGCGCGGGAGGCGGTGAGAGCGGAGAGCCGGGGCTGCGGGTGGCCCTGATGGCGGGGCTGCGCTGCCGGGCGCTGGGCCTGGGTCTGGCCGTGTCCGTGGCCGCGGTGCTGCTCTTGGCCGCGGGCCCGGGGCTCGGGCTGAAGCAACGCTACGATTCCGGCTCCGACCACAAACAAAACACCCTGAGGCGGGCGGCGAGCGGCCTGTACCAGAGCCTGGCGGCCGCGGCCGGGGAGGCCAACCTGCGCGCGCTGCACAAGGTACCGGGTGACGAGGGGGGGGGTTCGGGGCCCCTGGGTTTGGGGGTTCGGGGCCCCTGGGTTTGGGGGTTCGGGGCCCCCTGGGTTTGGGGGTTCGGGGCCCCTGGGTTTGGGGGTTCGGGGGTGGGGGGTGGGGAGGCCATGGGTTTGGGGGTTCGGGCCCCTGAGTTTGGGGGTTCGGGGGGGGGGTGGGGGAGGCCATGGGTTTGGGGGTTCGGGGCCCCTGAGTTTGGGGGTTCGGGGCCCTGGGTTTGGGGGTTCGGGGCCCCTGGGTTTGGGGGTTCGGGGCCCCTGGGTTTGGGGGTTCGGGGCCCCTGGGTTTGGGGGTTCGGGGCCCCTGGGTTTGGGGGTTCGGGGGCCCCTGGGTTTGGGGGTTCGGGCCCCTGGGTTTGGGGGTTGGGGCCCCTGGTTTGGGGGTTCGGGGGCCCCTGGGTTTGGGGGTTCGGGGGCCCCTGGGTTTGGGGGTTCGGGGCCCCTGGGTTTGGGGGTTCGGGGCCCCTGGGTTTGGGGGTTCGGGGCCCCTGGGTTTGGGGGTTCGGGGCCGCTGGGGTCAAGTTTATTTTTTGCAATGTTTTAAATACAGACATTGCTCCAAACTGCAATGGCTCAAACGCCAAATCGGTGCATCAGGTTTGCAATCGTTTTTTTTAACAAAAGAAAGTGTCTGTGTAGGAATTTCTGTATCAATTTCGCAAGATGCACAGTCACTACACTTTGCAGCATATCCCGTGAAGCACTTTGAGACATCCGGACGACAAGATTGTCGTTCACAAAGATTGCTAATGTTGGTAACTGCAGTGTTTTAAATACATATATATATATATATTTTAAAAAGTGCACCCAACGTTTTAAATGATTAAAATGTATTTAAGTAACCGGTCTTCTAATGTATCTGTGTGTCTCAGTTTTTCTCGAGAATCACGGAGCAGTTTGTGCAGGGGGTGGATACGCTGGTGGACACAGTGTGGAAGATCTGGGCCGACCTTCTGGATGTGCTGGGGATTGATGGTAAACTGTCTTATCCCATGTATACACTTACACCTGTCTTTAACAACGTCTCAGGGCACTGGACCACAGTATATAAGGGTGGCCTTGGAGTAAGAGGATTTGTTGGTGTGTGAACCCAGACTGTAAACAGGTTTGCTGAATGGAGGTTTGACTGTATTGTCATTAAGAATGGTTGCATTGTCCACTGTGCCTTTCACGTCAGGAGCAAGCAAAGCGCTTCACAGGGTTTATTATAAAGTGCAGTCACTGTGTAGTGTGTAGGGGAACGCGACAGCCAATTATATGCGAGCAGCACCTCTCCATGCCCAATAAATTGCTGTGAAGCATTGAGTCAAGTCGTGGGGTAGAAACTATAGTATGGGGGAGGAGGCTTTTTGTCCCCATTGAACCTGAATTGGTGTCATCTCCGTGCGCTGGACTGTCAATAAAGTGAAACCGTTTGAGATGTTCAAAAGGCTGTGATGCTAGATCCATTAAAATTTTCACAATTGAGGCGCATAGATTTTTGTTAGGTCAGGATATCAAGGCATATGGGGCAAAGAAATTTGGCATTGAGGTACATGATCTAATAGAATGACGGAACTGAATAGAATGAAGGGCTGAATGGCCACCTCCTGTTCCTATGTTTGGATACTATAATCCCGTCTCGTTTCCTTGCAGCAACGAACCTGACCCAGTATCTGACCCCGACCACAGTGGCCAACCACCCGGCCCGAGTACTGCTGCTGGTAGTGGCAGTGCTCATCGGGTACTGGTTCCTCTCCATGTTCCTGGGACTGTTCTTTTATGCCCTACATGCGCTACTCGGGCGCTTTTTCTGGCTGGCTCGTGTAGCCCTCTTCGCCCTCTCCTGCCTCTACATCCTGCAGAAGTTTGAGGGAGACCCCGAGAGAGCAGTGCTCCCCCTCTGCTTCGTGGTGTTGGTTTATTTCATGACCGGCCCCGTGGGCTTTTACTGGCGACGCGGTGGTGGAGGAGGCCACCTGGAGGAGAAGATCGATCACCTCGAGGGGCAAGTCCGGGTCATGAACCTGCGTCTGAACCGAGTGCTGGAGAGGCTGGACCGAAACAACAGCCAGTGATCAACTAGATCAAGTGGTTCGGTAACAGTGGTTTAACAAGCATTGAATCTAACACGTTCAACCCAGCAGCAAACGGAATTAATAATCTGCATTTTGGGGGCCGCGCTTTAACAATCAGTCAATCACTATTTTTTAAAAAAAATCTTCTATGAGATTGTTTTTAATTTAAAATGCATTATTAAGTGATTAGTGCTTGTCTCTTGGTAGTGATGATTATTGGGTGGTGGGGGGTGAGAAATTGTCTTTCAAAGTGCTTTTTTATTATTGTTCTGTTTAACCTATGTCTTAAACTTATACCAGGGGGCCAAAATGTGTTATTTTCTGTATGTGATCCGATTGTGAAGAGACGTTAGCGATGGAGAAACGCGAGCAAACATTTGCTCAGTCTCTGGGTAAGAGAAAGAACAAGGTCGGACTATATTTTTGCTCAGCATTTTTTATGCACTCTTTGTGGACGTGATGTTTCCTCATCGAATTTAGAAGGTTGGTTGTGGTGACATTATCTCTTGGCTGTGGTGTAGTATACTTATACTGTTGCTATAATCATGGGTTAATTAATTCCAAAATAAGTGTCATTTGTATTGGGTTTTCTCGGCTGCTCTCTCCCTGTGCCTCTCAGTGAGAGGGGGAGACTGGTACATCTAGACCTGTCTGCGACTTGCTATGAGGGCCTGTGCTATGTGGTTCATTCGCTACAAAACACAGTGTGAGTGGTGGGATAACTGGTGACCTGTGTGTGTGTCTGTGGGAGACCAGAGTTGTTCTAATTATGTATCTCAAGTCTCGGGTCCACAAGAACATTATGCATATCTTCAGAAACCAATCAGTGAAGCGGCAAGCAGCGCCTCGGCACCAATGACTGGCCGTGTCACTCGGGCTTCTTAAATTTGAGAGAGGGTCTGCGGAAGGAATCGTAACCGGTGAATCCTGAGACACAGGATAAGATCCGCTGGTTGCAAATCCCTTTTTACACAGTGGCAAAGCAGGCCCCTTTTTCTATCAGCTGAACTCAGTTGCAGTGATATTTTAACCTTTAACGGCAATTCAGTCATATGACCATAGAATATTACAAGCACAGAAGGAGGCCATTTGGCCCATCGTGCTTGTGCCAGCTCTTTGGAAGAGCTACCCAATCGGTCCCAGTCCCCCGCTCTTTCCCCATACCTCTGCAAATTTTTCCTCTTCAAGTACCTGTCTAATTCCCTTTTAAAAGTTGTGATTGAACCATGCCAATAATTTTCAAGCTGATTTATTTTTGCCCCAAATTATGATGATGGGAGGCAGAGACAATAAGCCGATAAACTTGAAGACAAAGTCCCTTTGACTTGCAAAGTGAAGCGTTCGTACAGAGTATTCCGTCCTTTGGATAACATATCTGGCTGCTCTAAAGTATGGAATTGATTTTGTTAATTAAATGCCTGATATAATTTAATTACAAATACACTGTTTAACAGTTGAAGATTTTCACACTTCACCTGTGTGTGCGTGTGCGCATGTCTGTTTTTAATCTCACTTCCCATTCACCTATGACGTTATGTTCTCTTGTGTCATTTGGACAGTACCTCACATCGTACAGTAACTGTTACACTTATGTATGTGCCGTGGTAGGGATTTTGTGAGAATATCGAGGTGGCAATTTTGTTATAAATGAGAATTATATCTAATAATGACAATGTGTAAAAGCACAATGTTGCTGTACGTCTTAATTCAGAAGTAAAAATGATGGCAATACCATTTTCCAATTGAATGCTGGTTTATATCGAGATTTTATCGAGGTTTAATATTATTATGTTATTGGATAGTTTACTATTTATTAAATATGATTAACTGGTACGATTGTGTTTGCGTGTGTGTATATACAGTAAACTCCTGATAACTCAACCCTGGCTTAATTTGTCACTACCACTTAAGTCATCATGCTGTTGATATCCTGGCCACACTTATTTATGTATTTATATAGACGCCTAACTCATCACTGAGCTTTTTTCCTTCAGAGTGACGAGTTGTCAAGAGTTTACTGTATGCGTATACTATATGTATTTCACTTATTATTAACTGAAATGTCAGCATGTATCCAAAGTCACAGGGGATTCGGATGAAAGTGGCTGTTTGATCTCATTCTCCACACAACAGTCTTCCCATTAAAACATTAATATGTTGCTTAAATTAAACCCACTGTCCTGGCCTCTGACAGCCTTCCAAAAAGCCTACCTTGTCCTCTTCTAACCTCTCAGCCGCCCTTCCCACTTCGCTCAGTTATCTTCACTGTCCCACTATCCAATGCTATGTATGCTACGCTGTGTAAGTTGCTGTTCTCTGAACACGTGTTTGGAGTAAATTGACCTGAAGGGGGAAGTGCCCTGTTATCTGCTGCTGTGTCACAATTTGTACATGAGATTGTGCTTGTCTACTGTACTCGGAACTCAGCCCCAACCTCGTTTAACCCCACCTCAGCAAGACTGAGTCATTGGCTGGTGTGAGTTACTTCCTCAGCCATGATGTCAGCACACCATCTGGCCATCTGGCCTGACCCTATTAATGAGCAGCCAGCACACAAGGTTAATGACATGAGATCGGGCAGGGAGCCTGAAATCGCGATCGGGAATAGATTGGACATTTGTTTGAGACACAATGTTCGATGACCTGATATCCCCTGCGAATTGTGTGAACGGTGAAATGAATGCTGCTGGAAGAGACATGTGGTTCTGCAGTGACTATGGCGTTGTCACACAGTGGCTGAGCTCAGCTCCTCTGGTGGTGACAGCCACCGGGTGGAAACCCGGTTCCATGATACACCTGAGGGTCATCTAAGCAGCGAAGGTTTTTGAAGATTGCATCCCTCGCTTGCGTTAGACCTTGTCACCAACAGTTCTTGCCTCAACTCCACTGCCCGGACTTACATGATGGAGGAAGATCTGTCCCAGCGCTGGGCAAATGTGCACGGAGCGTTGTTTTAAGGCTCAACGTGCCAGAGTTTTAAGATAAAACTCATTTACTTTCAAAGCCAATATTGTAATCATTTTAAAAACGTATGTTTTTTTTGGGGCCACATCTTTGGGTCGATGCATTCAAACTCCCCTTCCTGCTCAAGTGATTCCCATCAGTTTCTCCCATCAGTTTCGCTCACAAAAAAAACACAAGACAATTCACTTTACACTATATTCCGTGAACCGGTTGAGACGTCTCAACGTCTCTCGCACCCTTCCAGTGATTCCTTCCGAAATAGGTGTTTAATTCCCTCTTGGCCATAATGATAAAATCTGCCTCTGGTTGAACATGAGTTATTTTTGTAATGTCTGACTTTGAATTCCCACTTAATCGGGAGGGGGTTGAAGTGAGCCGAAACCCTTCACTTAATATTGCTGTACGCAAAGGTGGTTCCTTTGTTCAGTGAAACACGCCTCCGGGTCGGAATAAAACTAGGACGACGGGCGCACATTTGTAGGCAAGGTCCTGGGCTGAAATATTTGTGGAGTCCTGCAGCTCAGTGGTTAGAGCACTCGCTTTGCAAGCGAGAGACCTGAGTTCAATTCCAGGCAGAGGGCGAAACCTTGGGCAAGTTTCCTTACTCCACACAGAGCCTAATAATAATCCCTCCAAAACCAACAACAATAATAAATTCATCATTTTCAATCTACGACTGTTTGTGGGACATCGCTGTGCGCAATCGGCCGCCGCGTTCGCCCACAAATATACAGTCGATTCACTTTACAGTGTGTTCTGTGAAGCGCTTTGGGACGTCCTCCTGACGTGAAAAAGCGCTATATCAAATGCAAGGATTATTATTATTATTATTATTATCATCTCTTCGCCTCGCGGGGAGGACCCGCTGGTTGGTTGCTCCCACGGTGTGAAGCTACGCGTACAAGCGGCCGTCCCGACAGGGCTCGGCTCGCCAGGGGCCGGCCACAGCGCTGAGCGTCCGACCCATTGGGGCTTCTTCTTCTCTTGACAAGGCGCTGAGGTCGTACGGTGGTGACTCCCCGTCACCCTAAGCCGATCGCCCGCCCGCCTCACGGCTGTCCCGTGGGGAAGTCGCCGGGCGCGCACTGGCCGCCGCGTTCGCCCACGAGAGACACAGTCACTACACTTCACGCCGGCGGACCCTGTCGACCTGATGAAGGCGCCCTATCAAAAGGGCGAGGGCTGGTGAGAGAGGGGGTAGTGTGACACCTCTCCATCGCTGCCGTGTGTTTGTGGTTGTTTTTTTTTTGCTACGCCTCTCGTGATTGGCCGCAATCCGGGTCGAACGCCGGGCTCTTGCCAGCCCTCTCCCGATTGGCCGCCGCTGCCTGAGCGCGGCCCTGCGATTGGTTGGTTGGTTGGCGGCGGAGGAGGAAGGCGGAGCTGCGAGCGCGCGCGCGCGCGCGGCCGGCGATTGGCCGACTCCTCGGCTGACGCGCATGGGTCGACGGCTCAGCCAATGGGGAGCGGCGGCCGCTCCGTGGCGCGGGCGGGCGGAGCAAAAAGAAGAGCCCCGGTATCCCTGCGCCAGGTGAGGCGGCGGGAGCGGACGAGCTGAGACGCCTCTCGACTGATTTTAAAGTCGGTTACCGGCGCGGTTGACGGTATTTTATTCCGCGGGGGGGGCGGGATGGGAAAAAATAGCCGCCCCACACCCCCCTCAACCGCGTCTGGAGCCGCGCGCTCTTTCGTACCCGCGGATGGAGATCACGGCGAGAGGGTGTAAAGCGGCGGAGGGAGAGAGAGGGAGAGAGAGAGGGGGCGGAGTCCGGCGGTCAGTCCACAGTCTGGCGGCGGGGAGTCAGGTCGTCAGCGGAGCTGCTCCCTGAGGCCGCGGATACGTTTGTCACAGCCTCGGGGTGGGGTGGGGAGAGCGGGCACTGTGGGAGTGTGGGAGGGGGCACAGTGTCAGAGTGTCACAGTGACTCCCTGCCCTTCCCTCCCAGCAGCCGGGCGGCATGTCAGAGCCCCATCATGTCAGCCAACCCATCATGGAGTCCAAGGTGCTGTGGTACCCGGACTCCAAGAGGGACACTCACATGGACCGCTTCAGGGAGTTGGTCAACCACAAGTTGGCCACCAGTCTGAGTGAGTGTGTTCGCCCGGGGTCGGGTTTCTTCTCCCCCACTCCGCGCCCCCCACTCCGACACCCCCACTCCGCGCCCCCCACTCCGCGCGCGCCCCCACTCCGCGCCCCCCCACTCCGCGCGCGCCCCCACTCCGCGCGCCCCCCCACTCCGCGCCCCCCCCACTCCGCGCGCCCCCCCACTCCGCGCCCGCTCCCACTCCGCGCGCGCCCCCTCTCCGCGCCCCCCACTCCGCGCCCGCCCCCACTCCGCGCCCGCCCTCCCAACCCAACTGCGCTTTCGGCCGCTCTGCCCCGAAACTCTGGAACTCTCTTACCTCCATCCCTCCGCCTTGGCCCCTTCCTTTCCCCCCACTCCCCCACCACTCCCGCCCACTCCCCACCAATCTCCAGGTCGTGTCTCTTTGACCGGTCACCTTGGCATCATGTTCCGCCACCGTCAAGCACTCTGGGACTCCCACCTTGCATGAGGGGCGCTATATAAATGCAAGTTGTTGTTGTTGTTGTTGTTGAGCGTAAGGGGCCCAGCCCTGAAAAGCACTTCCAGGGGAGTCGATGAGCAACGTTTGTTTGAGACAGTGTTATAAACATCGTAAATAACTCTTGTCTGTCTGTCTGTCTGTCTGTGGGGGTGGGGTGGGGGGTAATAGTCAGTTAATCCTTTAAACTAAATGTGGAATTTGATGGATATTCCTTTATGTTTATCTCAAAGGGATGGGAGCCCTGCTCTATTCTGCACCAAAATGCCAGCCCTGTTTCTGCAGAAGATGCCCTAGGGAGGGAGAGAGAGAGAGAGAGAGAGAGAGGGGGCGGGAGGGGGTTGGTGAATGCATCGAGTCTCTCTCTCTCCCCAATCCACTCGCTTTGCCAAATTCCTGAGGCTTTACAGACTGCAAAAAGGGGCTCTTTGTACATGTGCAATCTGAGATCCCACAGGGGACACGGAGAGGATGGTGGAGGCAGCGTAATAGTAAAACCAGGGGCAATGCCTGTCAGTTCACCAGCTGGCTGTCACCTCCCAGGCAAATGTTGGTCTGCAGAGGATGTGATCGTGAGTTTCGGCACTGTTTACACGAGTTTTTGTGAATGGTCTAAGATGAGCGATCTTATTAGCAACAACAAATTGCATTTTCGTGGGGACCTGTAGCGTAGTGGTTAGAGAACTTGCCTCACGAGCGAGAGGACACGGGTTTTGATTCCCGGGCGGGATGAAACCTCAGGCAAGTTTCCTTACTCCACATGTGCCTCTGTTTACCTACCATTATGTGGGAACCTGGTTGTTAGTCGATTGGTGGATTGCTTTCCAGGGGTAATAATCACTCCCCCCAAAAAATGGTCACTCAGTCCACAATTGTTTGTGGGACACTGCTGTGCGCTATTAGCTACCACACTTCACGCACAAAATACAGTTAATTCACTTGACAATATATTCCCTGAAGCGCTTTGAGATGTCTCAACACAGTCACTAGACCTCACTGTCATTCCCTGCAAAGCGTTTGCGGAGATGTCTCAACGCTGTATCAAATGCAAGGATTATTATTATTATCATTAACTCTGGTCAGCACAGAAGGTGGAGTGTGAAGAAACTTAAGTGGCCTTCCTGTTTTCTAGCCAATTACAGCGAGCTGTATCACTGGTCAGTGGACAACTACGCAGAGTTCTGGGCAGAGTTCTGGAAGTTCAGTGGATTCGTTTACTCTCGCAATTATAACGAGGTAAGGCTACGTTCTCATACCCACTCCCCCCCACCCCCCCAACAACAAATTACATTTACGCAGTGCCTTTCATGTCAGGAGGATGTCCCAAATAGAGTTCAGTTTGGTCAGAAAGCAAAGAGACTGGATCCATCTCACAGTTGGATGGAATGAGGGGCGAGGCGGATACTGGGAGATCGCCAGGACCTGATAGCAATATAACAACCTATACATTTGACGATGTGCCTTATCCCTTCGTCGAGATGTCGCCACAAGCGCTTTCCAGGAAGTGGCAATGTGTCATTTGAAGGCGAATGTGGCAGTTCATTTTGCACACAGCAACGTCACTGAACAAACACAGCCACAGACGGGGGGGGTGGGGGTAAGTGGTGGGGGACACCTTAGTCTGAAGGATGGCACCTCTGACAACCCAGCACTGCGCCGCAGTGTCAGCCTGGGCTGTGACAGCTCAAAAGTCCCCCAACCCTCTGATTCTGAGGCGGGGGTGGGCTGGGGGGGGGGGGTTGGTGGTGCTGTTATTCCCCCACAAAATTCACAGTCACTTCACTTTACAGTACCATGCCGTGATGCGCCTTGAGACGTCTCAACGGCGTGATCAGGTGCTGTATCGAACGCAAGATTTGTCGTTATTATTTATAATGTCTCAGTGACGACTTACTGGGAGCGGCGAGATAGCCATAAATAAATGGTGGCCGAGATATTGACAGCTGCGGTGAGTAGTTAAGCCGGGGTTGAGGCAGCAGGAATTGACTGTGTCAGTTATTCTGTGATTGCTGGGGCCGGGGTGTGAGCTGTGATGTGGGTCTTGCCCTCAGGTGATCGACAGGATGAAGACGGTGGCGGATTTGCCCGAGTGGTTCAGCGGGAGCCGGTTAAACTACGCCGAGAACCTCCTTCGCCACAAGGAGGAGGACAAGGTAGCTCTGTACGCGGCAGGTAAGCCTCACCCCCCCCCCCCAACAACCACACTCACTCCCTCCCTCCCTCTCCATACCGGGTCTCAAGTCAGTGTCATTGCTCAACCGCCCACTGCCAAAGGCTCAGAGGGAGGTAACTGGGAAGTTAGGGGGTATCAATCCCACCCAGTTACTCTCCCCCGCTCTCCCCAGTTACTAAGCTCAGCTGTGTGGGCGGGTGGTGGGGGGGGGCAGTAGCCAGTATTCCCTTTCCAGAGTAATAATCCCTTCAAGATAAATAAATAATAAATTGGTCACTCAATCCACGACTGCTGCGGGCAATTCGTTGCCGTGTTTCTCCCGCAAAGTACACCGTCACTCCACTTTACAGTATATTAATCTGCAAAGCGCTTTGAGACGTCTTGAAGACATGAGGCGCAATATCAAAGGCAAGGATTATTATTACTATCATTATTATTAATTCTGCACCAACCGACCTCACAGCAGAGATTCTACAAACCCGGGTGCGCTGGGACGTTTGACCGGTGGCCGTGAGGCGGGGCTAACAGGCTGATTGCTTTCCAGGGGAAGGGACCGAGGAGGTGGTGAAAGTCACCTTTAAGGAGCTGAAGAGACGAGTGGCTTTGTACGCAGTCGCTCTGCGGAGGGCAGGAGTGAACGTCGGGGACCGAGTTTTGGGTACGTGACACCGTTATCTGACGTAGGGAGGGATGTGCGGCGATAGGATTAAGTGGGTGGGTTTGGTGTGGGGGTGGGATGGTTATAGACTTTGCTGCCCTTCCTGTGTGGTTGTCATGCGATGTGGGATATATAACAGAACTGGAAACGTCTCTGCTCGGGTCGACACCAGGCGAGCTCACGGCCCCTGCGCAAAAAAAAAAAACTGTCTCTGCTCAGCCTGTTCCCAAACCCCAGCCCGCAGCATTCCGAGCACGGCATTCCCGCTCCGTATTGGGCTGATCCAAGCGGTCCCTCAACATGCAGGGAATCTCTCTCTCTCTCTCTCCCTCTCTCAGTCCATCTCCCTCTCCCTTACTCTCTCTCTCTCTCTCTCATTTTGTCACACATCCTTACTCTCTCTGTGTGTCTCTCTCACACTCTTTCCCTTTCTGCCTTTTACTCTCTCTCTCTCTCTCTCTCATATACTGTTTCTCTCTCTCTCTCTCTGTCAGGAGTTGGCATGCTGCCAAACAGGTACACGAAGCAGGATTCCGGGCCCTGCCCTAAGCAATGGGCCTTCCTTCACACACGCACACGCACACACATACACGATCCCGACGTGGCAGTGAGCTCATACTGTCACTGAGGCCCATATATTGCGTGTGTGTGTGTGTAGGAGGTGGGTGGGGGGGAAAGCTAAAGGATTTCGCCCTCTCCATCCTCAGATCCTGGCTCTGCATTAAATCATTAAACTCTCTGAGACACTGCCCTGATTAAAGGTGCCATAATATACATATACGTGTGCAAGTTATTGTTGTAACCAAACCCTTCACCTCTGCCTACCCTGCTGTGGTGTTGCCGCGCTGGTAATACCACGGTGTAGCCTGGCGACGGCTGTGTCTGGCCACGAGCTGGGATCTGCCAGCTCGGGGTTCCCGAGGGGGAGGGGGGGAAGGCGAATGTCCTGTCCCACCGCTCCCCCTCTGACCCTCGCTGCCTTCCTCGCAGGTTATCTGCCGAACAGCGTCCATGCAGTCGAAGCCATGTTGGCCACCGCCAGCATTGGTGCCATCTGGAGCGCAACCTCCCCCGACTTCGGCGTGAACGTGAGTGGGGCAAAGAGAGCGGCTGCCAGCCAGAGGCTGGATGGGGGTCACGGGAGGATGGGGTCGGCGGGGTGCGGGGGTTCTGGATGGTTGAGGGGTTTCTTCAGTCGACACCCTCCACCCCCACAGAAATTTAAATCTACCAGGGCCTTGGGACGTCCTCCTGACGTGGAAGGCGTTGGACAGTCTAATTTGATGTTGTCTTCAGCCGGTCAGACTGGCTCTGGTGTTTGGTTCATGTTTGCTCTCCTGGCGGCAGAGGGTGTGACCAGAACGTCGCACTCACACGCACTCACTCACTCACGCAAACACTCACTCACTCACTCACTCACTCACTCACTCACTCACTCACTCACTCACTCACTCACTCACTCACTCACTCACTCACTCACGTACATCAGATATGTTTTTTTTTAATAAACCCTTAAATCTGCCAATGTCTGGGGTTTCCATGTAAATGCGATGTCTCGAAGGGCTTTACGGCTGATTAGAACTGAGTATTGCGCAGTCCCCGAGGCTGTGTTAGTAACTCGCTGGTAACCGCTGTCTGCTCGCTCTCCCCATAGGGGGTCCTGGACAGGGTCTCCCAGATCCAGCCCAAAGTTATGTTCTCCGTCGACGCTGTGGTTTACAACGGCAAAGAGCACAACCACATGGAGAAGCTGCTCAGCGTGGTCAAAGGTAACGTGTGGCCCAGGTCTAACCGTGAGCCCCACTCCCTCCCAGGTTTCTGTCCCGGTGTCCTGGCTGACGCAACCCCCAGATTGATTACTCGCTCGCTCCCCACGAGGCTGTTTGTGGGACACTGCGTTTGTCAACTGACCATCGCGTTTGCTGGCTGCTGCGCTGGTTTGGTGTTGGCGCTGAACGGACGCTGATCGCACATTTGGGTGACGGTCCCCGGCCCCCAGTTACGTGGTGTTGTGTTGGGGTTTCAGGGCTGCCGGACCTGAAGAAGGTGGTGTTGATTCCGTACGTGCGGCCGAGGGCGTCTGTGGACCTGTCCAGGATCCCGCACGGGTAAGGAGCCCCAGAGCGGCTGTAACATCCCGTAGCTCAGTGGTTAGAGCGCTCACCTCGCAACCTTAAGATGACTTTCCTTAATCCACATGCCTAGTTAAGCGGTAACTAGCAGTAAGCAGGAGCCCGGTCGTTAGTCAATTGGCAGATCACTTTCTGGGGGGGAATTAATCCCTTCAAATAAATAAATAATTAGGCCACTCAATCCCCGACTGCTTGCGGGCCGCTGCTGTGTGCAATTGGCTGCTGGATTTTCTCCCACAAAATACATAGTCACTCCAGCTTTGAGACGTCTCAATGAGGTGATAAGGCGCCGGATCAAATGCAGGGCCTATTATTATGATTACAATTGTACGTCTTGTTGTGGTAGCATTTTCCTGGATGACTTCCTGTTGATGGGGAAAGGCTGCCCGGCCCCACAGCTGGAGTTTGAGCAGCTGCCGTTCAACCACCCGCTCTTCATCATGTACTCGTCAGGGACCACCGGAGCCCCCAAGTGTATGGTGCACTCGGCTGGGGTAGGTTCTCTCTGCGGGGGGGTGTGGGTGGGGGGGGGAACGCGTGTCACAAGACACGCTCTAATTGCGGAAACGCTTTATTCCCCGCACGCGTGTCTAATTGGCCGTGTGTATTGGAAGGATGGGGTGATTCTACGCTGTCTGTGGGATGAGTTGAAGCAGGGTGAGCCCTGCGGAGTGGGTGGGGGGCTGGCGGGGCAGGGGGTGGGGCGGGGGGGGGGGGGGGGAGAATGCACGATCCATTCCAATACACGGGAACAGGAATGCGTCTGACGCTCAGCACCGACCAGAGACATCAGCGGCTGAGAGGGAGAAAGAGCGAGAGCGCGGGGGGGGTGGGGGGGGAGAGTGGGGGCTGACTCCCGGGGGTGTTGGGGTGAGAGACTGGGGCGGCTTGAGGACCAGTCATCGATTGATCAACGCCGCACTCCCCACTGGCCCGGAACTCAGGGCGGCCGAGGCTCGCAGTCACAGGAACGCGCCACCGGAGGGCAGCCTCGTCACGTCTACGCACAGTCGGTGAACGCGGCTTCGAACCCCGGCCGGTGACGTTGACGTCGATTATAAAAAGAAAATCTGCTGCTGTTAAGAGAAGGGAGTTTGTTTCTCTCCCGGTGTTGCGGCTGACGTGTGTCCGGATTAAAAACCCATCCCTCTTTTTTTTCTTTTTTTTTTTTTTTTCGGGCCGGCCCCCGAGGCGTCTGTGACACCCATCCGCGCGGAAAGGATTCAAACCAAACTGAGAGAGAATTCCGTGCATCCCAAATCCCAACCACTGATCGCTCAGTTGTGCATGGGACGCGGCTGGGAGCAAATCGGCCGCTGCGTTCACCTGCACAGTACAGTATCCAGTACGACATGCTGTTGGTGGTTGCTCGGGCGGGCGGGCGGGCGGGTTGTTGAGGAAGTGATGGGAGACGGGAGCGAGTGACTAACAGTGGGCTGTGTTTCAGGGCACCCTCATCCAGCACATGAAGGAGCACATTCTCCACGGCAACATGAAGAGCAGCGATGTCATCCTGTACTACACCACCGTACGTCCCAGCCCTGCGCACACACACACACACACACACACACACAGACAGACCCCGGCCTCTCCTCTCTTGTCAATCCTCTCCATTGCCGGAGCCACACGCATCCTTGCGACTGTCAGAGAACACCCCGTCGTTTAACCAGCCAGCCGGTCGCCTCGCTCGCCCGCTCGCTCGCTCGGCCCTGTGACCCACCACCGCGCCCTGATTTGTTTGTCCCTCGGCGTAAATTCACGCGAAATTGTCCGCGTGATTGAACGGGAGGAAAAGGTCTATTTGAATCCGAGACAACAACAACAAGATTCCATTTATTGAGCGCCTTTCACGTCGGGAGGGACGTCCGTTTGAGACGACTCAAACACTGCCCTTAGTGTTCAGTTTGCGCTATTTCCCCCCTTTCGCTGATGTGTGGGTAGGGGGTGGAAGTGGGGGAGTGGGCGGGTGATTGGTCACACAGTCCCACACCTTCCCCCCCCCCCCCCCCCCCCCCCCACCACACCGAGCTACTAACCCTCTCCTTGTGCGTTGCAGACGGGCTGGATGATGTGGAACTGGCTGATCTCCGCGCTCTGTACAGGAGCCTCGGTGGTGCTGTACGACGGCTCCCCCCTTGTGCCATCCGCTAACGTGCTCTGGGACCTGATAGACCGGCTGGGGTGAGGCTCTCGCTCTGTTCCGTTCCCTGTCACTCGGGCTGGGCCGAGTTCGTCTAATATGGTCAACAGTGAATGGTTAAATGTTAGCGGGTGTCGGTGGGGGTGTGTGTGTGTGTGTGAGGAGACAGCGCAGAGTGAAACAACTGGAGCAAAGTCTTGACGTTCACTATTTTTTCTCTCTCTCTTTCTTTCCCAGGATTACAATCCTCGGCACTGGTGCCAAGTGGCTGTCAGTTCTGGAAGAGAAAAAGCTGAAGCCAGGTAATGAGAGTTGAGCTGCCGGAGGACTGTCCTTCCTGCCTCCCACCCAAATCCATCAAACCGAGCATTCCCGTGGCGCTGTTGGGAATCAGAACGGAGTCTCTCTCCCGCCCGGTGGCTCGACTCGCGGCTGTTTGCAGGGGGGTGTCGCTGTGCACAGATTGGCTGCCGCGTTTCGCCCACAGAATGCACAGTTTGCTGCACGATACAGTAATGTCCTGTAAAGCGCTTGGAGACGACTCATCAACATGGCAAAGTGCTATAGCAAATACAACTGTCATATCATTTTATTAGGGCAGAACTTTTTGCGCTTGTTGGCGGAGGAGGGTGAGGGGATGAGTCCTGAGCTTGTGGTGTCTGATGCTGGTCAGTAACCCCCGTTTCTCCCCCCTCCCCACTCACACTCTCCCTCCGTGTGTGTTTTGCAGCTGAGACTCACAGCCTCCAGACGCTTCACACCATCCTCTCCACCGGTTCCCCCCTGAAACCACAGAGCTACGACTACGTTTACCAACACATCAAGAGCAGCGTCCTGCTGGGCTCCATCTCAGGTGAGGGGTCACGCGGGACGAGCTCTCCCTCCCTTCCTCTGTCCCTGCCTCTCTTTCTTTCTCTCCTTCCCTCACGTCTCTCTCCCCCTCTCTCTCTCTCTCTCTCCCAAATCTCAAAGCAGACATTTTGGAGCTTTGGAAACATAAGCCTTCGGTCCCACAGTTACAGGAGAGGCCATTCAGCCCCTCCAGCTTATTCTGAACGCTGGCCCTCTGGGTTGGTGCTGGCATTTTCGCTCGCGTGGAGAGATGGGCTCAGGGGCGGATGGGTGGAGGTGCGGGCGGGGGGTGAAGTTGTGAAATCCACTGACTTTTATTTCATCGCTTGGCGCGATGCCTGCGTTCTTGCCTGGCTCTCTCTCGCTCTTTCTCTCTCTCTCCCTCTTTCCCTCTCGCTCTCTCGCACTTAATCAGACTGCTATCACAAATTTTACAGGAGTGGGGGGGGGGGAGAGAAAAACAACCTTGGTAACTTTGCCAGAGCATCAGAGTTCAGCCAAGCTTGAAAACTGATCACTGTAGCCCAGGCGCTGGGAACCCAAATATAACCGTGACGACCATAATAATTACTGGCTCCGAGTTATTGCTGAGACTCGCAAAAAAAAAACAACAAATACTGATCCCTCCGTTTGTACAGTCGGCAAATCCTGCTTAATACAGGTGATAAATAAAAGCTCGTCGTGCGTTACTGCTTTCAAGAGATTTTTGGCTGAGCTGTGAGAAAGATGGTGAGGTTGGGGCGGGGGGAAGGTGTGGGGACGTGTTCGGGGGGCGGGGACACGTGTGGGGTGTGGTACGTGAGTGTGGTGGGCTTTTGTGTGCGTTTATGAGTGTGTGTGGGAGGGACGTGTGTGTAGGGGGAGGCGTGCGTGCGCGCATGGGGGGTGAGGGGGGGGCGCGGGAATGGTGGTGGGGCACTTGTGTGTGCACGCGGGGGCGGGCGGCGCAAGCGCCTTCCAGCGATCTCGCAGGCGCCTGGACTGGTGGACGGATATTAGTGGAGGTCGTTGACCGTTTATTACAGCTTCTGGGTTTCTTTGGCCGACTTGCTGAGTTGTAGGAGACGCTGCAATCCTTTCTCCTTCTTTTCCACCCTCTCTCTCCCCTTTCTCCCCCCCCGCACCCCCCCCCCCCCCCCCCACCACCTGCGTCACTGAGAATCGAGCTGGATGTTGCCTGGTGATTAGTTACACAATGTGGTGGGCCACATTTATTGCCTACACTTGCTTGCTTCACATCCAGCCGTCGCCTCTGTCTCTCTCCAATTCTCAGCTCGCTAACATGGTTCGTTCCTTTGACTGTTAATGACAGACACGCTGGCTCCCTGGATTGATTGCGTGTGCGTGTGAGTGTGTGTGTGTGTGGTGGGGGGGGTTGGGGCGGTTGCGGGGGGAGGGGGGGGAGCCAGCAAAGATGAGTTTACTGTCAAAAGATGTTACCGTGATAACTGCCATCTCATTGTCTCTGGGCAAGTCAGAGCTGGTCCTCTGTGATTGAGGGATGGTGAGCCGTGAGCGTCGGCTTTAGCGACGCCTTAACTAACGACTGCAACAACAAACTACGTCGGGAGGACGTCCCAAGGCGCTGGACTGGACGGTCAGGGATTTTTGGACCCGAACTGGAGTTCGGGGTCAGGAGGGTCTGGGTGGGAGGGTGACTGAAGGCGCGGACAAAGAGGAAGGTCTTGTGACGTGGCTTGAAGGTGGGAAGGGGAGGGGGCGAGGCAGGTTGGAGTTCCAAAGGATGGGGGCAAAGAGGCTGAAGGCCGACCGCTGCAGGTGGGGTGGGGGAGTGGGGGGGTGGGGGGAATCAAGGATGTGCAAATAGCGGGCGATTTCATGTGGGATTGAGCCTGAGAGAGAGTGGTGCCAGAGAAGAGGAGGGGGAGGGGGGAGAGAGGGAGTGGGGGCTGAGGGACACACATGACACTTGCTGTTTCCCTGCAGGCGGCACAGACATCATCTCCTGCTTCATGGGCCACAACTTCACGGTGCCGGTGCACAGAGGAGAAATCCAGGCCCGAAACCTCGGCATGGCTGTGGAGGCCTGGAGTGACGAAGGTCAGTCAGCGAGCCTACTCCTCCTCCTCCTCCTCCTGTCTCATTCCCATTCTCCGGTCCCTCTCTCCTCTCTCTCTCTCCCCCTCCCTCCCTCCCCCTCTTGCTCCCTCGCCTCGCTGGGACTTTTCTGGGGTAATAAATCCTCCGAAAAAAAATTATAATAATTATAAAATAATAATAATTGGGACACTGCTGCACGCAGTTGGCTGCCACGTTTTGCCCACAATAGACACAGTCGATTAGTTTTACAGGATATTCTATGAAGCCTTTTGAGACGTCTTAACCACCGGATAAGGCACTGTATCAAATGTAAGGATTATTATTATTACCTGTCTGCGTATCTGGAGGTTCAACTGTGGGGGATTATTGTGTAGCTGTAATGTCAGCGCTGTACCAGCCACGTCAAGGCGGGCGCTTCCTGGGAATAATATTAGAGAATGAGTATCCGCAGGGGATGGAACGTGACATTGACTCTGTGTGTCTCTCTGTGTGTGTGTGTCTCTGTTTTCTGTGGTGGCTGTGTGTGTATGTTGTGCGCGTGTGGTGGCTGTGTGTACGTGTACTCGTGCGCGCCTGTGTCTGTGTGTGTGTGTGTGTAGGGAAGCCGCTGTGGGGAGAGAGCGGGGAGCTGGTGTGTACCAAGCCCATGCCTTGCCAGCCCACACACTTCTGGAACGATGAGAGCGGCAGCAAGTATCACAAGGCATACTTCTCCCGCTTCCCAGGTACGGCGAGGGGGTGGATGGTCGGGGTCGGTCACACACATACGGGGTGGGGGTGTGGGGGGCTTTCCAAAATTGCGGTTGAAAAGACGGGCATAAAGAATAAAGACCAGTGGCCACGGTCTCAGCTGCATCACGTGGCGGTGGGAGGTGCGAGGGGAAAGGGGTCAGTCACATACACGGGTGGTGGGTGGGTGGGGGGGGGGTCAGTCACACGAGAATAATGACTGATCTCGACTGACCTTGACCTGCAGGTGTTTGGGCTCACGGCGACTACTGTAAAATCAACCCCAAGACGGGGGGCATCATGATGCTGGGCAGGAGGTACGTCGCTGAGCTCTGCCAGGGTGGGGGGGAGGGGAGGGGTGGGGGTGGGAGATATACGCTTCGCTCTCACCGCCGTTTCCCTGTCATTCCGTCTGAGCACTCCTATCTCGGATAAGACGTTAAGGTGGACGTTAAAGATCTCCTGCGACCCTATTTGAAACAAAAAGAAAGAACTCCCTCCCTCCCTCCCCAATGCTCTGGTCGAATATCCTCCAATACGCAGTCGCTGCTGCGAGACGTCTAGAAGACGTGAAAAGCGCTACATCAAATGCAAGGATTATTATTATTATTATTTATGGTGCATTCCCGTGAAGCGCTTTGAGCTGTCTCAACGACGCGATAATGCGCCGTACGTATCAAATTGCAAGGATTATAATTATCTTCTTCTTCTGCCCCCTCTCTCTCACCCCCTCGCCCCCGCGACCCCACACAGCGATGGAACGCTGAATCCAAACGGAGTGCGGTTCGGCAGCTCTGAAATCTACCACATCGGTAAGTGTTAAGCAACGTGGTGTGGGGTGGGGGGGAGGGGATAGGACTCCTGGATTGCCGGGGGGGTGCGAGAACGCTGTGTGTGTGTGTGTGTGTGTGTGAGTGAGGGGGTGGGCTGCCCAGCCTCACTCCCTGTGCTGACGGAGCCCGGGTGCCTGTGCTGCAGTGGAGGCGTTCGAGGAGGTGGCGGACAGCCTGTGTGTGCCGCAGTACAACCAGCACGGGGAGGAGAGGGTCATTCTCTTCCTGAAGATGGCCAGCGAGCAGCCCTTCAGCCCCGAGCTGGTGGGCAGGATACAGAGGGCCATCCGTGCCGGCCTCTCCGCCAGGCACATGCCCGCCCTGGTGCTGGAGACCAAAGACATCCCGGTGAGTGTCCTTGTTGTTCTTGTTGTGGTTGGGCTGAGGTGGGGCGGGGGGGGAATGTGGCGTGTGTGTGGGGGGGGGGGGGGGGGAAGTGATATGACGGTGGTTGGGTGTGTGGGGGAGGTGTATGTGTGTGTGGGGGGGGTTGGTGGGAGAGTGTGTTTGTGTGGGGGGAGCGTTTGGTGTGTGTGGTGGGGCGGGGGGTGTCTGGGGGGCTGCGGTGTGTATGCGCAGGGAGTTGGTGCACTGGGGGTGGGGTGTGAGGAGGGGTGGGTGGGGGCTCGTGTCTGTGCCGGACGCCCTGTGATCGCCCCCTCTCTGATGCCCCCCCACCCCCTTCTCCCCGTCGCTCCCCAGTACACCATCAGCGGGAAGAAGGTGGAGGTGGCCGTGAAGCAGATCATCGCGGGGGTAGAGTTGTTGCCGCGGAATTCCTTCTCCAACCCACAATCCCTGGACCTGTACCGCAACATTCCTGAGCTCCAGAACTTCTGACCGTCCTTCCATAAGGAAAGCCAGCCCGGAGAGCGCTGTCTGGGTTTAACAGGCCAGCGTTCCCGCACCGGGCAGCATTTATTCCCTCGCTAACCACCCGCTCAACTCATCCGGCCGATCACAACCTTGTCCTCAGAAAGCCAGCCTAGCAGTAGTGAGGTCTCCCTACAGGAACTCGTCCTGGCAATCGTTCCCCTTTGTAGAGAGAGAGAGAGAGAGAGAGAGAGAGCGTGAGAGAGACACACAGAGAGAGAGAGAGAGAGAGCGTGAGAGAGACAGAGAGAGAATAAGAGATACTGATATATATTAAATCGAGGAGTACCGTTGTATAATTTTCATTTGACTTTGTATTGTTAAATTAATTCTCGGCACGTTTCAACCGTTCTGTGTGTTTTTAAGTGACGGGGAGAAGGGAGAGAAAGAGGGGCAAGAGAGAGTAGGGGGTGGGGGAGAGAGAGAGAGAGAGAGGGGGGGAGGGAGTTGGCTTATTACGATGTCTCTATAAGCTGTGCCCTAGTTTTCACCGTGTGTGGTTCCTGTAACAGGAATCTTTCTCCGTGTTAAGCTCAGTGGAACTACATAGTAACTCCCTGCATGTGGCTTGTGCTTGTTTTGCTGGGTGTATCTTACTCGGGTCGGTCGGGGGTGGGGGGGGGGGGTGTGGGTGGTGGGGGTGGGCGCTGGGGTTAAATTGAGAGATTATTTAATGATCGGTGTTATTTATTGTGTCGTGGGCTCCAGCTTTCTATCCGCTTGATCTATTTAATTGACGGCTATCATTGTGTGCATCCTAACCTTCCCCCCCACCGCCCCCACCCACCCGACTTTTAGCTGCTGTGACTCTATTGAAAGGGGATATGTCTTAAAGCTATCCGAGGCCACCAAATTCTCCTGCCACTCAGCCTGAGGACCGCTGCCTTCACGTCTCGCCTCCCAAAACATACGGGAGTCCCCGTAGCGTAGTGGTTAGCGCTTTAGCCTCACAGGCGAGAGGACCCGGGTTCGATTCCCAGGGCGAAACCTCTCGGCAAGTTTCCTTATTCCACACACACACACACACACACAGACACACGCCTCTGTTTACCGAGCAGTAAGAAGGAACCTGGTTGTCAGACGATTGGTGGATCGCTTCCCGGGGGTAATAATCACCCCCCGCGCCCCCCCCCCCCACCCCAAACAAAAAGGTTCACTCAATCAGCAGCTGTTTGTGTGCAATTGGCTGCCGAGTTTCGCCCACAAAACATACATTCAAATGAACTTGACCATGGTTAAGGCAGTGGGGCTAAGGCTAAGGCCGTGAGTAATTTCTGGCCTGTTGTCTCGCACTTTTTTGTCCTATAATGCACTACGCCCCCGACTCAGCTCAGCGTAGCATAGCTTCACACTGGGCTTCTCCAAAGCACCCCACCCTACCCCCCCCCCCACCCTCACTCTGAGTGACGTTGCCCAGTGCGTTTCCGTGTGCCCCCGCTTCGCGCCCGCCCCGCCCAGTGCCGGCTCAGCTGTAACAAGGCATCGAGAGTTTCCAGCATTTTAAATGTGAATCTGTTCTGTGCTGTACGTGTTCCTTTGGAGAGAAAAAAATAAAATTTTATATTGCGGGTGCGCTCTCTCTCTCTCTCTCTCTCTCTCTCGTGTTTTCTCTCTTGTATTCCCTCTTCTGTGTTTTTGCTCCACACTCCTCTGTTTCCCCCCCCCCATCTCTCTCTCTCTCTCTCTCTCTGTGTCCTGGCCTGATTTCTCTCCCCCGGTTCAGTTGTAACCTGTGTCAGTGCCCTCTGAGCCCCTTGTTGTGGCCAGAGGGCCGATGGGCAACACAGCCATTGCTGAGTTGGCGGAGATGTCAGCAGACTGGCACAGCTCCCGGGCTGCGGGGAGTGTTATGTGTGGCCGGGCCGGGAACACTGGGGTGAATACCCCGATTCTTCACCCTCGGGAAGGGAATTTTCGATTGGAAAGTGGAATTCTCTTCTCCACAGATTCCGTTGCACCTCCGGTGTTGTTCTGCCCCCTCGAGCGCTCGCTGCGAGCTGTATTGACGTGCAAAATCAGTTGAAAGGGAGCCCCTTACTGCCGAGCGTAGTGACTGTGGATTTTGTGGGTCTGGCCGCCGGTCCTCACGGGTAAGCACTCGTCTGCACGGTGACTGTTTGTGGGACCTTCCTGGGCTCAAACACAGCCGTCGCGTTTTTGATAGCAACGACAGTCACTACATGTGCCAGGGGCGTTACCGTGGAGCTTGTTGCGATGATTGATGGGAGCTGTAGAGGTGGGTGGGTACAGGGGGAGGGGGGGGCGATGGGGGTGAGGGGGTAACTGGACTGTCAGCCTGTGCCGTCGGTCAATCAATGCTCCGCTCCCAGCCTAACACCTCAAGTCAATTACCCCGCGTCTCTGTCCAGTAAAGGAAGCTGAGCTTCTTGAGGCGGATGATCTCAGCGTTAATTACACACGGACACACTGTCCGGTCACAGTCAGAGCCTCACTTGGTGGGGTGGGGGGGGAACAAAATCAATTAGACAGAAAGGAGGAGGAGACTGGTGATGTGAGAGCGCGAGAGAGATGTCTGTGTGTAAAAGTGAGCAGGAGCGATGGAGCAACCTGATTGATTGATTGATTGATTGATTGATTGATTGATCAGTTGATCAGTTGTCACCTAACGTCACATCAGTGTTTAAACACGTTCCTAGATTATTACCGTCGCCACGAGAGTCCTCTTTCGCCCACAAAACACCCGGTCACCCCACTTTACAATATATCCTGTGAAGCGCTTTGAAACGTCTCGGTGACGTGATAAGGAACTGTATCAAATGCAAGGATTATTATTATGATGATGTGCAAAGAGGGTCAGGTTTAGTGCAAGTTATCATTGTTAAAAAAAATTACGTTTAAAAACATTTGTCGATATTACCCGTGAAAAGTCATGTATGTAAAAAAAAAAAAAACAATTTATTACACCCCTCTCACGGTCCCAGGTGGAGCGTTTGAACTGAAATCCACATGAAATCCAAACCCCATTAACTGGCTCCCGGGATAACATTCAGCATCTGTTTAATTGCTTGTTTTTTTTTCCTTTAATAGACGTTCTTGTGGGATGTGAGACTCACTGCCTTTCCATTAGCCGCTTTGGCAAAGTGAGACCTTTCAACTCACCCGTCTAATAATAGCTCCTGTTCCTGGTAGTGAAATATTGATTCCTCTTCACCAGACCCATCTGTCCATGTCTCCAGCAGGAATATTTCAAACCGCTGATCCGACAGATTTCCCCCCACTACGATTAATATTTGCTCTGAGCTAAAGACCCTTCGCCCTATTAATAATAATAATAATAATCCTTGCATTTGATATAGCGCTTTTCACGTCGGGAGGACGTCCCAAAGCGCTTCACAGAATATACTGTAAAGTGAATTGACTGTATATTTGTGGGCGAACGCGGCAGCCAATTGCGCACAGCAATGTCCCACAAACAGTCGTGGATTGAAAATGACCAATTTATTATTGTTTTTGTTTTGGAGGGATTATTATTAGGCTCTGTGTGGAGTAAGGAAACTTGCCCAAGGTTTCGCCCTGACCTGCCTGGAAATTGCACGTCCTCACTTTTAAAGCCCTCCATGGCCTTGCTACTCCCTTACCTCTTAACACCGTCCCAACTTGCCCGCTCCCTCCGCTCAGCCGGTAACAGGTACAACCTTAGGCAAGTTTCCCTACTCCACGCGCACACGCCTCTGTTTACCGAGCAATAAGTCGGAGCCCGGTTGTCATTTGATTAGCGGATCGCTTTCGGTGAGGGGGGGGGGGAGGGGGGGTAATAATCCCTCCAAAACAATTTCTTTGCCGCTCTGCGCAACACGCCCGCCGTGTTTCACACCCAAAAATGCACAGTCACTACACTTTGCAGTATACTCTGTGAAGGGCTTTGAGACGTTTCAAAGCCGTGATAGGGCGCTGTATCGAATGCAAGGATTATTATTGTTATTAATATTATTATCGGTGTGGAATGTCCATGCGCTGACACCTGTCTCAGCTTGTGTTGGAGTGTTGGGGGGTGGGGGGGGAAGTGTGTTGGGTGTGGGGGGGGGGGGGGGAACTTTGACTGATCTCAAAGCTCCCAACAGCGGAAGACCAGGAGATTACAGTCAGGCTTCAAACAAAAAAAACTAATGATTTTTATTAACATCTCGCTCTGTGTGTGTGTGTGTGTGTGTGTGTGTGTGGGGAGGGAGTGGGGGTACGTTTAGATCACCACCTTCGGGCAGTGCTGTGCTGTTGACTCTTTCCGTACAAATGTTCCGCAGCACCAAGGCCCCCGTCGAGTGTGTGGCACAGCGCCAACCCACCCACTAATTCCCCCCCACCCACCCAGCGCAACCCCTTTCCCCCATCACCGCCCTTTCCCCCCGGGGTTCAGCCTCACAACCCGAGTGATGGAGATGCGAAACTTCCCCGCCCCCCCCCCCCCCCCCACACACACCCCTTGAAGGGTTAAATCCCCGACAAGCGCGTGCGACACCCACAGGCTCCTTCACATCACTCCCGTGTCGCTAGGCAACACCTCCTTCCCTACCGCTCCTATTGTACTCCCACTCACTCCCCACCACCCCACACACCTGACTGCACGCTCTCACACACACGCACACCTGACTGCACGCTCACACGCTCTCACACACCTGACTGCACGCTCACACGCTCTCACACACACACACCTGACTGCACGCTCACACGCTCTCACACACACACACACCTGTCTGCACGCTCACACGCTCTCACACACACACACCTGACTGCACGCTCACACGCTCTCACACACACACACACCTGACTGCACGCTCACACGCTCTCACACACGCACCTGACTGCACACTCTCACACACACACACACACCTGACTGCACGCTCACACGCTCTCACACACACACACACACCTGTCTGCACACTCACACGCTCTCTCCCTCACACACACACACCTGTCTGCACACTCACACACTCTCACACACACACACCTGTCTGCACACTCACACACTCTCTCTCACACACACACACCTGTCTGCACACTCACATGCTCTCACACACACACTTATCTGCACCCTCACACACTCTCTCACACACACACACCTGTCTGCACACTCACACTCTCCCTCCCTCCCTCACACACACACATACACCAACATCATGTTCCCCAACTCCCCCCCACTCCCTCCTCCCTCGGATATGATGTTAAACCGAGTTCCCCATCTGTGCCCTGGTCGGGTGGACATTAAAGATCCCTCGACATTGTTCACAAATCGAGGGGGGAATTTCTCTCTCCCCCTCTCTCTCTCTCCCGGTGACCTGCCTGGCAATCCTTCCCTCCCTCCTCAACCCCTTCTCGCTCCGACCCCTCTCCCCCACGGATAAAAATCACTCGTTCACTTCACAGCTGCTTGCAGGACTTGTCTGCGCTCGAAAAGTGCCCGACACCTCCCTTTCTCTCCCCCTTCCCTCCCCCACCCTCCACACAACAAAAAGGACAGAAAGCACAGTCACTACACTTGACAATAACAAGCTATGCCTACGCCCGTCTGCTGATTCCCGGTTGGTGTTTTCCGGGGATGATCTGGGCGGGAGAGGGTCGAGGATTAGCGGGAACACTGAGCTGTAACCACTGGCTAGAATTTATGCTCCGTGACCTTTTCAGCATTCACCAGACACCGCTGAGCGCTGTGCGAGCTGCTAATTGTGGAATATTAATCGGGTAAAAACGTGCCGGCTAGTCAGTCAGAGAGAGAGAGAGAGAGAGAGACAGACAGACAGACAGACAGACAGAGAGCAAGAGAGAGAGACAGACAGACAGACAGACAGAGAGCAAGAGACAGACAGACAGACAGACAGAGAGCAAGAGAGAGACAGACAGACAGAGAGAGACAGAGCAATACACATACACACAGAGAGAGTGTGTGCGCAAGTGTGTGTGGGTACGTGTGTGTGTGTGTGTGTGAGTGTCTATTATGAGTGAGTGCGTGTGGGCGTGTGAGTGTGTGTGTGAGTGCGTGAGTGCGTGTGAGAGTGTGTGAATGAGTGTGAGTGAGTGTGTTTGCGTGTGTGAATGCGTGTGAGTGCGTGTGAGAGTGTGCGACTGCGTGTGTGAATGACTGTGAGTGAGTGAGTGAGTGTACCCAATAATCCTCACAGTTGCTCAGTGCCTGTCACAGGGGGAGCTTGCGACCAGGGTTTTTATTTTAATTTCACGCAGGAGCGAGCCCCAGGGAGCGAGCGAGAGGCTGGTTCATGTCATTAATCTGCGGTGCCTCAAGCAGCGAGTGAAGGAAACACACCTTCCGTCCCTGGGAAGCTGTCTGACTGACCAGGGAATAGTCTGGTCCATTCCCATTCCCAGCGAGTCCGCAAGCTTCCTGTTTATTGATGTCTTTACATTCCCCGGAAACGCTGAAACTCCCCGTCCTCACCCACCACTCCCTCCCCGTCCTCCTCCTCCACCCACTCCCTCCCCCTCCACCCACTCCCTCCCCGTCCTCCTCCTCCACCCACTCCCTCCCCCTCCTCACCTCCACCCACTCCCTCCCCGTCCTCACCCACCACTCCTTCCCCGTCCTATCCCTCCCCGTCCTCCCCCACCACTCTCTCCCCGTCCTCCCCACCACTCTCTCCCCGTCCTCCCCCACCACTCCCTCCCATTACTCTCCCACCACTCTCTCCCCGTCCTACCCCCCACCACTCCCCCCCCGTCCTCCCCCACCACTCTCTCCCCGTCCTCCCCCACCAACCCCTCCCCGTCCTCCCCCACCACTCCCTCCCATTACTCTCCCACCACTCTCTCCCCGTCCTACCCCCACCACTCCCTCCCCGTCCTCCCCCACCACTCTCTCCCCGTCCTCCCCCACCACTCCCTCCCATTACTCTCCCACCACTCTCTCCCCGTCCTACCCCCCACCACTCCCTCCCCGTCCTCCCCCACCACTCTCTCCCCGTCCTCCCCCACCACTCTCTCCCCGTCCTCCCCACCACTCCCTCCCAGTCCTTCCCCTCCCACTCCCCGGGAGTGGGCAATGGAGACAGTGAGCGCAGACCAGCCGAGCCTTTGTGGGAAAACTGAGAGGAAAATCAATGGAGGATTTTGTAAGAACATTAATTGTAAATGCAGCCTGGCGAGCCGTACAGCGTAGCCGAGTCAGGGGCTCGCGGCTTAACACCCGCCGGCCTTCGATACGACGCCTTATCACCTCGTCGAGACGTCTCGAAGCGCTTCACGTGAAAGTGGCGCGACCCGTGTAATTGGTGGGCGAAAGGCGGCAGCCAATTGCTCACACGGCAGCGTCGCACAAACGGTGGTGGATTGATATACATCGTGTCTTGGAGCCTTTTAAAACACTTTACCCCCATCACACCCCCCCCCCCCCCCTCCCCACCCCACCCACCACAACGCTCTCCGGGAGAGGTGCCTGTCAGTCACTGTCAGCATCACAGACAGTCGGGCAGGTATTGTCACAGCACAGTGCGCTGGGAGACATTGCGCTCGATAGACTGACGGCCGATTATGGGAGAATTACCATCAGCGGGACTGTAAACCGGAATCCAGCCAATTAGCGAGGGCAGATCTAATTAACCTGCCTAACTCGAGGTGCTCTGATATCTTATGCAGTACACAAGCTGTTCCGTGAGGCCGTTCACTGTCAGACGCACAGAATGGGGGTGGGAGGGTCCTTCGGATAGAACAGACCCCCAGCCCCCGGCCCGTACCCCTGCACTAAGGCTGCGCTGACAAAAAAATTGTTGTGCGCAATTGGCTGCCACGTTTCGCCCACAAAATTTACAGTCAATTCACTTTACAGTGTATCCTGCAAAGAGCTTTGAGACGTCTCAAAGGCGTGATGAGGCGCTGTATCAAACGCAAAGATTATTATTATTATTATAACATCCTCCTGGAATCGGACAACAGACCGGTTTAAAGTCCCATCCGAACAACAGCGCCTCAGACAATGCCACCACACACACTCGCCCCTTTCCCCCGCTCCCCCCACCCCCCCAGCGCTGCGCATGGAGTGAGAGGGGAGGGAGAGACCTGACTATGTGAAGCCACAACCTGACTGACACCGTTTCATTGTTGAATTGAAGGCAGCGGCTTTTGCATTGAAAAGAACGTGGGTTTTGGTAGTTAACAGCCGCAGAGTTCGCAACAACACAAAAGGCTTTGGGTGAGGTGTAAGACGCACGATGCAGATCGTTCCTACACAATCACCCCCCTCGCACCACCCCCCCCTCACCCCCACCACCACCCACCGCTGTCTGAGTGTCAGACAGAATAAAATCTCAGTCACTTGCAGATATTTTCTTCCATTTTGATTATGAAATTGAATTTTTTTTCCAGCTTATTGCGATTTTGCTTGTTTTAAACTAAACAATAATTAAAGCATTAAACTCTACAGGCGTGAGTGAGTGAGTCAGTGAGTCAGTGAGTGACGGCCAGCCACTTCTGTGTTTATATTAATATATCGTAATAATAAGAATAATCCTCGCATTAAACAGCGTTGGGATTATCTGGGGGAAGGGGAGGGGAGCGGGGGGGTGGATTGTCGGCTGGCAATTCCCCCAACAGCCCCACGGGATCTTTAATGGGGTCTGCTCCAAACAGGGCCCAGATGGAGAGCGAGGTTTAACGTCCCAGTCGAAGGTCGATGCGTCTGATAATGCGACGCTCTGACCTCTTACCTCTATCTATGCTGGAGCATCAGCCTGGACTGTGAGCTCAGAGCCTGATCCACAGCACGAACACCAACACACACCATCCGCTGTATAATTGCGCTAACCGCAACAATAATAATCCTCGCGTTTGATACGTCGTCGAGACGTCTCAAAGCGCTTTGCAGGATGTACCGCAAAGTGGAGTGACTGCGTATTTCGCGAGCTGCGATGCAGTTGCGGTGGGGAGAGTGACAAGGCAGCGTGTTAGAAGCGGCTGGTGACAGTGCATGTGGTAGATCACTAATGCATTAGGTAAACAAATCATTAGGGCCGATGTCAGAAGCAGGTTCCCGACTGTGTATCATCTGCAATCTGCTGGCTCTTGCTCGCTCATTACAGCCTGTCCTGCTCTCAACTGACAGCATCTCACATCAGCACATTTTGCTTCAGATTGGCAGAGGAAAAAACACACACAGCCCTGTGACCACATTATTAATTATATATTTTTTTGGTGGTGGGGGGGTGGATTGTTAGCCCCCCGGAAAGCGATCCGCCAGTCGACTAACAACCGGGTTCCTATTTGCCTAAGGTTTCGTTCTGCCCGGGAATCGAACCCGGGTCCTCTGGCTTGTGAACCGCACACGCTAACCACTTCACTACGGGACTCCTCTTGGAGCGTTACAAGCAGCGCTTCCTCCCCGCTGCCAACCCCCAGCACTGCGCTGGAGCCTGGCCCAGCCTGGCCCATGAGCTCAAAGGGTTTACTCAAACCCACAAGCCTCCCCCCTCCCTACCCACCACCCCCAGTCCACCCGCCCCATCCCATCCCATCCCCCGGATCTGCAGCGTCGCTCAGCGCTGTGGATGGTGAGCGTCACTCGCTAGCTTTCAGCACCAGCTCCCGCTCTGTGCAAAGCATATAATTTCCTCGTCAGTCAAATGTGCCGAGCGTTAATTACGCTGCCACGTGAGCGCCTGAGCCGGTGTGCGCTTAATGTCATCTTACTGTCAGTGTCAGCGTCTGACACACAAATTACAGTGCTGACAACAGAGCAGGAACACGGCAACACAAGCTGTTTACTCCCAGCCCCAGCCAGCCTACCTGCAGCGTGGCCACGTGCAAGGGCATTGTTTTACTGGGTGGGGGGGGGGGGGGACGCGGGCGAGAGGGGCTGGGGGTGGGAGGGGAAGGTTAAGGATGGAGGAAGGGGGAGGGGGGTGGCAGAGTGAGATTATTAGCTCGCGACACGGGTTCTGTTCTTAAAGTGTGAAACGCTCACAGTGAGAACCCACCATGGAGCTCCGAGCGAAGGGCACTGTTGTTGTTGTTGTTGTTGTCCGTCATTCCCTCCGTCACTCCCTCCCTCCCTCCCCCATGAGGCTGAACTCAGCTCACAGTCACGTCTGTGAGCAGACCCCGAGCGCACAGTACTGATTAGCTCCGAGCTCCCTCGGAGTGAAGCTCCCTCTCCTGCCCTCTGCCAGGCTGCCCGCCCCCCCCCCCACCCCCCACCCCACCCCTCCGTGCGAGACCTGTCAGTGTACATGTGAAAGTTGCCACATCAAGACGGGGAATAAATATTCAGCCTCCGAGAAGTGACAGGGAGAGACTGCCATCAGAGCCTTTGTTCCAAATGAGGCTCCCGGCTGATTTGCAAACCTCCACCTCTCCCTGACTCTTATCTCTCTCTCTCTCTCTCTCTCTCTCTCCTCCAGAATTACGAGCCTTGTCTCTGACCTTAAAGGTTTACTCAGACTGAGGGAGGGGAGGCTGAGAGGCTACGTTACAGCACTGACCGCGTGCAGAGCCACGCACTGAGGGGCATTTCCCGTAGCTCAGTGGTTAGCGCCTTGCAAGCGAGAGGGCCCGGGTTCGATTCCCGGGCAGGGCAAAACCTTAGGCAAGTTTCCTTACTCCACACGCACGCCTCTGGTTACCCAGCAGTAAAGTAGGAACCTGGTTGTTAGTCGATTGGAGGATCGCTTTTCCGGGGGTAATAATCCCTTCAAAAAAAAATGTGGGTCACTCAATCCACGACTGTTTGTCGCGATCGGCTGCTGCACTTCACAGCGTATTCTGTGGAAGGGCTTTGAGACGTCTCGATGATGTGATAATGCGCTGTATCAAATGCAAGGATTATTATTATTATTGTTAATTGTTCAGTGCGTGGGCCCCGGGGACTAGAATCAGCTGTGATTTTCTAGGGGTGAACGTGCGCCCGTTGGTCTCCGCGCTGCCAAAACATCAGTGAATGAGTTTATTCAGGCCCTGGGTTAGCGGGCAGTAAATCACCGGCTTCCACCCACCCGCCAGCGACAGTCCTGTGTTCTGCTGCCTTCAGCCCCCAGATTTACAGCGGAATATCAAGGGCCGCTTGTTCAGCTGAACACAGACGAGACCCCTGTTTCTTTTGGGGGGTGGGTGGGAGGTTGTGAGTGGAACTCGAACCCAGTTTAAAATCTGTGCTCTTGACGCTGAGGGTTTCATTCTCAGGAGAAGGAAGGAAGAGAGAGAGAGAGAGAAAGGGAGAAAGAGAGAAACATTACGTGTAAACAGTCTCATCATTGTCAGGTGTAGTAGTAGTAATCATAGTAATAATAATCCTTGCATTTGATACAGCACTTTATCACGTCGTTGAGACGTCTCAAAGCGCTTCGTAGAATATACTGTAAAGACTGTATATTTTTTGTGGGCGAAACGTGGCAGCCAACTGCGCACAGCAGTGTCCCACAAACAGTGGTGGATCGAAGTGGCCAATTTCTTATTAGCATTATCTTTTTTTTGGAAGGGATTATTACCCCAGGAAAGCGATCTGCCAATCGACCAACAACCGGGTTCCTAATCCCAATATCTTTCTGTCTAGAGAGAGCTAAATTGGTGGGAGGGTGGGTGGGTGAAAGGTGACTGAATACACTGAAGTCGCTTCCCCTGATGAGTCACTGGAACCGATGGGCAGATGCTGGAAGGTTAAAGACTCTGCCATTGTGCTCCACAGACCTCTGTACAGTGACGGGATTGTTCCAATGTCCACACACACACACGTGTGCTTTCATCAGTAAAGGCACTGCTTTCAACCACGCCGTAATTAACTGGCGGGCAGCCAAGGTCCCTGAGAGAGCAGAGCTGAAGGGAGGCTGAGAGATCTCGATACTCACCCTCTCTAGCCCCCGGCGACCCTACTCCCCCAACCCTCAGCCATTTCCAGGGTAACCCCCACCCCCGCTCACACGGTCCCATTGCCCGCTGTGATGGTGCTCACTCCCCCACTGGAGTTCTCTATTCTGCTCCCGTTCCCTGCTCTCTCCCCATCGTGTTTGTGCTGTTGCTCACTCTCCAACTGGAGCTTTCTATCTTATCCCATTCCCTACTTTCTCTCTCTCTCTTCTTTCTCTCTCTTCCCATTGTCACTGTGCTGCTACTCGCTCTCCCATCGCAGCGCCCCACTCTAATCCCATTCTCTGCTCCCTCCCCAAACTCTTGGATACCTTCACTCCAATGATCTCCTCTCGTCAAGTCTTTCCCGAATTCGCTTGTAAGTGTCGCTTAGCTCCCACTCAGCTCCCGTTAACCCTGAAAGCCAAAGCCCAAGCAGGGGTAGGGTGGTCCTAGCTGAACAAGCAAAGGTTGAGTAAAGGGCAGACCGCTCCCCACGACCAGTTAGTGGAGGGTTCTAATGTATGATGTTTCTTTGGAGGGATTTCTTGATAAAATAATGCGATTGGTGCAAATGGCATTCTCTTTGCAGTAACGTAAAAAGGTGGACTATGTGGGAGGGAGGTTCCTGTAGGAATTTCTTATTTAGGAATCTGTTTAAGAAACATCTCAGACTGGAGTCCCATGTCTATTATTATTATTATTATTATTATTATTTTATTATTATTATCTCAGCTCTTTTTGTTCACTAGTGTGATATTTCTTCCCATACGCAGGAACACACACACACGCACCATGACAGGTTGCTGTTTTAATGGGCTGCTGTTGTCTGAGCCTCGCTATTTAAAAACCTCAATTAAATATTTACAGTGGCGTGCAGGAAGCCGGGTTCCGCAGACTTCCGAGCGCCTCGCTCTCTCTCTCTGACTCGCTCCCTCTCTCTCGATGATAGAAATTGGAAAAATACTTTGTGTGTGTAAAAAAAAAATCAATGTTACTTAAGAAAGTGCTGATGGCGTGCCGCCGATTTGCTGAGTCGTGCGAGAAGCTACTGCCTCAAGGTTAGGGAGGGAAGCAGCTGAACGCTGGCCCTGAGGTCGAGGTGAAGGAGCCCCCTCTTTGGGATCGCTGATCTCATCGTTCCTGAATCCCGGCCTCGTCTCCCATTGCAGAGCCAAAGCGTTCCTTGTAAGTGCTAAAAAAGTGCGTTTGATGCAGCTCCTGATCATGTCTTCGAGACGTCTCAAAGCGCTTCACAGAATATATTGCTAAAGTGAAGTGACTGTGTGTTTTGCGAGCGAAACCCGGCAGCCAATTGCACACAGCAGGGTCCCCACGATTGAGTGACCAAATTTCAATTTTTTTAAAGTGATTTATCACCCCTAGAAAGCGATACGCCGACCGACTAAGAGCCAGGTTCCTACTTTACTGCTGGATAAACAGAGGTGAAGTAAGGAAACTTGGCGAAGCTTTTGCCCCCGTCCAGGAACTGAACCCAGGTCCTCTTGCTTGCGAGGCAAGAGCTCTAACCAACACAGCTATGGGCCTCCAGGGTTATTCACAGTCACTTTGGCGGAAGATGGGGTTGGGGTGGGGAGAGGGACGAAGAGCCTAATGTGAGCCTGAGCAATATTCTATTTATTCCGCGCCAGCAATCGGCCCCTCTGGCGGTGTGTGGGGATTATCACTGAGCGGTTTATTGTGAAGCGCTACCGGATTGGGGCTATTAATTCCTCGTTCAATCGCTGCTCCGAATTGAGCGATAGGAATCAGCGAGTGACCTAAACCTTTCCCCCCACTCCCCCCACGCGGACCGCCCACGCAGAGGGTTGAGAGAAAAGACAAACCGAGGCTGGCCTTCAGCTCGGGCAGAACCTTTTGATTAATTTGGCAACAGGACGTGATGTTTCGCTAAAACTCAAATGGATTCAACACAGGACAATGCTGTCTTGACGGGTGGACACCCGTGAGGGCAGAAATAATGGGTTTGCTAGAGTTTCTGCCCTCTGGTCCGGCAGACATCCCATTACTAAGCTCGGGTCAAGCCTGAATATTTTCCCTGCTGTCTAAAAATGAGTTGTGTTCGAGTGAATTGATTCCCACTGAATGGCAAATTGTATTCACTGCAGCGATGTTGCAGGCAAGTCTGAACATTTAATTACACTCCAATCACCAGAGATTATTTAAACTCTATCACCTGCGAAGAAATAACGTTGTTGATTATAAAATAATGGATTCCGCGTTTTGTGACTCAAGGATGGGAAAAATTGAATGTGAAATTGCCAGCGCTTTGTGAGCGAGGTCGCGGGGGTGAAAGCACTCTGGTTACATTGCTGTCGTTTTATTATTCTGCAAGAGCAATTCGGGAGAGACGTGCATCACGTGGAACCTGGGTAGAAAATTATTACTTCACCTCCCGCATCTGGGTTCAAATCCGGCTCTCATCGAAGGCAGTGCACGTCCTCCCCCCCACCACTCCCCAACCACCCCCCCCCCCCGCCACACTCCTGATTGCTGTGCAGGGCTCAAAACAGAATGGGTTTACACAGAGTCAGTGTCAAGTCTCCAGCGAGGGTGTGAGATGCATGAGACTGAGAGGGCGACTTCAAAGCTGGGCTTTCTCTTTCTGGGGAGAGGGAGAAAGGCAGAGTCTTGTCTTGGTTTGGGTTGTGTTGTGTTGTGTTACACTGGACTGTGTTGCAAGGGTTGGGCCGTGTTGTGATGTGTTGGGTTGGGGTGTGTTGCATTGGGATTACGTTGTGTTGTCTTGTATTGGGTTGGGGTGTATTGGGTTGGGTTGTGGGTGTGTTGGGTTGCGCGCTCAAGAGTGCCGGGACGCTATCCCGTGTGAAGGGCGCCATATAAATGCAAGTTTGTGGAGTCCTGTAGCTCAGTGGTTAGAGCTCTCGCTTTGCAAGCGAGAGATCTGAGTTCAATTCCAGGCAGGGCGAAACCTTGGGCAAGTTTCCTTACTCCACACAGAGCCTAATAATAATCCTCCAAAACAAAAAAACAATAATAAATTGGTCATTTTCAATCTACGACTGTTTGTGGGACATTGCTGTGCGCAA
>NW_024704749.1:7923785-8302331 GCF_018977255.1 Callorhinchus milii | reverse complement strand
CCCACCCACACATATACCCCCCCCCCACCCCCTCCACCACCCCCTCACACATACCCCCTTTCATCTGCGCTCTGAGTTATTACATCTCATCCACGCACCAAGTCCACTGATAATCCATCTGAGAGGTGGTCAGAGTCGGTCAACTGCTAATCTCGTATCAAAGAGCGAATTATTTTTCCATTTGAACGACTTATTCTGTCCAGGGGAAGGTTTTAATGCCCCTTCTTCCCCCCCCCACCCCCCCACACACACAATCTGTGAGCCCCCAACCCTGGGGAATAACCTCCCCAGCCCCACACCACTGTGTCGCTTCGCTCCGCAATAACTTGTTTACTTAAGCAAAGAAAACCCTCATCAGCCCTACAGGGTAATAGATACACAGCCTTTTATTCTCTCTCTCTCTCTCTCTCTCTCTCCTTTGGTTCTCTCAAACCCTTTTCAGTTTGGGGTGCTCCCCAGGATATGCGCTCTCGGTCTGTTTCGAATGACTAATAATCCTTGCATTTGATAACGGTGCTTTATTTTACCACGGCGTTGAGACGACGTGAAAGGCTTCACCGGGATACAGTGTGAGGCGAATTGACTGTATGTTTTGTGGGCAAGTTACTGCGAGTGTGAGTGTGTGTATGTGTGTGTGTATATATATATAATATATATTATGTGTGTGTGTGTGTGTGCGCGTGAACACTGTGTGTCTTTTCTTGAATCGGGCAGTGATCCCTCACAGCAAAAGTCAATGTTTCAGTGTTTACAATGGACTGATTATAATTGGAAATGTGTGAGAGAGAGAGGGAATACGCAGACACCCCCCCCCCCCCCCCCAATATGATCCCGTGGCTGTGCCTATCTTTCACCGGGTTACTGTGCCAGGGGCTGCTCAGTGAGCTGGCACCATTAACCCTTCACGCTGTGCCAGCGGTGACGAGGTGGGGCTGGCATCTGGGTTTGCTCTCTGTCCATCGCTTGTTTCTTGTGAGCGAGAAATCAGCTCAGCCTCAGCATCGCAAGCTCAGGCACACCAAGGTCGTTATAGGGTTGCAGGCGAGACGGGTGAATGACCCAGCTTCTCCCTCTTCTCTCTCTCTCCCACCCCCTCACCACCACCACCCCCGCCTTATAATTAAACAACCCAGGGAGTTCTGTGCCCCCCACCGCGTCACAGCGATTATTTTTCAAAGACTAAGAAACAAAACATAAAATTGGTACATCAAAAAAAAACTGGAACCCGAGACACCGGCCAACCTCGAGACGGTGTATTTTATTAATCTATTAATTCCCTGAACTTTACACTGACTCCTGTCCACACACACACACACTCACACACACACACCCCTCTGCGATATTACCAAACACTCGCCCACAAACATGCAGCATTTTACGGTAAAACCTTTTACAGTCCAGTATTTTGAGACTGTGTGATAAGGCGCTGCATCAAATACAAAGCTTGTAACTATTATTATTAATACTGAATTACAGGCAGTGGCGGGCTGGTGGGTGGGTGAGGGAGGGAGGGAGGGAGGGGGGGGGTCTAAAATTCTAGGGAACGTAATTGTGAGCCGAGTCTTGGGATCAGAGGCCAGAGTATTGCTGACATGCAAGTCGTCCGAAGCTGACGCCTGAGTTGAAGGGCGCTCGCTCGCTCGCTCGCTGACTGCTTTCCTCTCACGCCGAGTGAGCGAGAGGGTGAATGAGTCACGGCGAATATGGCACTGTAACAACCCACGATCACGTCCTCCCACTGTGTAGAGCTGAGTGCACGTTAACCCTTTAGGTTCTCCCTGGGACTTGGCACCCCACCCCCTGTGCGTCTCTTTAGCTGCGAATCAATGATAATCAATGCGGTCGCTCAAACCGCCACTTCTGTGGGACGCTGCTGCCGTGTTTCACCCACAAATTACACGGCCGCTTTACAGTATGTTCCGTGAAGCGCTTTGAGGCGGCTCGAATCTCGCGATAAGGCGCTGTATCAAATGCGAGGATTATTATTAATGGCACGCAGTTCCTCCCTGGTTCGCCTTAAAAGACTGCGAGAAGGGAGACAGGTTTCGAACAGTCAAATCTCCTGGGCTGTGGCCGCTGGGATCTCGGTGTGATACAGATTGTAGAAATTAGACGCATTCCCGGGGGATAACGAGACGCTCGCTGGCAGATAGATCAACTAGATTGGAAAGCTGCTTCATTGAGTGACTCTGCAGTGAATACATTAATACAATAAAGATATTACAATCCACAGGAGAGTCACTCTGGGAGCAGCCACACTGAGGGCTGTTTAAAGCTGAGAAAAGGCAAGCTTTCCCCGTCCCGAGCATCCGAGTACTCTAGCCCGGCGAGGCCGCCTGTTAATGGGGATAGGTCGCCACTGGGTGGGTGGGGGGGGGGGGGGGGTAAAAGTAGCTACTTCGCAGATTTGTCACCCCCCCACCACCCACCACACACACGTAAATGATTGGGGTTTAAAATGAGCTGATTCTGCTCAATTCATATATGTGGGTGTATAATAATAATAATATACACACACATATCTACAGTGCATTCTGTGAAGCGCTTTGAGACGTCTGGAAGACTTGAAAAACGCTATATCAAATGCAAGGATTATCATATTTGATACACTGCCTCATCACGTCCTCGAGACGTCTCAAAGCACTTCACAGAATATACTGTAAAGTGAATTGAATGTAGATTTTGTGGGGTATATATATGTGTGTGTGTGTATATATATATATATATATGGGGTGACCAAAAAGTCAATCTAATAAGTCTTAAAAGAAATGTTTTTTTTAGTTAATAGGGTACTTATCATGACTTTTTGGTCACCCTGTTTGTGTGTGTGTGTGTGTGTGTGTGTGTGTGTGTATATATATATATAAATCCACGACTGGGACACCACTGCTGCGTTTCACCCACAAAAATACACAGTCGCCCCACTTTGCAGTCTATCCTGTGAAGTGCTTTGAGACGTCTCAGCCATATGATAAGGCGCTGTATCAAATGCAAGAATTATTATTGTGTCTGTGTGTGTCGCTGCTGCATGTGACTGACCGAAATGGGAAGGAAATAATAACAGCAATAATCATTGTATTTGACATAGCGTCTTTCATGTCGGGAGGAAGTCTCGATATCCTGCTAGCGCAGGATTTTACTGTAAGGTGCAGTGAATGTATATTTTCTGGGCTAACACGGCAGCCGGTTTGCACAGAGCGACGGCGATTTCAGCTGAAAAACTGTTGGCCAGGACACTGGGGTGGTGGGTGGACGAAGAGAAACTCTGTTCTCTTTGAGTTGTGTTGCGAGGTCTTTAATGTGTAGCAGAGCAGCTACAGAGGGGAACTCAGTTTAAAGGCACCAAATCTCTCTCCTCCCACCCCCCCACCCCCAGCATCGCACTGGAGTGTTAGTTATACCTGTGTGTGTGTGTCTGTGTGTCTCTCTCGTGTGTGTGTGTCTATCTCTCTCTCTCTCTCTATGGCCAATGTGTGTGTGCGTCTTTGTGTGCGTCTCCCTCTCGGTCTCTCTCTCTCTCTCTGGCCAGTGAGTGTGTGGGTGTGTGTATTGTGTGTGTGTGTGTGTGTGTGTGTCTCTCTCGCTCTCTCTCTCTCTGGCCCCTGAAAGACGACACCTTATGAATGATTGAAACTGAACCTCTTCAGCAAAGTGCTTTGATCCTTGATGAGAGCTATCCAAGTGATGAATTTTCAATGTAATTGCTGTGAAGACTTTCCAATCCATTCCTGCCACTGGCTATTATGACACACTCACTCCCTCTCTCTCTCTGTTTGCTCTCTCCGTTTTCTCTTGTTCTCTCTTTCTCTTTCCCCTTCCTTTCTTCTTCTTTCTCTCTTCTTCTCTCTCTATCTCTCCTCTTCTCTCGCTCTCTCTCTCTCCCCCCCCCCCCCCGACCCTGGGCTGGAAGTGGTCAGTAATCTGGAGCAAGAACAGGTCGTGGTGAGGGTATCAGTTGTGTCGATCAGTAATGGGTGTCCGCGGGGAGTGGAGGGGGAACGAGGGCCTGTGTAAACCGCTCCCTTGACCAAGCACCGTGAGGGGTTATTGGTGTGCTGGCAGCATCGCTATAAGCTCTACCATGACATGCAATACATTGCTTTTTTTTTGTGTGTGGTGTCCCATAGCGTAGTGGTTAGATTCCCGGGCGGGTCAGGGCGAAACCTTAGGCAAGTTTCCTTACTCCACACACGCACACACATATATATATATACACACACACACTCACACACGCAGCAGTAAGTAGGAACCCGGTTGTCAGTCGAATGGCGGATCGCTTTTCCAGGGGTTATAATTAATAATTTGGCCACTCGACCCACGACTGTTCGTGGGACGCTGCTGTGCGCGATTGGCTGCCGCGCTTCAGCCCACAAAGTGCACCGTCAATCCGCCTCACAGTCGGTGGTGTTATCCTGTGAAGTGCTTTTGCGCCTTATCACACCTCAGGCGCTGTATCAGATGCGAGGAGCGTTCTTCTTCTTATTTTGGCAGGTTGTGCAATTGTGTCTCAGACCCGATGAGACGCCGGTGATTAGCTGAGGCCGAGCGGGCGCGAGCGTGGGCCAGACTGACAGCGCCACAGCGTGGCAGCCTCACCCCCCGAAGCTCTTGCCAAGCCGCTCAGCAGCCAAGCCACTGTCCACAGCCTTGCTCGGCCCCATTCAGCCCGTCTCCCTGGCTCGCAGGCCCCTGTGAGCTGCCGTCACTGTGCCCGGCACTGCCTGACACCACCACCTCTTCCCCCCCCCCCCCAACCCCACCACCAGCCCTCGCCCGTCTCCTGGGGATCCCCAATTAGCTGTGTTTGTTTTACAGTGTAAAAGCCGTTCCACTCCAAATGGGCAACGGCAGCTGATATTCTCTCCATATTTATCTCAGTTAGTACTTTATTTGTGTGTGTGTGTGTGTGTTTCTCTCTCCTCTCGTTCTCTCTCCTCTCTTTTTCTCTCTCTCGCTCTCTCTTTCTCTCGCCTGTCTTCATTGCTTTCTTTTTCTCCTCGTCTCGCTCTCTCTCTCTCTCGCTCTCTGGGAGTTGGCTGGTGGCTGTCAATGTCCCAGCCTGACAATGCTTAAGAAACGATGACACAATGTGGGGGTTTATTGCCTGGCTGCCAGTTCCTTGGCAACCAGAGGGGCTGCACGGATATCCAGACTGGGAGCAGCGTGAAGCCGGCCTGACCCAGGGGAATACCCCCCACTCTCCCTTCCCCTCCGCCCCCTCACCCCACCCGAGAACGGTACAAAATGGGCCGATACAGGATTAAATGGGGAATTTAATCCCCACTTGATGTGATTCAGAAATTTCCCAGGAAAAGGGATTCCAATCGTACCTGGCGTCTGCCATGCACGGAAATCCATCACCGTGGTCACCGGACTCCACATGTTCCACACGTGTGCGCGCCACCGACACACGGAACCTTCCCGTGTCTGGAATGGAGCGCTTTCTCTCTCTCTCTCTCTCTCTCTTTCCCTCCCTCCTCTCTCTCTCTCTCTCTCTGCATCCTGCTCACTTAATGCCAGAGAGGACGAGGCGTAGGTTGGCTGGAACTGGTGCGTTGGGGATAACTGCTGGAGGATTAACCAGCTAAAACCGCATAGCTTGTCGTTGAGAGCGCTGTCTGGCAAGCGTCCCACTGCACATCCCAGCCAGGGGCACCCTAGACCTCGTGGAGCGTGTGCGCGCGGTGGTGTGGCGGTGTGGGGAGGGCGGACCTTTGGCAAATAGACAAGTCCTGACGGACCGTTGAGTGATGTGCCAGTGTGGGCCTGTCTCTCCGCAGCAACCACAATTCCACCTCCCTGCTCAGGCCTGGATTTTGGTAGTGGGCTTGAGGCGAGGTCTCGGAGTTGGGGTGTGTGTGCGTGTGTGTCCGAGCTGTGGGATCGGGGGGGGAGTGAGTGGAGACGTGGTTAATAGGAAACCTCCGGAGAGGCTGGTTCTAATGGATGGTCCCATTCATTTACTGCACAGCTTGCCCCCACCCATTTGCATAATCATTAGCCACAAGAGGCATTTCCATTCACAATGTGCCAGGCTGAGACATCGTTACGCTGAGCGGAGCAAGGGAGGGGGGTGTGTGTGTGTGTGTGTGTGTGTGTGAGAGAGAGGGAAGGAGAGAGAGAGTGTGAGTGGGGAGGAGAGGAGAGAGAGCGAGTCTGTGTGAGAGCGAGAGTGTGGGAGGCAGACACGGAGAGAGGGGAACCTTTGTGTGAAGGGGAAGAGCACAAGATAGTGTGTGTGTGTGTGAGAGAGCAAGCAGAGAGATGGGGATGGAGAAAGCGAGAGAATGAAAGAGCGAGAGACAAAGAAAGTAAATATGTGAGGGGTCTGAGAGAGAGAGAATGATTTATAATGGGGGAGAGAGCAAACTCCTATAAGGAGTTGAGAGTTTAGGCTGTTAATGGTTTGTTGTCATACTGAGAGCCTGGACTCATCACAATCTCTCTCTCGCTCTCTTGCTCTCTCTGCCTGTCCTCAATCAATGACTCCCACTGAAGCTGCAGTGTTAAACCACATGCCACAGATATCTCTGCTGTGTAATTTCATCCTGTGGCTCTCTGGTCCAGGAAAGATTTCCCACCTTGACGCTCTCTTACTCTATTTCCCTCCCATCTTCGCATCCTTCCCCCCCACCTCCACGCGCACACACACACGCACACACACTGTCTGCCGTAGTAAGTCTCCAAACTGGACTGAGTTCCAGAAAGCGCACGTCACCTACACATGGAAATTCCTGTGTCTGGAATGGAATGTGCTCGCTCTCTCTCTCTCCCTCCCTGGATGGATGCATCCTGTTTACCTAATTCTAGAGAGTATTAGGCACAAGTTGGCCAAGAGCAAGGCGTAGGTGGCGCCTAGTGTGTGCGTTGGGGGTAACGGCTGGGGTCTGACCTGCTGAAACCGCACAGCTTGCCATTGAGAGCACTGCCTGGCAAGCTTTCCCGGTGCTTGTCCAGCGAGGACCACCCTCGCTGTCAGGGCTTTGGCTTGCGGGGTTAACGGGAGCTGAGTGGGAGTTGTTGGGGCCCACGTCAGCGCTCTGAGGCGCCACCCTGCGTGGAGGGCGCTATATAAGCGCAAGTTGTTGTTGTTGGTGTGCCAGTGCCTTGGGATGTCCTCCCGACGTGAAAGGCGTTGTACAAGTATAGTTTCTTCTTCTGTGCATTGTGGAGCTAGGTCAGGGCTTGGACCGCACCCCCCCACCAACCCAATCCCCCACCCTCTCCCTCTCTCTCTCTCCCCTCCCGCCCTCCCTCGACCCTCCGGCCGCTGGCTGAGAAAACGTGACCTACATTGAAGCAGTGAGACTGGGCTCAGGGATGCGAGATCCCTGACAGGTGTGTGAGATGTGGAGCAGGAACCAGCGATGTGATGAGTTAACATTCTCCAGGGAGCAGCAATCCAGGTTATCTGGAGAGATCTTTGGTTTTAAATATCTCCTGCCTGTTTCACTGAAACACACCAGAGACAGCGCTTGCCGTTTCACTGAGAGCTATAGTGAGGAGGGGATTGGGTCCCACTAATATCCTAAGGACTTACAATAATAATAACTAATAATTATAAATATAAAACAATTATTTATCCATGCCTTTGTACTGTCCCTTTCACGTCGGATGGATGTCTAAGCGCTTCACGGTGGTACTCTTGTCAAGTGTAGTGACTGTGTGATTTGTAGGCAAACATGGCGGCCGATTGTACACTCGCAAACAACCATCTGGGTGGTGGTGGGGGGGGGAATTGTCGGCCAGGACAGACAGAGAGAGAGAGGCAGAGAGAAGCCCTTCTCTTTTCCAATTGCGCTGCTTGCTCTTCAATTAACGTCCGCCTGGACAGTGGACAGATGGGGACGTTTAAAATCTCATCGGAAGGACGGTGTTTCCGACAATGCCTGGCTCTTCCTGCCCCCCCAACCCCCACACACACACAAACACAAACAAACTCTTTCTACGGAACCTCCCCTCCTTTTTATGCCGGTGTCCGAATGCCCCCTTTCATCCAGCGTATGATTCAGCAGTCTGGCCACGAGTCAGGCTTTGCTAATCTATTAATTGTTGCTCCAATCCTGCCTGTTTAACACCTCATTAGTCCCCAACGACTACAGTTTAATGGTGTGTAAATGTCACCAGCAAAAAGCTCCCCATCGCCTTGAATTGCCCTCTTCCCGCCCCCCCCTCCCCACCCCCCCAAAAAAAATCTCGCCCCGTCGCTGTCTCGTGGGGTAGAACTCTATCTCGTTGAGAAAAAGGAAAGCAGAAATGCGGTCTGTAGCGACATGGCTGGTCATGTCAATCTACCCCGGGGAGGTGTGACGATTTACCCCAAGAAACAATCCCTGAACTCGTGGTAGTGCCTAATAATACCCCCCCCCCCCCACACACACACACACACAGAGTTGGTGACGTCGCCCCCTCCTTGAACACACCCAACCACTCGCCCACAAATGTGACCCTTCGCCTTCAAAGTGCTCACTGTCATTACGCTTCACGGCAAAAATCCTGGGAAGTGCTTTGAGATGTCTCGGTGATATGAAGGGACTGTCTCAAATACAAGGGTTTGACATCTTCCCCCCCCCCGCCCGCACCCCCCCCCACCCCATCTCTCCTCTCCTTCCCTTTCTCACATAATCTCTCCCTGTCTCATTCTCTCTCTCTCTTGCGCTCTCTCTCCGTGTCTCATTCTCTCGCCTGGGTTTACATGTTGATGAGATATGGCCAGTGGATGGATTGTGGTGGTTTTTGTACATGTTATTTTGTCATAACTATAAATTCTCACCGGCATATTTCACAGAGATGCTGCTTTTTGCAGCGAATGTAATGACAAATTATTTCTGGCGGGCTTCACATTATACAGCAGTCACACTCAGCTCTGTGTGTGTGTGTGTGTGTGAGAGAGAGAGAGAGAGAGGCACTGACTTCATCCACTGGGGTAAAAATGTACACTTCCAGCACTGGACCATTGACCTGGTCAACGAATCCTGACGTCAACTCCCAGAACAGGAGGGAAGGTGTGGGTGGAGAGAAAGAGAGAGGGTTGGGAGACAGGGGGAGGGGGGGAGAGAGAGTGGGGGAAGAAAGAAAGAGGGACGGAGAGAGTGGGGGAGAGGGGAGGGGGAGAGAATGGGGGGGTGGGGGTAGAGGGAGAGAGAGGGGTGGAAGTGAACAGGCGACATCCTAGTGTTAAACAGCCCCACTCTGCATTGAGTGTAAGATGTGACTCAATTTCGGTGCTTGATGTTAATTGAAGCTTTGACCCTCTCACAAACATTACCAAACTCAGCCGAGTGCCCCGTTGAGAGGTGGGGGTGGGGGGCGCTGCAGTGTGACGCTCAACATCTGCGGCCAAACCTCTGCTTGTATTTTATTAAGGAATTATATTGGGAAATCGCATCAGAGGCTGTCTCTAAAAATTAACAGCGTAGAAATGGTCAGCGTTAAGCAAAGCTGTGTGTTTCTCCAGCTTCAAGGGCTGTTAATCCTTTATTAGCTAATGGGCTGACACTAAGCTAAACCACACTTTTATCATTGTAAAGCTCGTCTGTAACATTCAACTGACTTTTATGGGGGCGATTTGTCACAACGGGACTGGGCTGCGAGGGGTGACAGTGAGCAGAGGGGGCTTTAACGGGGGGGCTGTGCATTGCTCACTATTAAGAATTTCCGTGGAGGACTGTAGCGTATTGTTGGTTAGAGGGCTCGCCTTGCAAGCGAGGGGAACCTGGGTTCGATTCCCGGGAGGGGTGAAGCATTAGGCAAGTTTCCTTACTCCCACCAGTCTCTCTTTACCCAGCAGTAAGTCGGGACCCGGTTGTTAGTCGATTGGCGGATCGCTTTTCCGGGGGGTAATAATCCCTTGAAAAACAATTAATCGGTCACTTCAATCCGTGACTGTGCGGAATCGGCTGCTGCCTTTCGCCCGCAAAATACACAGTCACTGCACTTCACAATCCGTTCTGTGAAGCGCCTCGAGGCGTTTCAACGACGTGGTGAGGTTTCCCCGGACGGAGACGGGGGTGGGGTGGGGGGAAAGAGGGGGTGCCCAGCCAAACGCGCTCAGTAATCCTCAGCTCAATGTCAGGCCGGCGAGGAGTCGCGAATCTCTTTAATAAAAGGGTCACTATCGCGTCTCATATATGTGACAGACAGACACCAGGAGATAAATCACCCAGTCGCGGTTGTCAGCTCAGTGTGGCTCCGCTCTGGTGTTTAATCAGGGGTCTGACGCAGCTTTCTGTCTCTGGTGCTCTCCCCCCACTACCCACAATTACTGTCAGCGAACGCCAGCGAATGTTCACCCACCCCCACACTCCTGCACCCTCCCCGCTGTCTCGTTGGCTGTTCCTTGGGCCCAGGGTTTCCAGGCTTGATGCTTTCTAAAATAACAACCCCCCACCGCCCCCCGGCGATGAGTGGGATGTTTTGGGATTAAGGAGGATTCGGGGATCACTCCCGGGTTAGAGACAGAGGAGAGCAGCGAGGAACGATTAGATAAGGCAAGGCTCTTCAGTTTTGAGAAGCGATATCTCTGAGGACACTCCATAAATATGTATAAGATGCTAAATGGGTTTGAGACAGCAACAGGAGTTTCAGATACCCTGAACGAGGCGGGGTGGGGAGGGGAGGTGAGAGAGCATGGGTTCAGGGGTGTGAAGGGCAATTTTGAAGAGAGACACGAGATAGATAAGAGACGTCAGCCTGGGCTGTGAGCTCAGACTCCCCAACGTGGGGCTTCAACCCGCAACCTTCTGACTCTGAGGCCGATGGGGGTGAGCGAGCCAGGCTGATGGAGGAGCACATTGCGATTCTGTGCTGGTGTGAAGTGGTGCTCTGAATTTGGATTGAGTGATCAGGATTACAGTCCGAGTTTGGGCAGCGTGCTGCGTGCAGGTGGCCTGTAAATCTGCAGCATTGACTGGAGCTTTCGCAGGAGTTTAATAGGCGACTGGGTTGTCAACGAGTGAAACATCTGTGGGGAGCAGCAGGCAGATGTGCAGTTGTCAGTCGCTGGGCTATTTCCCTGGCCGGGGTGGGGGGGGTACGGGTGTGGGGCTGGTGGGGTTGGGAGAAGACATGAGCTGCAGCCAGTGGGTGTGAAGGCAATGATGCCACTCACCCGCTGCTGGTGTCGTGCGTCTCGCAGTGATTTGCTAATCGCTGCATCCGATCCGTAACACTCCAATCGATGGCTGTACGAAGACAGAGCCGCTGTGGCTTAATTATTCCTAATTACACCTCCTCGGAGGCTAATGGTTCACACTCGCGGTCGCTCGCCTGTTGTGTTTGGAGGAGAGTTTTGGACGTGGCCAGATTGATTTCACTGCAAACATTTCGTCAATTACTCAGTGCGTTAATTACCTCTGAGACCAAAAACTCCCGTCGAGGCGAAAAGAAAGAAAGACTTTAGACAATCAATCTTCTCGCCTGTCTTGTCCCGGTCTCCTCTCGGGTTTGGGATCCAGTCGTGTCGTGGCGAGTGGGCTTCGATTCGCGGGCCGGGGAGACACCTTAGGGAAGTTTCCTCGCTCGCACGCTCACACGCCTCTGTTTCCCCAGCAGTAAGTTCCTATTCCATGCAAGTTTGACGTACCTCAGACTTACGACTGACTCGTCTGACCTGTGCCTGTGTTTTGCTTCCCCAGGGGTGCAGTGCCGTGGCGCTGGCGGGGGTCCGGGGGGCACGGACAGCGCTCAGCGCTTCTCCTCGCTGCCCGTCTACCTGCCCGTCCGCTACCAGCTGAGCCGGGCCGAGATGTCCTTCTTCCTGAAGGAGGCGGCGCAGGACATCATGAGGAACGCCAGCCTGCAGGTCCGGGCAGAACCTTTCTTCGTGCAGCGAGCCAAGGACATGCCGGTGGTCAACGCCACCTACGGGCCTTACACGGTACAGCGGGCCGTGCCGCGGGGCTTGCTCCAGGCCTCCGACCCCTTCACCACGGTGGAGAGGTTCACCCTGAACTGGCGGATCCGCACGGCCGTGCTGGTGGAGCGGCTCTTCCCGGACCGGCCCACCGTGCAGGTCCTGTTCCACATCACCGGCCGCGACTGGGACGATTACAGCCCGGACGACGACTTGCCGTGCGTCCGGCTGTACGGCTTCTGGGAGACGCGGGAGGTGCGGAGCGGCTGCCGGCTGGCCGGGGACCTGGGGCTGTGCGTGGCGGAGCTGGAGCTGCCGGGGTCCTGGTTCGAGGCGCCGGCCGTGGTGCCGGGCCGGAGGAAAGCCTCCTCGGCCGGCGCGGAGCCCGGGGACGGGACGGCCGTGGAGCTGTACTACCTGGTGCAGCCGGCCGACCAGGCCGGGGAGTGCGACGCCGGCGAGAACAGGAAAGGCAACGCCATCCGGCCGGGCCGCGGCGATGGGGAGGGGACCGGGGCGGGCGAGTGGGACGGAGCCGGAGCCGGGGCGGGCACAGCGCCTGACTACCTGCAGCGCGTCGGTAGCATCAGGCTGCACCGAGGCTCGGGCGACGCCCTCGCCAGGCTCACCGAGGTGCGGCTGGATGCCAACCTGGTCATCGCTGCCCGCCAGGGGGCAGTGAAGCAAGGGGAGGTCGTGACCTTCCGCGTCTCGCTGGCCCCTGGCTCTGCCGTGGAGCAGTTCACGCTCAGGTAAACACCGGGGGAACGGCCGGTGGGGTTGAGGTGGTGGGGGGGGGGGAGCAGGGGGTGCGAACTGGGGGCCTGGGCCGGGCTGGGCCGGGCCGGGCCGGGGGACTGATTGGGAGGGCGGGGGGGCACGGGACAAGGTTCTGGGTGGGATTCTCTGGTGACAAAGGGAATATTGAGGCTTTGGTTCAACACAGCACTGTCTGCGTTTCCCGTGACGTTCGTGTTCTGGAGGACGCCTCGATGTCGGCGGGAGGCGAGTGGGGGTGGGGGGGGGGGGGGGGAAAGGGGGCAGCGCGGCGATGAGGTACGTCTCAAAACTTGGCTCGACGGAGGGCGTCGGGGCACAGGAGGACGCTGCTGTGCGCAATTGGCTGCCGCGTTTCGCAAACAAAAGTACACAGTCACTACACTTTACAGTCATTTCTACGAAGCGCTTTGAGACGTCCTGACGGCGTGATAAGGTGCGACATCAAATGCAAGGAGTGTTATTATTCTGGGGGAGCACGGACCTCAGCGGATGGGGTGGGGTGGGGTGGGGTGGGGAAGTGTTTCTGGATTCAAGCGACGAGGGGAATGAGAATGTGCAGCGAGAATGGTACCGTGGGAGAGGAGATCCTTGTTGATTGCAATCCTCGCTGTCTGTCTGTCTGTCTGTCTGTCTGTCTGTCTGTCTGTCTGTCTGTCTGTCTGTCTGTCTGTCTGTCTGTCTGTCTGTCTGTCTGTCTGTCTGTCTGTCTGTCTGTCTGTCTGTCTGTCTGTCTGTCTGTCTGTCTGTCTGTCTGTCTGTCTGTCTGTCTGTCTGTCTGTCTGTCTGTCTGTCTGTCTGTCTGTCTGTCTGTCTGTCTGTCTGTCTGTCTGTCTGTCTGTCTGTCTGTCTGTCTGTCTGTCTGTCTGTCTGTCTGTCTGTCTGTCTGTCTGTCTGTCTGTCTGTCTGTCTGTCTGTCTGTCTGTCTGTCTGTCTGTCTGTCTGTCTGTCTGTCTGTCTGTCTGTCTGTCTGTCTGTCTGTCTGTCTGTCTGTCTGTCTGTCTGTCTGTCTGTCTGTCTGTCTGTCTGTCTGTCTGTCTGTCTGTCTGGTCTGTCTGTCTGTCTGTCTGTCTGTCTGTCTGTCTGTCTGTCTGTCTGTCTGTCTGTCTGTCTGTCTGTCTGTCTGTCTGTCTGTCTGTCTGTCTGTCTGTCTGTCTGTCTTCCTGTCTTTCTTCCTTCCTGTCTGTCTGTCTGTCTGTCTGTCTGTCTGTCTGTCTGTCTGTCTGTCTGTCTGTCTGTCTGTCTGTCTGTCTGTCTGTCTGTCTGTCTGTCTGTCTGTCTGTCTGTCTGTCTGTCTGTCTGTCTGTCTGTCTGTCTGTCTGTCTGTCTGTCTGTCTGTCTGTCTGTCTGTCTGTCCCTCTGTCTGACCGCACGGAATGAGCTGCGCTGTTTTTTAAGAGAAACAATTTTGGACTGATTTTCAAGCAGGTCTTTAAACGGCTCTGTGCCTTGCCAGGCTCCACAACATCAATTATTCCTCGCCCGTGAGTGCGCCTGGGAGTCCTGCCGTCCCACCTCTCCCCCCCCCGCGCTCTGGTTAGGCTGAGGATGAATTTTCAATCAGCAAAACTATTAGTGAGAAGTGGAGACATCAAAGGAGCTCTCTCTCTCTCTCTGTGTCTCTCGCCATCTCTCCATCTCTCTCTCTCTCTCTCTCTCTCATTCCCCAGGCGTGGCGAGGAGCTGACAGCAACCATTTACCGCAACGCGGGCCGGGCTGGGCTGGCTTTTGCACGCTTGCCGTTTACACGCCTGTCGTTTTACACGCTCGTGGTTTGGTTTGCACACTCGGGGGTTTACACAAACGCAGGCGTGCTTTTACATGCAACAAGGGTTAGCATAGCCTGCGAGTGGCGTGTCAGTGCACGCGCTCGCTTTACGCGCCCGCACTTTTGCACGCCCGCTCGCGGTTTACACGCTGGCTGGGGATTTGCCTGCGATGACGGTAGAGATTGGCCGTCGGTGTCTCGAAATGGGGGGTGGTATGGTGAGCGAGGAAAGGGGGAGGGGTGGGGGTGCGGTTGACTGAATGGACTCCCTGTGTCCCCCGCGCCGATGGCCGGTAACGGTTGTGTTTGTTCGGAACAGGGCGAAGGCGAAGAAGGGGGTGAGCATCGTGGAGGTGAGGCCCAGCGACCCCGAGCAGTGGGACATCCAGCAGGAGTTGGGCAATGGGGGCAAACACCCCGTCTCCACCGTGATGTGCCGCAGGAAGCCGGGAGCCCCCCGCCAAGGGTAAGCCACCGGGAACCACGCCCTCACCGGCGCTGATCCCCCACCCCCGGGGGGGGGGGGGCTGAGGGGTGGGAAGGGGGTCGTGAAAATGCCACGTGTTATCATAAAGGCCAGATAACGTGGTGTGTGATGTGCTAATTGTCTGGTCGTTAACTGCCAACTATAACACCATTCCCACATGTACGTAACTCCCTCCCCACGCACATGCACACACATGATGATCTACTACTTCTTCCCCCCACCACCCCCCCATCCTACCCCACGTCCCTGGATACAAATTATGTTGGTGTGTGTGTGTGTGTCTGTGTGGTGGGGGGAGGGTTGTGTGTGGGGGAATGGGGTTCGGGGGACAGTTGGTGTGTTAAGACATTCAGAACTTTTAAGATCAGTAACGATTTTTAGTGTCGTTAATGATAATAATAATTGCAGAGAGGATGAATAAAACACTGGTTGTTAAACTGGGCCGAGCGCTCTGGGACGCTATCCTGCCTGAGGGACGCTATGTAACTGCGAGTTGTTGTTGTTGTTTTGGCGAGGGGTAGCAGTAGCGCAGTGCGGTCTGTGAGTGTCGGCGCCGGACCGTGTTACATGCGGTAATTAAATGCAACAGCGTGTTGTTGTGAAGAGGAGAACACGTCCGGGGCTGCCTGACATGTCGCCACATCACATCTGCCCATTAACAGCCAATTGTTTCCGAAAGGTTACAAGTAATTTAGGGCGATGTGCGTCGGGAGCTGTGTGTAACCCGGCCGTCACATTTGCTTCAATTTGTTTAGTTAAATCGGTGTCCGTCACACAGCCAAAGGCCAGTGTGTTGGTTTAGTGAATACTCCCTCTGTCTCTCTGTTTGTCTGTGTGTGTGGTGTCTGTCTGTGTCTCGCTCTGTGTGTGTGTGTGTGTGTGTCGTGTCTGTCTGTGTCGCTCTGTGTGTGTGTGTGTGTGTGTGTGTTTGGGGGGATATGACTTCCGAGGGAGGGGCAGCCAAAGAGGAGAACAAAGAAAATCAGGAAAGTTTATTGCAGCGATGAGGAGGAGGAGGATGATGAGGAGGAGGAGGATGAGGATGATGATGAGGAGGAAGATGACTTCATAGCGACGCGGGCACGGTGACACCACGCTGCGGGAGGAGCGCTGTTCTGCGCGCGGGTCGGGTTGCGGGTTGCCGTCCAATGGCCGTGAGATCGCGGCGCGAGCCGATCAATCAACCGCGCACCGACCGGAAAGCGGCCGGTGGGGGATTTTCGCCCAACGGCTCCGCCGCTCAACCGTCCCGGGCAGGCGGCCAGGCAGGGGCAGCGAGGGCTGAATACAGATGGATCCAGACACGGCGTGTCACACCGGGGTCCAGCGGCCATTAATCAAGGACTCGCTAATCTCACTTTTCTACACCTTGTATCAGCGAGTATCGATCCGAGCGAGAGACAGACAGTGATGAGAGACGTGCCCCCGGGGAAGGAGGGGGGTCATTACTCCGCACAAGCCGTACCCTCCGCTGTGTGTGGCTCCCCCCACACCCCCACCTCTCCTCTCCTCCCACCGCCTGTCTCTCTGTCAGACTCTCTCCCGCCTCTTCCCTGCTACTCCCGTTGGCGAGACGCGCGTCGGGAATTTGCCTGGGATTTTTTTATGGGATGGAACGCTTTTTATTTTCATTTAAACCGAAGCCCCCCGTCCCCCCGAGAGAGAGAGAGAGAGAGAGCGAGAGCGAGACAGAGAGACTGACTGAATGAGAGAGAGAGAGCGCGAGACTGACAGAGAGAGAGAGAGAGAGAGAAACTGACAAATAGAGAGAGAAAGAGAGAGAGCGCGCTGACAGAGAGAGAGAGAGAGAGAGTAGTGGGGGGGGCCAAGATTCTCCGTTCGCTTTTCGCACAGTCACTACACGTTGCAGTAATAGCCTGCAAAGCGCTGCGAGGAGTCCTGTGTTCACACGTCAGGGATGACATTGATGATTGTAATTATTTATACAATAATAATAATCATCAATGACACTACAAAGTAGGCAAAGGGGGTCAGGCGGTCGCTGACCCGCGGGAGGGAGGAGCAGCTGGTGTTGGGTTAGCCCGAGCCCTTCGCTGGCAGAGTGGCAGATGGGAGCACACAGCATGGCACAAGCTTCACGATAACGAGGTGCCAGGGCTGGCGAGGACTTCTGAAGGTGGAGATTGGATGGAGGTTTCGTGGAGTACTCTCTCTCTCCCTCTCTCTCTCTCTCTCTGTCTCTCCCCCCCACCCACCCGTCGTCACCCCCTCCCTCCTGCGTTGTGTGACCGCCTGTCCACACCGTCTCTTTCCCGTTGCGCCCTGGCGCCAGGTCAGCTTGCAAATCGCGCAGCGCGCACGCACTCCCCGGCGTGATGTCCATCCCGTCACACGCACACGCTCGCCGGAGAGATGTCAACCGGTTGCCTGGAAATAATAATAATAATCCTAACCCCTTGTGTTTGATACGGCGCCTTATCACGTCGTCGAGACGTCTCGAAGCTCTTCGCCTGATGTACGATTAGACCGACTGTATTTCGTGGGAGGGCGGAACGAGGCAGCCAATCGTGCACAGCGTCGTCCCCCACCTCCCACCCCCACACCCCTCTCTCCCCCTCCCCAGGATGTGCGGGGGCCGAGCCTCTTGTGAGTTCGGTGTCTCATTCACTTGGGTCGAGTTGTAGCCAGCAATACGTGTGGCGGGGGGGGGGGGGGGGACGTCAGCAGCAAGTCAGTCAGTCGCAGTGAGCTATAAACAGCCCAGGCTGTGATCGGCACTCTTACAATCTGCTGCGTACAAATACCAACCCGTCATCCTCCCCGGCACCTCTGTCACTGGCCTCCAGGCAGCAGCCTCGTTCGTCTCAGTCCATCTGGTCTCCCCGTCCCTCTCAGCGTGACTCACTGTCACGTCGCTGACCGGCAATCGCTAACCGTGCCGTCTGTTACCACCGGCCTGGGGTGTGGGGTGGGGGGGTGGTGGCGGGGTGTTGTTTGGTCAGCACCGGCTGTTCCTGATCACAGGCTGGCGTTAGAGCCGGCAGCCGAGTGCTGTGATCGCACGTGCGTCCCCCCGTGGCAAAGCGAGCGAGGGGACCCGGGTTCGATTCCCGGGCGGGGTGAAAGCTTAGGCGAGTTTCCTTACTCCACCCACACACGCCTCTGTTTATCTAGCGACAGCAAGGAACCCGGTTGTTAGTCGATCGGGGGATCGCTTTCCGGGGGGGTTACAATCCCTCAAAAATATATATATTTGGGGTTACTCAATCCACGACTGGTTGTGGGACATTGCAAAGAGCAATTGGCGTTTTACCCACAAGATACACTGATTTATTACCTGTGTGTGTGTGTGTGTGCGTGGGTGGGGGGGTGGGGGGTGGGGAAGGGAAGCGTGTGTGTGAGAGGCAGAAAAAGAGAGCGTGTATGAGACAGAGAGTGGGGGAGAGAGAGTATGTGCATGTGTGTATGAGAGAAAACGCGTAGGAAAGAGAGGGGGCGAGAGCGTGCTTGCGTGAGAATGACTGTGTGTGACAGAGAGAGAGAGCGCACGTCTGGTCTTTCACACCTCGTGTAAATGTTAATTGAACGCATTACAAATGAGAGTGAGCTCACAGCCTTTGTTTGGAGTTTGGGCGGGGGGAGAGATGGTGGCTGGGCTCATTAATGCTCTGCTGCTATTCAGGAGGTAAAGACCGTTCACTCGCTCATACGCAGAGGAAGAGCGAGAGATGGTGAATTGGGGGCTGTGGTTTGCCCGAGAGCCTTGGAAATGTGATTACTTTCAAAACACATTCTTAGTAAAATAACTACCTGGTCCCAGACGTACTTAGTATTCACGTTATTTATTCTGTGAGTTACATCTGTGGCTCGGGAGGCGTGGGGAGCAGCGAGCACAAGAGCTGCTGCGAGACGGGCTTTCATCCTGATTTAAAGTCTGCGGCCGTGCTCGGCAAAAGTCATTTTTCTTACCTTTCCCCCTCCCTCCTCGCCCGCGCTCTCCTCTGCCCCAACCCCCTCTCCCCTGAGGCTCGGTGGGTGGGGGGGGGGAAGGGGGGAGGATGGGGCGGGGGGGCAGAGACGGAGTGAGATGAGGTGAGAGGTGCAGGGCTGACTCACGCCTAATTGGGCGCATGGACGCACAGCCGAGCACGACGGGGATCACCGTGTTTGGACAAAGATTTGACGGTGACTTTACGGCTGACTTTACAGCGCATGGCCTGGATTAACTTTAAACAGCGGTTACAGATGACTGTTGTTCGGGGATTTAAGGCGCAAAGTACTGAGGAATCTTAACCCTGGCCGCGACTGTCCTGAGGTCTCTCAGATCTTAAGGTGAACTCAAATCCGTGCTAATGAGCGCTGTGAAAGTCTTGAGCATTAATCTGTCAGAGAGAGAGAGAGAGAGATCCAAGTTTCATCTCGTGCGTTTCGGTGGGGAAAGCACTTTGGCACATTTAATCTCACCCTCTGGATTAGCAGGTTGTGGGTTCCAGCCCCATTATCAGGAACGTGATGAGCAAATACCTGCCTAATCGATTAACGCATCGCTTTCCAGGGGCTAATAATCCCCCCAAAATAATCCCGTCCGCCTTCTTCAACCGTCCGTCGCCTCTAACACCTTTAACGGCACGGGTGCAGTTATTAATGTTCACGTTGACAGCGATCCCGGGAGAGAGGCGACAGACTGTCAGCCTCGGACCTCCGCTCCCTGTCGCTCGGGGCGTCTCAGCAGCAGCTTTCATCTGCGAAAGCCAATCAGTCTGATTGGAAGCCGGGAATCTCCCCGGAAATTTGTCAGCCTTCCCTGCTCGCACTGACCTGGCCGTGGTGAAGGAATCGGCAATTATTTTGCTGGGTTGGGGGCTGGGGGTTGGGGGCTGGGTTTGTGGTTGGGCTGGGGTGGGGGTGGGGGTTGGGGCTGGTGGGGCGGGTTGGGTTGGGTTGGTCCAGTGGGCTCTCTCCTCTGGAGATAATGTAGTCGTGTTCGTTAGTGCGAAGTTCTTGCTGTGTACTGACTGGCGTGTGACTGGGGTCTGACGCAGGCAGTGACAGAAGGCCGACAGGAGTGAGATCTCTCTCTTGTCAGTCGCCAGTAGTAGTCACGGGGGTGGTGGGGGGGCGGGGGGGGGGGGGGGGGGGGGGCTGACTGCTACTCACGTTCCTGTGAGTGTCTTCGTTAACCCACCCAACTCGGCACACTCAACCAGACTGGCTCCAGGTGCCTCCGCCTCTCACACTCACCCCCCCCACCCCACCACCACCCCCAACGTCCCGTCCCCCACATAAGAACACAGGAATAGGCCATTCAGCCCCTCGAGCCCGTTCTGCCATTCTATAAAATCATAGCTGATCTGAACCTCAACTCCAAATACCCACCTTTGTCCCGTACCCCTTGATACCCTGACCTAACAAAAATCTATCCACCTCATATGGGGATGATGATGATAATAATAATCATCCTTGCATTTGGTACAGCGCCTTATCATGTCGCTGAGACGTCTCAAAGCGCTTCACGGAATATACCGTAAAGCGAATTGTATTTTGGGGGCGAAATGCGGCAGCCAATTGTGCAAAGCGTCCCACAAACAGCCGTGGATTTTTTGGGGGGAGGAGGGATTATTATTACTTACTGCCGGGTAAACAGATGCACCGTCACTCAGATGAGATGTTAAATAAACCCAAGTCTCTGTCTGTGACCTGTTCTGTAAAGTGTTTCGGAACGATTTCCCCCAATCCTGTCGGATGCTCCGTGGGGGAGGGGAGGGGTTTGAGGAGGGGGGCGGGTCGCAGATTAATCCCCTTCTTATTTAAGTCTCGCCTTTCCTGTGTATTTAATTAATAAGCCATTACGGAAAGCGTAAATAGAATTGTTAGGCTGTTGAAGGTGACGTATTAATGGATTACTCGGATCCAGTCTGTTTGTAGATGGTAATTACATCTCATTTACATAATTGGATATTTTCTTTAAAGGAAAGATGTCCTCAGTCCTTGGAAATCAGAGTAATTATGAATGTAATTAACATTCATTAAAAGGGCAGAGTGTGATGCTGCTGGTGTGTGTGTGTGTGTGGGGGGGGGAGCGGGGGAGGGAGCTCTGCGTTGTCAGAGATGCCGTTCGTCGGATGAGATGTCAAACCAAATTCCCCCCCCCCCCCCCCCCACCTCGCCCTGTACAGTTGAACGTTAAAGATATTCCGATATCGGTTGGTCACTTCAAGGCGAGACGTGGCTGTGCGCTTTGAGACATCTCAAAAATGTGATGAGGGCGCTGTGTCAAACCTTGCTCGATTAAGCGCTGGCGGTGTTGTGAGTATTTGGCTGGTTTCAAGCGTTCCCACCCACCCGCCACCTCCCCACCATCTTTGCCCCTTTTCCGCCTTCCCGGGAGGACGTTCCAAGGCATTGGACAATCAGGAATTTGGATCCGAGCTGATGGGGAGGTGGGGGGCAGTAATTATGTCTCCCAAAAAAATGAATGGTCGCTCAATCCACGGTGTGTGTGTGCGCGTGCGTGCGTAAGACATCTCCTCTGGTCTCCCCGCAGGATGACCGTGACCCCCTACGAGATCATGCAGATGGATTTCCAGATGGACAACTTCAGCAGCCTCTCGGTCACTCGCCGCATCCTGTGGCAGGTGGAATATCCCGGCAGCGGCGGCGCCCAGACCGACCCCGAGAAAGCCGTGTCCGAGCTGCTGGTCAGCCAGCGAGACGTCAGCCGCATCGTGCCCCTCGCCATGGTGAGTCCCCGTCTCCACGCCTTCCCCTCCCACCGTTCCGCCCATCCTGTTGAATCGTGGCTGATCTGTATCTCGACTCGAGAGGTGAGAGAGCGGTAAACGCGTGGAACAGGCTCCCTCGGGGAGACGGCCAAAGCAAAAAAAAGAATGTCATTTGTTTCCAGAACAAATCGGGTAGATAGATTTGTGCCAGAAAATAGTATCTCGGGGACACAGTACACAGTTTGGGTCAAACGACTGCCAGGATGGTGGAAGGCGAACTTGATGGACCTCGGTTTCTTTAGCCGAGCAAATTCTTACGTTCTTATTGGCTCCAAATATCCGCCCTTTTCCCCCGTAATCCTCTGATACCCTGACCTAATAGAAATCTATCCACCTCGGTAAATTTGAATGGATCCAGCGTCCACAGTCTTTTGGTGGAGAGGGAGAGAGAGAGTGAGTTCCAGCGGGTCCATCAGTGAGGAGGGAGAGTGTGCAAGGTACTAGCGATGGAGTTATTAAAAGAAGTCACGGCCACTTAAATCTCTGTACAGCTTTTCCCGATAATCGGATTACGGGAAGCAACAAAACACGGAGATTACCAAACATGCAGCGATCAATGTCAGGATCAGATTGCTTTTTCGGAGGCTCCCCGCGATTGATGTGAACATCAGTTCGCTGGTAATCTCTTGCCCGAGGATTACAGTGCTGGCGGCAACTGCGAGATTTGCGAGGAGCAATCTTCCGACGGGTGGAAGTTTTGGCGGAAATAACTCAGGATTCGGCAGCGAGACCCGCTTACTTTCTAGGTCGTTTAGCTGATTCATCGTGGGTACGATTCCCAAGTATTATTCCTTTTTTGTTTGCTCCTGAGGCTGGCATAGGGAATCTGTAGAGAGAGAGTGCAAGTCCCAAGAGGAAACTGCCTATTTGCTCTTCCGAGTGCCCTCCCCCACCGCCCCCCCACCCCCGAGCAGATTTACATTGAGGAGTGCCCATAGTGTACCCGGGTTCGATTCCCCGGGCGGGACGGAACCGTAGGCAAGTTTCCTTCCTCCAGGCGCACACAGAGGCCTCTGTTTCGCTAGCAGTAAAGTAGGAACCTGGTTGATAGTCGACTGGTGGGTCGCTTTCCGGGGGTAATGATCCCTCCCCCATAAACGGTGGTCGCTCAATCCGCGAGTGTTTGTGGGACACCGCCGTGCACAAACTGGCTGCCGCGTTTCGCCCGCGAAATAGGCGGTCAGTCCACGGTGCGGGTTATTCCTGTGAAGCGCTTTGAGACGTCTCAACGACCCGATGAGGCTCGGCATCAAATGCGAGGACGTGTTGTTATTGCTTTAGACGCACGGTCCCTGATTAAGAAACCTGTCGCAGAAATGTCGCAAAATCGGTGATTTACAGATCAACGAATAGAAGTGTGTGCGGGCTGGGGGAGCGGAGTGAAATGTTTTATGGTCTAAAATTAAAATTGCAGACAATTAAATAGCACAAAAGGCATAATTAAACACAACATTTACAGGTGATTAATAATTACACTCAACCGTGTTCACCTTCCAACTCCTCCAACTCCCCCAGACACGCACGTGACAGCAGACCTCTCCGCTTTCTTAATTAGTCCTAATTTTAGGCGTTGGAGTTCCATTGATCTTCTCGTCCCCCCTGACCCCCCCACCCCCTCCCCCACACTCCACCCGCTGACGGAATCAGCTTCCATCAATCCCACCCGGCATTAGGTGATCGATTGCTTCCATGTTGCTCGTGAAGCGTGACTGCTCGAGCGCGCCACGGTCACGTTCAGCTTGGAGGCTCCCGTCGCGCCATTGACACAACTGTGCCGATCAGCTGATTATTCCCCCGAGGGCCTGTTGTCCGCCCAAACTCCCCCCGCCCCCTCACATCTCCCGTCCTGTTTCATTGCCTCTTCCCCCTCCCCATCTCGGGTCATCTCGTTCCCCTCCCTCCCCCCGGCCCCAGGGTCCAGGCACTGATAGCCCCCACCCCCTCCCACTCCGTGACCTCCTGTGTTGGGAACCCATGTGCGTGCGTGCGTGTGTGTGTGTTTGGAGAGGTCCAGGAGATGGTGAGAAGCAATTATTTGGAATTACATCCACCTCCTCAGCACACTCATGGCTAATGGCAGCTGTATATTTGGGGTTGTACTGCCAGCATTCATTCCCTCCCTCCCTCGCTCGCTCGCGCGCTCCCGCAGCTTTGTTCACAAAGGTGTGTGTGGGCAGGTGTGAAGCTGAGACCACATGCTGCTTTGTTGTGTTGTTCAGTGAGGTTGACCTGCTTTCTCCGCAGAGGAGGCTGTGTCACTCCGGGCGGGCGGGAGATTCCTCTCTCGTCCTTCCCCCCCCCCCCCCCCAACCCCTCCTGCCCCTTCCCCTGCGCAGGCTCTGAGCTGGAAAATTTTGCCCCCCACACAACACACAGTCGCTGCCTTTTGCAGTACACCTTGTCAAGCGCTTTGAGACTTCTCGATGACGCTATCAGGCGCTGCACAAAATGCAAGGATTATTATAATACTTTACGTCAGAGTGGCGAGGGGTGGGGCGGGGGGGAGGGGTTTCGCCCAGTCAGGCGATGTTTAAAAGTCGGGCTGGGGTTCCCGAGTGGGTGTGCACGTGTATGTGTGTGTGTATGTGTGTGCGTGTGTGATACGGACAGACAGACAGCGGTGGGATGACTGGGGCTGACTATCCCTCGCTCCCGGATAGGAGAGAGCGAGGGAGAGGGAAAGCGAGCGAGTGAGTGGTTCTGGGGCGGCTGAGGAGAGATAATTGAATAAAAAGAAGCAGCTGTTTTGATCAGCGCAGGCGGGTCTGGGCCAGGGGATTACTGAGGCCGCCCGGGATGGATGGAGGGATGGAAGGAGAAAGCTTCCCGTGTTGACTGACCAGCAACGATCCAGCCAGAATCCTCAGCCTTTTGGCCGGAGCCTGACTCGGCACTTGATAAAAGCTCTCTGCTTCTGATGCCTTAAGCCGAGCGGATATTAAGAGATAAACGTTAGTCATTTGACGGTCAGCTGTGTGCCAGGGAGCATCCTGTTTGCTGGTAGCATGCGTGCCCACGTGTTAATACGCGTGAACGTGTCAGGATCTGGTACAGGCAGTTCAACAACCTGTTAAGAAACAGGCACGAGTCTGGGTGAGAAAGCAAGAGCCCGAGGGCAGACTGTTTGTGGGGACACTGCTGTGCGCAAACTGGCGGTTCGCCCACAATATACGCAGTCCATCCACTTTACGGTAAATCCTGTGGATCGCTTTCAAAGACTCAACGACCTGATGAGGTGCTGTGTCTAATGCAAGGGTTATTAATTGATAATAATCCTCGCCTTTGATAACCAGACGTCTCAGAGCGCTTCACAGAATATACCGTAGAGTGACTCGACTGTATTTTTGTGGGCGAAATGTGGGAGCCAATTGCTCACAGCAGCGTCCCACACACAGTTGGGTATTGAGTGACCAAATTATTATTATTTTGGTGGGGGGCATTATTGCCTCCGAAAAGCGATCCGCCAATCGACTAACGACCGGGTTACTACTTACTGCTAGAAAAAAAATAGAGGCGTGTGGAGTAAGGAAACTTGCCTAAGGTGTTGCCACGGCCAGGAATCGAACCTGGGTTCTCTCGCTTGCGAGGCGAGGGCACTGTCCACTTCACTACAGGACGGACCAGACTCTTTACAGTAAACCCCGTGAAGCGCTCTGAGACGTCTCGACGATGTGATAAGGTGCTGTAAGAAATGCAAGGATTATTATTAAGACGAGAGGGGCCGAGCCTCGGGGAGGGGACGGGGAGTAAAGACCCCCGAGTTCGTGCCCGCTGTCTGATCTCTCCTGACTGCCCGGGAGGCAATGCTTTAATAGCTACAATTTTTCCCCCGCGCATTGCTCAGCCTCTCCTCTTAACACTCTTGCATAATTTATCAGAACACAAAGTACATGTCAGTCGGAATAACTCCACACGACTGAAAGCTTTGCCTCCAGCAGCCGGCACTCGCTGGGAGAGACGCTTTCACTTACACTGCTTAGGGGCTCTCAGGCTATTCCCCCAGCCTTACACTGCATCTCCCCCCCTGCATCCCCCCCCCCTCGACTCCCCCCACATCACCCCCATCGCTGACTCCCCCCGCTTCGTGTGTTTAACATTTATCAGTAACAGAGACTTCATGTTTGTCTCTCTCTCTCTCTCTCTCCATCTCCAGCTCTCTCTCTCTCTCTCTCTCTCCATTTCTGTCCATCTCACTGCTGTACGCAATTGGCTGCCGGGTTTCGCCCACAAAATATAAAGTCACTACACTCTACAGTGTATCCTGTGAAGCGCTTTGAGACGTCTCAACGATGTGATAAGGCGCTGTATTCAAATGCAAGGATTATTATTATAATATTACAGCCTCTGATAATCCAGCCCCGGTGGGGGGGCGGGGGGGGGGAAGAGTAAGGGTTGAGTTTCTGTGTGAACGGTTGGGGGAGAGGGGTAAACAGAGCTGAAGATGACAGCAAGCGCTACCAGGTTGCTTCACGATGTCAAACTATCAATGTGTTAAGTCGGGTTATTTTTATTAAATTTAATATGTAGCTTATCACAGCTCCTGGCTCCAGCCAGCAGTGAGACTTCCACTTGACTGGCTCCTCTTTGTAATGAAGTCTAATCGGCTTTAGGATTTAATTAAACAGCTGTCGCCCTGGCCTGGCCTGGCTCAGGGAGGCTGAATGGGGTTGTAAATCACTGCTGATTTAGGGGCTGGGAATCTCTGTTCCTCCTATCGCTGGGTCAGACACTGTGATGGGAACCCTGGGGAAATGTGTGTCTATATATATATATACTGTATGTAGAATTTGGTCACTCAATTCACGACTTTGTGGGACACTGCCATGCTCAATTGGCTGCCGCGTGTCGCCCACAAAACACACAGTTACCACACTTTACAGTGTATCTTGTGAAGAGACATCTCAACGAAGTGATAAGGCGCTGTGTCAAATGCAATGACCATGAGTGGGATGGGAACGTGGGGAAATGGGATGGGAACGTGGGGAAAAGCCTCTCCGACACTGCTCCCAGCCTGGTTTCCGAGAGCTTCTGTTCAGGAATTTCTTTTCTAAGTGAGTGTGGCTATTCCCCACTTACAGTCTCTTTCTCTCTCCTCTCCCCCTCCACCCCTTTCTCCCTCTCCCTCGAAGCATAAATCGAAAATCGAAGCATATCCCATTAAGCGAAGGGTCTCTCGCTGGCCTCTTCATTTCCCCCTTTCAGTCTGTTCTGTTCTTTCTCTCTCTCTCCCTCTCCTTTCCCTCTCTCTCTCTCTCTCTCCCACTCCCTCTTACCCCCCTCTCCCTCTCCGTCTCTCTCTCTCTCTCTCTCTCTCTCTCCCTCTCTCTGTGTGTGTCTTGGCCCTGGTGGAATCTACATGCTAATTGTGGGATGAAGGGAAAGTGCTGGAGGCAGGGATTATAGCCTCTACAACATCCGTCTTCCGCTAGTTAGATTAAACCACAAAAAGTTAATTACATTCCCTTCAGGATCTCACTGTGCCAACTTGTGGGAAAATCCTCCTCACTATTTTATTTGATCTTTTGCGTTCCCTCCTTTCCTTTATTCCAAGTTTAATGCTCCCTCCCCCCCCGCTCCCTCTCACACACTCTCTCTTTCCTCCTCTCCCTCACACTCACTCTCTCTTCTCTCCCTTAGTCACTCCCAACTCTCTTCCCCCCCCTTCCTCAGCTCTCTCCCTACCTCCCCCCTTCCCTCCCTCTCTCTCCCCCATCCCCCTCCTCCCTCTCTCTTTCCCCCCCACCGCCTCCCTCGTGATCACTCTCTCCTCTCCTTCATGCCCACTCTCTTTCCCCCGCCCTCGCTCTCTCTAATTCTCCCTCAAGCCCCGCCATCTCTCTCTTTCTCTCACTCCCCCTCACTCCGCGAGTATCACTCTGGGAGCCTCTGGTGTTGGGTTTAATGAGACCACATCAGTCAAAGGAGCCACTAACGTCACAATAAACCCCAAGCGAGTAACCGAGAGCTCAGTCTGAGCGAGCGAGCGAGCGAGAGCGCTGGGCGTGTGTGAGGATGTGACATAGCGACAGATCAGCCATTAATCACCTTCATTTCTGGCATGAAGTCACGTGTAACTTTCCGTTGATGGAATTCATTAAAACGCGGGGATGGCAAGTGGTGCGGGGAGAGGGGGCGGGGAGGGGGGAGCTCAAAGCATCTGAACTTGATGCTGAAAATAAATCTTTCTGGTAATATTTCTTCCTGCTCTGGTTTTCGTGAAGGTCGTGAGCTGTTGTAACCTTTCACATCAGACAGTTGTATTGCGCTCGTTCGTGCATCGTAACAAAGCGAGCGGGTGAGGGAGCAAAGAGTGGGGGGATGTGTAGGGGGAGGTGTGCGGGTGGGGGGGAGGGGTGTGTTTGGGGGGGGGAAACGAGGTGTGTGTGTGTGTGTGGGGGGAGAGGTCGGGGGGAGATGTGTGTGTGTGTGGGGGGGTGGGGGGTGGTGCAGTTCCAAGGTCCCAGCATGAGACCTCGGAGAGGCGTTTGTATTATTATTAAACACTATGTGGGGGGTGGGGAGACCAACGCTCTCTCCCCCCACCCCCCCCCCCAACACCACATCTTAACACTTACACCTCGCTAGTCCTGGCTGCTATACGGTCACTGATTTTAATTATTAACAGAACTGGGGGAGGGGGGGTGGGATTTGTAACAAGCTGCTGGCCAAGAGTCTCTGGGTCATTAATAAAATAAGTGGTGGGGGGGGGTTTAAGGAATGTCTGGCCTCAGCGTGTGCGGAATTGATTCCCACGAGCGCCTAACGAGACCCCCATCGGCAGAGTCGTTCGAAAGGAAAGGGCGGTGGAGGGAAGAGGGCCAACTCCAGGGGAGGGAGAATGGGGCGGTTAAACAGGACTGAAAAGATAATAAAACATTACAATAATTAATCCTTGCATTTGACCCAGTGCCTTATCGCGTCATCGGGACGTCTTAAAGCGCTTCACAGGATACGGTGTAAAGCGCAGTGTCTGTGCGCCTGTGTATTTTGTGGCCGAAACGCCAATTGGTGGACAGAAACAGCGACAAGCCTGCAAACAACCGTGATGTGAATGTGCGATTTTATTTGTGTGTGTGTGTGTGTGTGAAGGTGGGGGTTTTGACAGCCAGGACACAGGTTGTGGTGGGGCGGAGGGGGTGGGGGGGGGAGAGAGAGAGCTTTCGAGCTGAGCGCACAAGCAGGGAAAGGTCAGGGGAAAGAGCTGTAATTTGGTACAACGTTAAGTGAGAGGATGGGTGTGTTTCACTGGGTGAGATGATGGTCGACCTTGCTTGCTGGTCTGTCTGCGGATCCTGCATGTAATCACTCACCCGCTGTGTTACTGCAGCTCCTCCTAACGCAGGTCACGTTACACTAACGGGGGGTCAACACATTGTCTGCATTGTCGGTTAGGACAAGGGGTGAGGGAGCAAGGGGAGAGGGGCTCCAGCCTCCTGACTCCGTAGTGAGAGTGTGACCGACTGAACCAAAGGCTGACACCGACCGCTTGTTAAATCTGCCTTAGGTTCAACCAGCCTCCCTGACGTCCGCTGATCTGGTCAATAATTATCCACTGGGGGAAAGAAATCCTTCTTGGTCAGTGTGAAGGCAATGTCAGGGGTTAATCTCTCTCTCCCTCTCTCTCTTTCCCTCTCTCTCTCTCTCTCTCTCTCTCTGCTTGCATTATTGTTAGAGTCCCATGGCTAGTACTAGTTAGAACACTCGCCTCGCAAACGAGAGAGCCCGGGTTCGATTCCAGGCCAGGACAGAAGCTTAGGCTAATTTCCTTACTCCGCCCACACGTCTCTGTAAGTAGGAACCCGGTTGCTAGTCGATCGGTGGATCACTTTCCAGGGATAATAATCCCTCCTAAATAAATAGATAAATAAATAATAATTTTTGGTCACTCATTCCACAACTGTTTGGGGAGTGGGACTAGTTGGGTAGCTCTTTCAGCGCGCCGGCACGACAGGCTGAATAGTCTCCTCCCGTGCCTCTTAAGATTCTGTGATTGTATAACCTTTGCCGGTGTGTTTATTTCACAGCACACGGAGATCGTGAACACGGCTATCCTGACGGGGAAGACAGTGGCGGTGCCGGTGAAGGTGCTGGTGGTGGAGGAAGACAGCACAGTGACCGATGTCTCCGAGCTCGTAGCCTGTAAATCCTCGTCCGACGATGTACTGAAGGTAGGTCCTCGGCGAATACACCCAGCTGTTCCCCATCCACCGGGATTAACGTGTCCACCCCAGCCTGGCTAGCGGCTGGTGGCATTCCATTCCCTTCCGGCCGCTCCCGAGTTGGTTAGTGAAGCTGGAATTCTGCTAACTGGACGGCTGATAATAATAATAATCCTTGCGTTTGATACAGCGCCTCATCACGTCTTCGAGACGTCTCAAAGCGCTTCACAGAATCTACTGTGGGCGAAACGCGGCAGCCAATTGCGCGCAGCAGCGTCCTCACACACAGCCGTGGATTGAAGTGACCAAATTATTATTATTTATTATTTCATTTATTTTGAAGTGATTATCACCCCCGGCAAAGCGATCCACCAATCGCCGAACACCCGGGTCTCCCAGTTACTTGCTGGGAGGTAAACAGAGGCGCGGGATTGCTTTGGAAAAGGGAATGACCATTGTAAAGAGGTGTCGGGTGTGTATGGGGGCGTTGTAGGGTGTGGGATGGGGGGTTCAGTGTGCTGTGGATGCTGAGGTGGATAGATGTTTGGTAGGTCAGGGTATCGAGGGTATGAGGTAAATGGAGTTGAGGTACAGATCAGCTCATCCTGTGTCTATGTTTCTGGGACCTTATTATGACCGTTTCATGCGGCTGGATTATTGCCCGGGTCAGCTGCACTGCGTGGAATATACCATCCTGACACTCAGCAGGTTTGACTCAGACAGACCAAGCGAGCACCCCCCCAAAACAATATCACACAGCGGGTGGGGGTGGGGGGGCAGTGGGGGGGTGGGGGGAGAGGGATGTGGGGTGGGGAGAAATAATAATAATAATAATAATCCTTGCATTTGATATAGCGCTTTTCACGTCTTCCAGACGTCTCAAAGCGCTTCACAGAATATACTGTAAATTAAATTGACTGTATATTTGTGGGCGAACGCGGCAGCCAATTGCGCACAGCAATGTCCCACAAACAGTCGTGGATTGAAAATGACCAATTTATTATTGTTTTTGGTTTTGGAGGGATTATTATTAGGCTCTGTGTGGAGTGAGGAAACTTACCCAAGGTTTCGCCCTCTGCCTGGAATTGAACCCAGGGGTCTCGCTTGCAAAGTGAGTGCTCTAACCACTGAGCTACAGGACTCCACAAATGGTTGTGTGAGAATCATAGACTGGTTAAGATTTCCTCTTGGATTGTACGCGTGGACTTAGCGTGCACAGCTGGACTGTGTACACGTGGGGTTAATGGGGTAATTACAGAATAAATAAGCGGGCGTCACAGGCCTGTTGGCAGACCAGCTCCTCACACGGCTTATCCGTGGATTAGCTTGATCACTGAGCGATGTGTGATATGAATTTGATCACACGGTGTCATAACACACTGCAGCAATCTCTCGTCTGTCATAAATCAGCTGCATTCCAGCGCCACTCTGTCCTGTATGTATGTAGACACTGTCTGCAACACTGAGGTGTGCTGTAAACGCCTGTGTGTGTGGTGTGTGTGTTGTGTGGCATGTGTGCGTGTGTGTGTGTACACAACGCCTGTTTGTACGTTTTTCCCAATATCTCTAGATTGTCTTGTGTGGATTTGTGCATTGTGTTAATAGACAGCGAGAAAGTCAGAGAGAGAGCGAGAGAAAGAGAGAGAACGTCATAGAGAGTCATATATATCAATATATCGCGGCAGAGTGAGAGTAAAAGTCATAGAGACAGAGTGTTTTTTATATATATATATATATTTATAGAGCGAGAGAGAGAGAGTGTGAAAGTCATAGAGAGATGAAGAGAAAGTCATTGAGAGCGAGAGAAAGTCAGGAAGAGTGTCATAGATGATGGGGGAGAGAGAGAGAGCAGGGGAATGGGGGTTAGCGGAGAGAGCTCCAGTGTGTGGGGCGGGGGGTGGGGGTGTGTTGTGGGGGGGTGGTGGACGCGAGCACCAGCACAGACACGACAAGGCTATTGTAAACATAGGAAGAAGCTTCCACCAAAATGAAATGTAAGCATTCAGGTTATATCGAGGGGCGTCGGGAGAAGAGAGGCACCTATTGGCTTAACGTTCTCGCCTCTGGAGTGTAAGATCACACATGTTCCCGTCTGCCCTGAGAGCAGGAAAACTCCTGTGGTTCCCACGTGGGGCCCCAGCTGTGTAATACCTGCTCACAGCCCAGCTGACACCCGCTCGCACTGACTCAATCGCTCTCAGTTCAGCTCTTCACATCAACACCAGCTGCCTGGTAAAGCCGTGGCTGAGCCACGGAACCTCCTATCCAGCCTACATTCAGTTGCCTGACAGCGAGAGACCGTAAGGAGCTGTGGGGATGAGATCATGTCAGAGAGCGCGTGAGAGATATTCTCGATGAACTCTCTCTCTCTCTCTCTGAGAACGTCTCACCCGAATGGCGATTCAGAGATACACCAGCTATCATCACACCAGCACACCACTGGTGGAGAGGAGGTGACTGAGACCCTTTGGTCAGAACAAGGACCCCCCCTCTCTCTCTCTCTCTCTCTCTCACACACAGACGCAGTTTCCCATCACAGAGTCAAGTCGCTTCTTGGCTGAGTTTCAGAGTCCTGACCTCAGACAACTGTTCCAATTATTGCCCCCACACACACACCACACAAACTGCGGCCCTCCGACGATGAGAGTATAGTCATGCGTTTCCTTTCTTAATCCCATCGAGTATCTCACAGAGTATCCACACGGTTTCTCTCGCTGAGAATATCTCCTTGCATTCCCTCCCTCTCTCTCGCTCTCCGTGTAAAGCCTGAAGAGCCCAGGGCTCGCGTGTGCCCTCAAGCGAATGCCCCTGTGGGACAGAAAGCCACAGAAGGCAACTCGTGGGCATTAGCCTCCTTTACTTGCTAGTTATGTCTCGTCAATTGTCGGCCTCCTGTAATGGAACTAATTGCTGTAACAATAGCGGAGTGCGCGCTGGGGGTGAGGTTGGGTGGGGGGGGGGGGGAGAGAGAGAGAGGGGCACCAGGTGCCTTGAAAACACTAAGCACAGCTGAGACTGTGAAACAGCAGAGGTCAACACAAACAATGTGACAAGGATTTAATAGGAGCCAGGAGGAGACACTAATTTGAAGTGATCGATAGCAGCTCTGGCCGAGCGCGGAGAGCTGAGAGCCTCGCCGGCTTATTATCTGCAAACTCATAATCGCGCTTATTCTTGCAGCGTTCCCTCTGTGGCCCGGGGCTGTGTGTGTGTGTGTGTGGGGGGTCTTCCTACCTCCCACCGACTCCCCCAGCCCCCCGTGATCGTTCTCCGTCTCGGCGCGGCTCACCCCCTCGAGGGGAGGAAGAGGTGGGTGGGTGGGGGGGAGAGTGAGGTGGGTGGGGGGGAATACCTCCCAGCAACTCGCCACGATACCCATCCCTCCAGCGCCTGACACAATCGGTGAACGTCACCCGCTAGCTCAGAGGTCAGCGAGAACACAGGAACTGGCTCACAACAGCTGGTTATAGCCTACTATCCCCCTACTTACCTGCCTGTACCCTCTCGACTCTCTACCCCCTCCTCACTCCCTCCCTTCCCTCACCCTGACCCCCTGCTCGGGTCCTGACCCAACTGTCCAGTGCCTTGGAACGTCCTCCCGACGTGAAAGGCGCTGTATAAATGCAATCTTGTTGTTGTTATAATAATAATAATAATCCTTGCATTTGATATAGCACCTTATCACCTCGTCGAGACGTCTCAAAGTGCTTCACATGATGTGGGATACTGTAAAGTGGGATCGACTGGGTGTTTCTGTGGGCGAAACGCGGCAGCCAATTGCGCACAGCAGCGTCCCCACAAAGAGCCGTGGATTGAAGTGACCAAATTATTAATTTTTTTTTAGAGGGATTATTAACCCCGGATTGCCATCCGTCAATCGACTACCCCCTCTCCCCGACTCCCCCAGCCCCCCGTGATCGTTCTCTGCCTCGGCACGGCTCACCCCCTCGAGGGGAGGAGGTGGTGGGTGGGGGGAGAGTGAGGTGGGTGGGAATACCTCCCAACATCTCGCCCATCCCTCCAGCGCCTGACCGCTAGGTAAACCGGTGTGTGTGGAGTAAGGAAACTTGCCTAAGGTTTCACCCCGCCTGCGAATCGAACTCGGGACCTCTTGCTCGCGAGGCGAGAGCGCTAACCACTCCACTTATAGAGCTCCGTTGCGTAAAGAAGCATCTTAAAGCGGTTCGACATCAGTGAAGTACGGACTAACCTGAAGGTCTGCTGCCAGGTTCTAAAACACAATTCACTCGCAAATTTTGCGAACTCGTATAAGCAGAAGCATTAATGCACATTTTATGCTTCGAGGGCAAATGCGAGGTGACAGGCCATGGATTAAGGTACAGGAATTTGTACAGAAATGTTATTACTTAACCACAAAAGGAATAATACAGGAAATTGAGACTGGAGGAGTAGGTGTGTAATGGAATTGTGCGGTGACACAAATATAAATCAGCCGGGAATCTGCTGTAACACGACATATGAAATCCCCTCCGTCTCCCCGTTTGCCCCCCCCCACCCGGCATAGCCACAATCAGGCAGATTGGCGGTAGGTGTTCACAGCGAGCAGTGATTTACAAGGTGTTGATGGGGAGCTGAGGTTGGCACAGAGTAAGAGGCAACGTTATAGCGGGTCACTCAGGATAGAGCGTGCGTGAGGGAGGATGTGTGAGCGCGTGAGGGAGGGTGTGTATGTTTGTGCGCGCGAAGGTATGTGTGTGTGTGTGTATATCAAATGCAAGGATTATTATTATTATTATTATATGTGTGTTTGTGAGTGTGTGTGTGTGTCTTGAGTGCATGTATGTGTTCGTGTTCACCTGTGAGGGTGTGTGTGTGTATGCTTGAGAGCGGGCGTGCGTGTGAGCGGACGTGCGTGTGAGTGAGTGGGCGTGCGTGTGAGTGAGCGGGCGTGCGTGTGAGTGAGCGGGCGTGCGTGTGAGTGAGCGGGCATGCGTGTGAGTGAGCGGGCGTGCGTGTGAGCATGTGCAGGAATTGATAGGCTGGAAACGGCAACCTGTAACACATCTTTTTGACTTAAATACCCCCTCTCCCTGCAGGGTGGGGCTGGGGACGGGGGCGGGCTGGATAGTGGGGGCAATTGCTGGAGCCCTCGTGTATCCCGTGGCTGAGAAAGTTATTGACTCGTCTCTGGGTGTTCAGATGTTGGCGGGGACGAGCTCACGGGGCTCGGGGATGGCATCTGGGTGATAAACGAGGGTGTTGGTGTGATCCAGCTGTCAGCATCTGTCTGTCCCTCGTACAATAACAGCTGGGTGCAAAACAGGCCGCAGAGTGAAGGGAGATTCGAGACTCGTCAGCCTGTCAGCGTCACAAAGCCGTGGCACGTTTATGCCAGGAAAAAGGTTGCCAGCTTCCCGCGCCGAGGTTAACTGGCAAAGCCCAGCACATCGGGGCTGTTTTTCTGGTCTATCCGGTGATGTATGGCCTCAGCTTTGACCCCAACTGATTTAGTGACAGGAAGCTCGCTGCAGTTAAATGCTTATTTATCATAGGAACAGGACAACCTTGAGATCAGTGTGTCTGTGGAGAGAGAGGGGGAGGGAGGGAAGGAGACACTGCACTTTAGTGGCCATAATTAAAGCTAGTGGACCGTACCTGGATCAGAACAAGCCAGACCGTTCCATTCCAGTGATAGCGTCCAGCCCAGCCGGCTAGTCAGCAGGTTCACTGAACTCAGCTATTGTAATGGCAACTCCTTTATTAATGGTCTGTAAAATCATTGCTTCCTTTCTACCCCCTCCCTCACCTCTCCACAATGTAATCACAAAATCCTCCCCCACTCCACACACACACACACACACACATAAAACCATCCACTCTCGTGATGGGCAGGAGTAACACAGATGTCAATGCTGGCCGGTCTGGCTTCTTACCTCTGTGCAGTCCCAGAGCGTAGTGGTTAACACTACGAGAGGGCCTGGGTTCGATTCCCGGGCACAGGGCGAAACATTAGGCGAGTTTCCTTAGTCCACACACACACACCTCTGTTCGCCCAGCAGTAAGTGGGAACCCGAAGGTTAGTCGTTCCCCTATGGGCTGTTTGTGGGGATGTCCCAGTCGGGTTGATTGGCTAACGCGTTGGTCCACAAAGTCCCACCAAAGGCAAAGGGCTTCGAGACACCCTGGAGGAGTGAAAGCTCTTACATCAACCGTGAGACCCGTTTGTTACTGTTTATTATTTTTATTATTAATGGTCTGGAGACAAAGCGAGCTGCTCATTTGTTCTAACGATCCACAACACAACAATGAGAAGTTGCTTAATCTAAATGGACTGGGGGTGAATGTGGATCAGAGAGAAAGAGAGAGAGAGAGAGAGAGTGGGGGATATTAATCAGGACAAGAGAGAAAAATCCCCACTCCCCTACAAAGAGAGAATGACAATAATCCTTGCGTTTGATACAGCGCTTTATCGCGTCTTCAAAACGTCCCAAAGAGCTTCACGGGATATACTGTAAAGTGTAGTGACTGTGTATTTTGTGGGGGCGAAATGCGGCAGCCAATTGCGCACAGAAGTGTCCCACAAACAGTCGTGGATTGACCGACCAAATTATTATTATTTCTTTGGAGGGATTATTGCCCCCGGAAAGCGATCCGCCAATCGACTAACAACCGGGTTCCTACTTACTGCCGGGTAAAGAGAGACGCGTGGAGTAAGGAAACTCGCCTGAGGTTTCTCCCTGCCGGGTCATCGAACCCGGGTCCTCTCGATGGCGAGGCGAGGGCTCTAACCGCTGAGCTACAGGACTCCACATAAAGAGTGTGCGCGTCAATGAACTGAGTGGCCGTTCAGTCGTTGCTTGTAACTGGTCTCAGGTCAATGGGATTGACTTCCTCGGGTCAGCGTAAACGGCAGGCAGTGTTGTGAACAGCTCTCTATCTCTCTCTCTTTCTCTTTCTCTCTCTCTGTCTCCCCAAACACACGGTGACTTGCCTTACACACGGTCCCTGGGTCTCGCTGGTCTCTGCAGCACCTGACTTCATTCTGGTTACAGATAATTGTTAGATGGAGATTCACAAAAGCAGAAGCCACCGGTGCAGTCGCACGTCAAACACGGTTGCCAAGACAACACGACCAAGGCTTTGTTAAAGTCTCTACCAACTTGCCCCCCACCCACCGTCGCTCCCACCTCACCGCCTCCCCACCCCCCCCCAACCCCCCGTGCAAAGGAAAGGTTTCTCGAACGCTGCCTCCGAATTCGATCGCAAAAAGGCGTCGTGACGTCAAGGACCTGCCAGGTCACCGGAGAGGCACCTGGATGAAGGAGAATCGCCTTTGATCCTCATCCTTTGCAATACCAACCCACAGCTTCCCACTGCAGCAGTAATCTGTGCCTCGGATGATTGAGCTCTGGGCATGTGTGTGTGCGTGTGCGGGGGGTGAGGATTCTGTGTGTACGTGCGTGTGGTGGGACTGTGTGTGCCTGTGTGCGGGTGCCTGTGTGTGTGTGGTGGTGGTGGGGATTGTGTGTGTGTGTATGAATCCTTGCGATTGATTATAGCGCCTTATCACGTCGTTGAGGCGTCTCCAAGGGCTTCACACCATGTATTTTAAAGTGGATTGTCTGGCGTATTTTGTGGACGAAATGCGGGCAGCCAATCGCGCACAGCAGCGTCCCACAGACAAAACAGCCATGGGTGGAGTGACCGAGTCTTGGGAGCGAACCGGCTTTCGGGGTGGAGGGGGGCGAGTGGGGTGAAACGTGCCACGGTTCCTCCGTCGGGCGGGCGGGCCCCTGCGTCAGCGAGGACGAGGGCTGTGGTAGCCGTCAATCGGAGCTGATTACGTGATTGGGGAGCAAGTAAACTGTTTGGCTTGGAGCCTGAAATCTCTATTGTGGAGCCTGTGAAAGACTAAAGCCTGAGAAATTCACATTTACATCTCAACCAGCAGAGCGGAGGGAACGCAGCGCGGTTTCAAAACCCCGCGGATACCTGCAGACCCGGGCAGAATCCCATTAAGTTATCAGCCGAGAATCTGGAGAGGCGACAATTTAACCTGATAAAGAACTGGCTGCCTTTGGTCCAATGTCACCAGCGTTCCACTCACTTAACGAGGCCTTCGTCCAGGGTCTCTGATAATCATCTCCAGCGCGCAGAGATGGTTCAGTTATTTATATTTGCCGAGCAAACCTAGCGTTTAAAGCCGCACCGGTATTTTGCAGCCGGTGGAGAGCTCCTCAAGAGTATGACTCGGAGAATAATGGCCAAAGTGAAATAATAATAACAATAATAATCCTTGCATTTGTTATAGCCCACAAAACACACAGTCAATCCACTTTACCCTGTACTCTGTGAAGCGCTTAGAGACGTCTCGAAGATGCGATAACGCCGTATATCAAACGCAAGTATTATTATTAAGTTAACCAGCTAATTAATAGTGGATCAATAAACTGCCCCTATTGGCTCTTTGTATCAAGTGCCAGCGCTTGTTATTGTAGGCCCGACTGTGTGTGTGTGTGTGTGTGTGTGTGTGTGTGTGTTTGAGTGACGGACTGACAGGTTGCTTAGGCCTATTATTCCGAGCTCTTTGTTGTTTCCAACAATCGGTTGTCTTTTAATAAGCAGTGTTTGGGAAGAAAAAATTGTGCGCGCGTGTGTGTGTCTGTGTGTGTGTGTGCGCTGCTGCTGCTGCTGCTCACTGCATAGCTGTGCGAAGATTTTAATATGAATGCGAATCCAGCAATCGCCAGCTGCCACTTTCCCTGTCTCGGCAGAGCGGTAATTAGAGTTGACACAATCTGTATCATTGCCTTTCAAAGCCTTGAAGAAGGAGACAGAGAGAGAGAGAGAGAGAAAGAGAGAATGCCTTCAGAGCCACCGGATACTTGCAAGATATCCAGATTTTCGCTCCTAATGAAAAGATTTCTTTTTAAGTCATCTGCCATCTGTCCTCCACTTCATACCATTTCTTTTTACCCCCCTGTCGTCGTTCCCCCCCCCCCCGCCGCCCCCCCCACTCTCCTTCCCCCATCAGCCAAAACAAGTTGAAAGTAAATAAGGCAATAACGATGAGAGAATTATTAGACGTCTCGAGAGCTGCCGGTTTTAATTGGAAATCGATGTTGCCACCGTGATGACAGCCAGTGTGACTCGCAAAGTAGAGACGTCAATTTATTTACGTGTCTCTCCTGAAAATCTCCCCTTTTACGGGTTGCCATTCGCCTTCGCTGGTAGCACTCTCACCTCTGGGTCAGAAGGTTGCCCGTTTAAGCCCTCCTCCCCGGCCACACATCCCCCTCGGGATTTTGAGCTGCTCGTCCAGGCTGACACCTCAGCACTTTATGGGGAACACAGGATTATTAATATAGTATTGAAGATTACACACCACGGGCCTGTTCCACCGTTCCATTAGATCACAGCTGACGTGTACCTCAACTCCCAATTATAAGGGGGGAAGAAAATAGCGAGAGGGGAAGCTGAGAGCTCTGATTGTCGAGAGATGCTGCCCTTCAGATGAGGTGTCAAACGTTGACGCCTAAATCGAACGTTAAAAGATCTCGTGACCCACCATGTCTGAGCCTCCGGTGTCCAAGTGAATCGGACCATTGATTTGACTTCCTCCCTCTGTCTGTAATCTCCCTGTTTGTATAAAGATTATAGACCAGGGATCAAATGGTAAATGTTGGAGCACATTTATTTGTAATCAACCCAGGCGCTGAGACCACTGACTCAATACTGCTCGAGAGCTTTCAATCAGACATTTGTAGGAGGGATAAAAGAAAATGTGCTATGTTACGGAGGCTTTAGCAATCTTCTTCTCCCCCCCCCCCCCCCCCCGTTATTTCAAGATAAGGAATCTCTCGATCTCTCAAATTGAGCAGCGATCAGTCCAAGTTGAGAGGTTGTCCGTTCACCCCTCAGGACCGCTGGATTAGCGATTTAATAATGATAATATACTGTGTGCTTTGTGGGCGAAACGCGGCAGCCAATTGCGCACAGCAGCGTCCCGCAAACAGCCGTGAATTGAGGGACCAAATTATTATTTTTTTGAAGCGATTATTACCCCTGGAAAAGCGATCCGCCAATCAACTAACAACCGGGTTCCTAATAACTGCTCGGCAAACAGAGGCGTCTGGAGTAAGGAAACTTACCTAAGGTTTCGCCCTGTGCCCGGGAATCAAGCCCAGATCCTCTTACTTGCGAGACGAATGCTCTAACCACTATGGTACAGGACTCCTAGATTTCCCTGCACAGCGCAGGAAGACAGACAGCCAGGAAGACAGACAGACAGCAAACTCGGCTGGAAAGGGAATATATTCACGAGTGGCCAGATAAATAGTTTGTTTGTATGATTCCCATTGGTGGCTTTGCTGAGCCCTGTGCAGAGAGTGTTGTGAGATGTGCTGATGGTAATGGCTGGTAAACAAACACACGCCCAACTCCAGCTGTTGTGCATTTTAATTGCCAACAATTTAGCTCTTGGCTTCTTTCCCCTCGCGTGACTGTAAGTGAGATGGAAACGTTTCAGTGCTGCTGCCCCACGTGTTTCACCCTTGAAATACACAGTCACTCCACTTCGCAGTATATTCGGTGAAGCGCTTCGAGAAGTCGTGGGGGTGGAGTTCTCCGCTCCGAAACGCGTTGAGGCCGAGGTTCGATGTCGCAGACTCCGTTTCTTAATTAAGAAATTCGAAACCCCTTTGAAAAAATAATAATAATAATAATCCTTGCATTTGATATAGCGCTCTTCACGTCTTCTAGACGTCCCAAACCACTTCACAGAATATACTGTAAAGTGAATTGACTGTATATTTGTGGGTGAACGCGGCGGCCAATTGTGCACAGCAATGTCCCACAAACAGTCGTAGATTGAAAATGACCAATTTATTATTGTTTTTGTTTGTGGAGGGATTATTATTAGGCTCTGTGTGGAGTAAGGAAACTTGCCCAAGGTTTCGCCCTCTGCCTGGAATTGAACTCGGGTCTCTCGCTTGCAAAGCGAGTGCTGTAACCACTGAGCTGCAGGACTCCACCTGTAATGGCTCCACCTGTAACCGAATAATTCGGTTGCGCAATCCACGACTGTTTGTGGGTAAATGCCGCGTGCAATCGAGCGCCGCGTTTGGCCCACCAAACACGCAGTCACACCGCTTTACAGAATATCCCGTGAAGCGCTTTGAGACGCCCCGAAGAGGCGATGAGGCGATGTATCAAACGCGAGGGATTATTGTATGTATCGCAAAACTAACCCCAATGTCCCCGGTGTTCCGAGGCGGATTTTAATATTCTCGTTGCCAATATTCTCAATCCTGATCCTCTCCCAGCTCAGCTATCCCATCCCTTTAGCCTCTCAGACTTTTTATTCTGCAAGCAGATTACCACTGGGGTAATGCTGTGCTCTCAGAACAATACAAAAAATAGCTTTGTATGCCAGATCGTGTGTTCCACTTGGCACGTACTTGTGCTGAGCCCATCTCTCTTCTGAGGCCAAAACCATTCAGGCTTTGAAGCCCTAAAGCCCGAGGCTTGAGTATTTCCAACTAACAGCCGTGCCCTGATGTACGTGCCCTGTGTTTATTGATTCCAGCTTTCTGCCTAAGCAAATTCAGGAATACAAAAGGGTATTAGTTTTCTTAACACTTCCTTCTCTCTTCAATACCGAGTGGAACCAACAGTCAACATCACCGAGGGCTTGTGAGGTTTATCACTTGTTTCCCGCTGAGTAATTTTTCAAAATGTGATGAATTTGGCTTTGATGGTTGCGTAAAACACAGTATAACATCTCAAAGCTCTTCACAATGACTGTTATCTGTGTTAGAATAATCCCTGTACTTCATAATAACCCTGGTGTCTACACCACTTAAACATCTCAAAGCACGTCACGGGTGTTGAGTTGTAGTGACTGTGTATTTGTGGGTGAACGAGGCAGTTGATTTGCCCACAAATGGCCGTGAGTGAATGACTGACCAGTTTATCTGAAGGGTTGTTGGCCAGGAGAGGGTGGGAGAAATTCCCTTCTCTTTTAAGGTCATGTTTCCCTCTGAACAGGCCGACGGGAACAGCGTTTAACAACTCATCCGGAGTTAGCGTCTCAGCGCTAACTTACAAACGGCTGAATAACAGGTGTGGTTACACTGAGAGAGGAGCAGGGTGCTTTACAGGTGCTGATGGTGTGAAAGCCAGTAGAGTTGGAAGGGGAAAAGAAAGATTTTTTTTAACACCAGTCAGAAAACAACAAAAAAAAGGCGTTTATTATTCCTATAATAAACACAAAGCCCGTTTGACGCTGGTAACGTACCTTAATCAGCGCCCCGTCAACTTCACGACAACTTGACAGGATCTTTCTCGCTTGCTAATGGCTTGTTCCCGCTTTGCACAATCAACGAACAGCAGTGAGTATACAAACTGCAGCGGTTTGCTGACTCTGGATTAAAGTGAATAGTATTATTATTATTATTATTACCGTATCAGATGAATGTTAGAGGGGCGAACGTTTCACTGAATGATTGTCCTGTTATTTGGGGGGCGATTTGAACATGAGGGTAGTATGGCTTGGGCACAAGTTCCTCCAGGTGTTTATTTTTGGGGGGGGGGTAGGGGAGTGGGGACGGGAGGTGAATCACAGCGTACACCGTCTCAGCTCCGAATTTGGTGAATTGGCACCAAACAGTAGTGCATTTTTATATCGACCTTATAGTGAGTCCTGTGAAGTACTTTGGGATGTTCTGATGTGAAAGCTGCTGTACCAAAAGTTGGGATTATTATTATTATTCTCTTCTGCACACTTGTCACTGTAGGATTTTGACTATTTATTGTTAAGAAATCCGTTAAAAAAAAACACAGACACCACATTAGACCCCCATCGCCATTAGTTAATGAGTTCATTTGACTTTCTTCTGTTTGAGACCTCTCCCTCTGCAGTTCCCTCTCGTTTGGAGATTCCTGCTGCTCTTTGCTGGGGCTTCATACTCCCTGAGGCTGGTGAGAGGTGGGAGCTTTGAGGGTTTGTGGAATAAATAAACAGTCACCCACTCCCCCCAACCACCCCCCCCCCCATCCCCCCGTGCCACTCACACACACAACATACTCAATACACAGACACACGCACACACAAACACAGACACAAACACACACACTACCCACACGCCACACACAGAGCCGCACACAAACACACACACACAACACGCAAACACACGCACGCACGTGCGCGCCCTGGATGGACGTGGCGTGAGCAGAATCTGAAATGCCCGTTTAACCGCGAGCTCTAACTGCTCTGCCCTCACTCATCACCCCTCAAATTGTTTCTCTTTTTCTCTTCAACTCTGGCAGCAGTGGGAAGTGGTTGGTAAAACAGTGCCAAGGCTGTTGACATCAGCGGTGACATCCTTTTAATATTGAAATCAGCTTTAACATCCTACGGGCTGAAAGCACTCTACTGACAGAAGCCAGGCGGGAAGATGCTCATTACTAATAACAGACAGGCTTTGTGTGCCTGGGCCCCAGCAAATTATCAGGATAATATTATACAAAGACAAATAAAAAGATTCCCTTCCAACTTTGAAAGAAGCTATAATAGATTAATGATATTTTTTTTCTCTCTCTCTCCTCTCTATTCGTTGGAAGTTGAAAAGGCTTCGCGCTCGCAATCTCTGTCACCCGGCTCGGATTAATGTCAGCCCACCCCCCCCACCCCCCTCCCACCTCAAAGCTGTTTGACATTCAGTTGCAATGTATTTGAGGAAAAGTTGGGGAATGATTTTAAAATGCCCGAAGCTCATTTTTGTACTTGAAAATATATCTTACCTCTTGAGTTTCTTGGTAAACGGAACAGGTCTCAAAGCACTTCACAGGATTCACTGGAAAGTGTAGCGACTGTGTGTTTTGTAGGCAAACATCGCTACGAGCAGTTGTGAAGTGAACGACTGATTTTATCTGGGGGATTGGCAGCCAGGGACAACAGGAGAGAGAGAGAGAGAAACTCCCTTCTCTTTATTGGGTTTATCACCTAGTATAGATTTACATGTTGCTCTCTCTCTCTCTCAGACGTCTCTTTCCCAGGCTCGCCCCCCTGGCTTACCTTGCCAAATCCCAGTTCGATTCGCTTCACCGGCGAATGCTGAAGAGGATCGAATCGAGCAGCGAGACAAATTTGCAGGGACTTAACGTGTGAACAGCGATGGGGTGTTCGGTGATTTGCGACGTTTCTTCCTAGGAAGAAATGGGCTAATTATAGAATTGGTCACGCGATCAAATAAAGCAATGCATTTCCTATTATGGCAGCCGATAATTTGTCCTGGAGGTTAGAACGCTCGCCGCGCCTCTGAGGCATCTCGAAGATGTGCTGAGGTGCTGTATCACGCGCAAGGATTATTATATTATTTTTATTATTATTGCAATCACGCATTCCTGTTTACGAAGGGGCAGAATCTGTTGAACAAACCCCACGAGCTAAGCTGAGCTGAGCCGGATTAAACCCTGGGGTCTGAAGTGGTTTTGCAAGCCAGCCCAAACTGTTTACCTTAGGATTGCCTGTCTCGCAAGTGGACATAAAATATGCCAGAAAGGTTTCCCATCCGTTTTTCTTTAATATGCATAAGTCCCAGATTTCAGCATTTTAAATAGGCCTTGCCATTTCTTTGTACTCTGTCACTGTAATGAATAAATTAGTAATTTTAACAACTAGCGATTCATCAGCCATTCTCTGCGCTTCACTCTGGGAGTCATTTGAATTAAAAGCGGTGGCGGAGTGCGGGGCTCCCTGAAGGTTTCTCTGGATATTAAAGTGATTTATTCAGGCTCCGTGTACTTTACGCCCGGCGTGGAGTTTTTCTCGCCACTTGGGAGATTGTCAGAAACGTTATGCTATTGTTTCAAGAGTGTGTGTGTGTGTGTGTATGGGGAGAAGGAACAATTAAAAGGTTCAGCTTTGCTCCGCTTGCTATCTCTGGCGAGGAGAGCGATTGTCAGTTTGCACTTGTGTGGAGTCCTGTAGTGTACTGGTTAGAGCGCTCGCCTCGCAAGTAGAGGACCCGGGTTCGATTCCCGGACCGGGCGAAACGTTGTGCAAGTTTCCTGACTCCGCGCTCCTCTGTTTACCCAGCAGTAACCAGGAACCCGGTTGTCGGTCGAATGGCGGATCGCTTTTCCGGGGGTAATAATCCCTTGAAAAAAATAATAATAATAGTTTGGTCACTCAATCCCAGACTGTTTGCGGGACACTGCTGTGTGCAATTGGCTGCCGTGTTTCGCCCACAAAATCAGAACGTAAGAATTGCTAGATGAGAAAAGACCGAGGTGCATCTGGTTCTCCTTCCACCTTCCTGGTGGTCGCAAGCACATATGTCCCAAACTACCTATATATAGGTAGTAGAGTAATATACAGTAGACTAATAGTAGACTAATTAGTGTAGTAGACTAATATACAGTCAATTCACTTTACAGTCTATTCTGTGAAGCCCTTTGAGACATCTCGAAGACGTGAAAAGCGCTATATCAAATGCAAGGATTATTATTATTATTGTGTCATACGCTGGCTTTACCTGCGGAAACACAGCCGTATCTGGCTGACGTGAGGATTCCTGCGCTCCTCTGCCTTACTGTAAACACACCCAAACCAGCGAAGCCAGTAAACTGCATTTTCAACGTTGTTTTATTGCTTAAAAGGATTGAATAGCAGAACGTTTACTGAACAGGAGGGGGCCTTAACAACCAATTGTGCTGGAGCTGTTTACTCTAATCCCATTCCCTGCTCTCTCCCCCTGTCGTGTCTGTGCTGGTGCTCGCTCCCCCACTGGAGCTCTCTACTCTAACCCCATTCTCTCTCTCTCTCTCCCCCCCCCCATCATGTCTGCGTACGATTAGGTTAAATCGTATTTACAAAGATTTACATAGACTGTACAGCATGGAAACAGGCCACTTAACCCAAACAGTCTGTGCCGCTATTTGCCCTCTGCACGAGTCTCCAACCATTTGTTTTGTATTTAGAATTGGAGAGCGAAATCTGATCCAACAGATACCAGAAACTCATCTCAGATCCTTGCGTGGCTGTTGGTTTAAGAGGTATTCTTTTTTTCCCGGAGCCTGTTTAGAGCTTTGCGGTGGGTATTATAAGATCAGTTACATTATTGATCGGCTAATTGGTGCCATTTGCTATTCAATGGAGCCCTGCCTGAGCCGTGCTTGCAGAGGTGAGCAGGATGAAGGGAAGTGTAGCAGTGAAGGATCGGACCTGATAGCTTCCTCACTGAAGCACTGGCTCAATGGGTCAGGTTTTTAGTGACGTGAATTTCCCCCTGAAGAAGCCAGACGGGAAGAAGCCACATTTCTCTCACTCCGTCACACACACACACACACACACACACACACACAGACAGACACATACACACACGACCCGATGCTCTCTGTCATCCCTCTTCCTGAATTGATTGATTGATTGGATTGGAAGAGAAGGGGAAGCTTTTAGTGCGTTCAGTCGGAGTACATTGCAAATCATTTAAGAACGGTCAAAGTGATTTTTTTTTCCTCCCTCTCTCATGGATATGATGTGAGTCGCTCTGACAGAGCTGGCTGCTCATGTCACGCCACTGGGTGAAGTGCCTTCAGTCTAGTCGCTGAGAACTTCACCAAGTTCATAAACACTGTTAAATCCCATCAAAGACAGTTCCTTGTGATTGCATATTCCATCAGAAACATTGGCTTGTGGCCTATCTAAATGCCAGTCGAACCTCCTTCGTGCCTTCAAAGGTGAATGCAGCAACGACGACGACAACTTGCATTTATTGTAGCGCCTTCCACGCCAGGCAGGATCTCGGGGGAGAGGGCTTAACGATTGTGAAGTGCTTTGAGACGTCTCAATGACGGGATAAGCACCGCGGGACACTACCGGGCGTGAAGGTCGCTGTATCAAAAAATGCTTTGATAAGGCACTGGCTCAAAATGCAAGGATTATTATTATTATATATAAGGTGTTCGTGTGATTCCTAGAAGCAGCCACTTGTCTCCTCTGATCATAAAATTCACAACAAGTCATCGTTCCTGGATATCAGGCTGCTTTCCCAGGCTCCCACTGTATTAGAAGGTTTTTTGCCAACCAGACCAGAACTGAGTCTCTTTCTTTCCAGGACAGGCCATTGAACAACTTCAGAGTCGGGTGATTCACAGAGAACATCAATGTCCAGTAGCGTATTGATTAGAGCGCTCGCCTCACAAGCGAGAGGACCTGGGTTCGATTCCCAGGCGAGGCAAAACCTTAGGCAAGTTTCCTTACTTCACACGTATCTGTTTGTCTCGCAGTAAGTAGCAACACAATTGTTAGTCACCCACAAAATACACAGTCAGTTCACTTTACAGTATATTCTGCGAAGCGCTTTGAGACGCCTCGAAGATGTGATAAGGCGCTATATCGAATACGAGGGTTATTATTCGATATTAACAAGGTGTTGGCAACAATAAAGTGCTGATTTGGCTGTTCTGTGGTCTGTCTACAATGCGCTATCTGCAAAAGCACGTGTGGAAGGAATTACAGGCCCTTAATTATGTAATTAACCAAATGGAAAGGGTTGGTGGTACAGTAGCTAATTACACAATTAATAAATCCTTTTTATTGGTGGTTAACCGACCTGTCGGTCTGTATGTCGCGAGTGATGTTTAATAAAAACTTTCAACTTACCGTTCCCCGTGTTCCCCCTCCTCCTTGCCCTCCGTCCCTTGTTAATTATAACCGTCTCAGTCCAGCGTGGCCTTCAAAGACAGCTCTGGAGATGTATTAGCCTGTTTGAATTAGTTGTGTAATTATTACTTCTGTTGGATGGTAACTGTGGCTGATTAATGTCCCCGTGGATTCTTTGGGACACTTCTGACACCTCTTTGGATGCTATTATGACAAAGAAAGTCAGAGTGTGTCTGCTCACACTTACCCAGACCCAGGCTGGTAATGGATGAGGAAAGTCAATGGCGTATGAATTACAATATTGATTGAAATAGAGGGACGATTAATGTAACCGTTATGTGCCTTGATAATGACAGCGCTTTGTTTAATGGCATTAATGCGAAAACCCACATTCCATTTGTTCTCCGCCAGTTAGTTGTCTCCCCATCGCCTTGTGTGTCTCGGTAGTGGCTGAACGTGCGAGCCTTGACAGTGAGGGTGGGTAAGGCACTGGCCAGTGGAGCCCTGGGCCCTACAGACCAGGAATGTCACAGGTTCAAATCCCTGAGTGGTGTCGTCTTAAGCTGGTACCTGATCTCAGCCGGGGCAAGTTTCCTTACTGCCCACACACACACGCACCTCTGTTGACCTGGCAGTAAGAAGGAACCCGGTTGTTAGTCGATTAGCGGATCGCTTTCCGGGGATAATAATCCTTGGGAGAAAAAAAAATTGGTCACTCGATCCACGACTGTGCGTGTGGGACGCTGATGTGCGCAATTGGTGCCATGTTTTGCCCACAAAATACACAGTCACTCCACTTTACAATATATTCCGCGAAGCGCTTTGAGACGTATGAACGACGTGACAAGGCGCTGTATCAAATGCAAGGATTATTCTTATTAGGCTCGGGTGTTTGTCCCCTTTACTCTTGGCCTGGGAGGAGAGAGGGAGAGGGAGGAGGGAGAGTGGGGTTGAATTCTCTTCCTGGTTTTGCAGACAAGAGATTAGGTTGCACTGTGGCGCAGAGCACCGAGTTCCCTGTTGAGGCTGATTTCCTGGCTCCCACGTGCATAGATGTGAGAGAGTCGACACCTGAGGAAGCGAACACCAGCGTGAGTCAGGAGAGGAAGAGTTAGCAGAGCAGAAAATAAATGAACTAGATAGCTGATTGTGACTGAAGTGGTTGCAATGCACAAAAGTTTTCCCTTTTTTTTTCCCCCTCCATTTCAACTGCAACACGCCTGAAAGTACATTTCACTTTGATTTATGTGAGCGCTTTGAAGCCTGTACATATTTAGAAGACTCTGTCCACTGAGCCGGCAAACCTTCAGAATGATTTACTCGACGGAGGAAAGAATTATGGTGCGTAACAGGTGCAAGGTGGGCTTTGAATCTAGAGGCTCGTTAGAGTGGGGATCGCCCGTCGGAATCTTATAGGTTAGTTGTTTGTGCGCTCGCCTCGCAAGCGAGAGGACCTGGCACTCGATTCCTGGGCGGTGGGAGGGCGGGCGAAAAACCTGGGCAATTGGCTGCCATGTTTCTACCACACAATTTAAGGCGTATCAAAGACGTGATGAGGCGCTATATCAAATGCAAGGATTATTATTATTATGAGACCTTCCTCTTCGACCGTGTCTATGGTCACTCCCCCCATTGTGCTCCACCGCTGTCGAGTACTCTGGGGCCATATATTAGATACGAGCTGTTGTTGCTGTTGGTGTCGCTGATGTGCTCGCGGTGATCTCTGCGTCCGCAGACCTGATGAGATGCCGAAGCAACTTTGAAAAGGCGGTTTATTGACCCTCACTTAAAAGCGTAAGTGAAAAACGGAACGGCTGCAGGGTGTCTCGATGCCTGTCCTCGCTCGCCGAGAAGAATTGCGAGCCTGATAAGTGGAGACAAATTCAAGGTCATTATCCGATTTAACACGTGGCAGTGGCAAGCCGCATTCACAAAAGTTGATAAATGTCCCATCTTGCCGGTACCCAAAAGCGTGTCAAATCTTCTCCAGAGGGCTGGGAAGGAGGCGCTTAGCGTCAGAGTAGTGTTCCTGCGGTCAGGCATTGGTTAGAACTCTCGCCTCGCAAGCGAGAGAGGACCTGGGTTCGATTCCCGGGTGGGGCTTTAGGCGTTAGGCACGTTTCCTTACTCCACAACGCCTCTGTTTACCCGGCAGTCAGTAGGATCACTTTCCGGGGGGTAAATAATCCCTTCCAAAAAAAAAATAATAATAATTATTCGGTCGCTCAATCCACGACTGTTTGGTGGGACTCTGCCTGTGCGCAATTGGCTGCCACGTTTCTCCCACAAAAAGTACAGTCAATTCGCTTTACAGTGTCTCTCCCGAAACGCTTTTGAGACGTCTCGAAGACGTGATAAGGGGCTATATTAAATGCAAGGATTATTATTATTCACAGCGTCACACGTTGCAGAAAAAATAGCCGAGTGAGATCGCTGCAGAGTATCTCAGTGGAGCATTTGTAGAGAGCAGAAAACTGTAAGCTGCATTGCAATAATGCACTCTTATCTGTTCTCCACCCCCCCTTCCCACCCCGCTCTGTCCCGCACAACTCCCAGTTAACAGCAGTAAGAGCGGACACACCGTAGACCCTTTCACTCCTTTTAAACATGACGCAAAGCATTGCCCTCTCGATCGCTTCCAACTTCAACCTGGAATCTTCGCAGGTTCGAAACTAAAATTTCCACAAATGAAACGAGGTGTAAACTTGCGATAGATTTTCCTTTAGAGCCGATGTGTAAACACAGCTTCAGTCGGGGGTTTATCCTCAATATCTGAGATCCTGTAATGAAGTTCTTCACCTATTGGGAGTCCTGGGGAAGATTAATGATATTCCATAATATGCTGCAATTTAAAGTCCTGCCTGACTGCATTTGTCATCTGTGTTCTTTGCTGTTATACCAGCTGAAAACTCTGTATGCTGATCTCTCTTCCCCCGGGACAGAGATTGAATTGATTATATTTTCAATGGAAACAATGGATTAGATTTCAAGATAATACAAATTATGACTTGAGACAAGGCATTGATTCGAACCAGAGATTGTCTCGACTCTCTGCCCTTTGATCACTTTAAACATTTTTTTTACAAACAACACCAACAGCAACAACAACAACTTGCACTTAGATAGCGCCCTCCAGCCAGGGCAGCGTCTCAAAGCGCTGAACCATGGCGGAGCCTAAGTCCGAACCGGGGGGAGGGAGGGAGGAGGTAGCACTAAGCACGGTCGAACAGGAAAGTCTTCAGGCGGGACTCGAAAGAGGAGAGAGAAGGGGCAAGGCAGAGGGATTGAGGGAGAGCGTTCCAGAGTTTCGGGGCATAGAGGCTGAAAGCGCGACCTCTGACGGTGGGGCGGAGGGTGCGAGGGACGAGCAGGAGGCCTGTGCCAGTCGAGTGGAGCCACCGGGTGGTGGATTGGGGAGCGAGGAGGTTGGAGAGGGAGGAAGGTGCCAGGGAGTGAAGGGATCTTGAAGTCGATCCGTTCAGTGATGGGGAACCAGTGGAGCCTGGGCCAGAAACTGGTGAGATGTGGGGAACGGAGTTTGGTTGAACTCGCAAAGTCAAGTAAGGCGGGATAAATGGGTGATGGACTGTCGAGAGGTGCAGGGGGAAATATAGATGTGAGGGAGAGATGTGGGAATGGGCGAGGACAGAACGAAGAATGGTTCATCCTGCAAGATGAGACGTTAAACCGAGATCCCTCGAGCGGATGATAAAGGTTCCATGACCACCGTTGCAAAAGAGAAGGGAGTTTCTCCCGTGTGTCCTGGCTTCGGATAAATTGCTCAACTCACACGGCTGTTTGCGGTGCAAATTAGTTGCAGCCGGTACACTTGTTACAGTAGCAATGACTTGTAAAGTGCCCGTCAATGCTCTTGAGCGTCGAAATCCTTTGGAGAAATGAAATCCTTTACGTTGGAAAAGGAGGTGCGTGAAGGCACAAACTCGGTGGCAGCGCTCTGTGAGTTAACGCTAATCTCGCCCCAACGAAATAAAAACGTTGAAATACAATGGCAACGTTCGTTTCTGATTTGGGAGAAACAGACGATTTAATTTAGTAGAACATGTTTCTTGGAGGGACTTGTAATCAGTGACAAATGTTTGTGAGGCTTATGTCCAGTGTATCTGGAGGGCAAAGGAGCGGAGAAACAAACCCAGCAGATCACCTGGTTCCACTGCAATGTTTTTAATGTTTCCAAGATGAGGATTTGTCACCTTAATCTTCATGCTTAAACCATCTCTGACAAGACTTGTTAGGATTAACTCGACTTCCTGCAAGCAAAGCAAATTGAACTCTTCCACTGCAGTAACCTTCGTGTTTGTTCAGCACCAGATGATTTTTGTTGCAGAGAGAGAGAGAGAGAGGGAGGGAGGGAGGGAGGGAGGGATGGAAAAAAAATCCCCACAATTTTGCCTTAACTCGTGATTCAAATATTTGCGGTCGTTTGTTGGCTAATCCGGCAATCTACAATTTAATGCCTGGCATCAGAGTGTTAAGCAGAGTGTGTCGTTTGCTTAAGATAGTGCTTTTTAAAGTGTACAGTGGTTTACATTGATCAGGGATAATTTATCTTTATCAAAAAAAAACGTACACACACTCGCAATGTGGGGAGTGATTCCATTAACTTGATATCCGAGCCTCATCAGTCCAGTTTGTCTTAAAATTTAAGATCGCATCAAACTGAGGCAAATTCATAAATTCAGTCTTAATTTGCAAGCTGGTTATTTTTGAAGGACGGTGTTAAATCGCTTTCCAAATTAACTGAATTTAACGCACATATTTAGGTTTCCATAATTCAATGGGATCATAATTTTTAAGATAAGATAAATTTGCAAGCACTGCGTTATCAATGGCGAGATATGAGGTTTCAGCTGGTTAGACTCCAGCAGTTACCCCAACGCACAGCAAACTCTGGGCTTCCCCCAAGCCTTAGCTCTTGATAACCTGCGCCTAATACTCTCGTTGCCAGGCACCTGCTAACCCTCGCAGGGTGCTTCAACGGGCCGATTTCATCCGACGCCACCCTCCCTCTGTTTCGCCTGGCCCACCCAACTTCCTCCCTGTGAATGTGACGTTATGTTTCTGGAAGGGAAACACAAAAATATTGTTTCCCCAGCCCACGGATGTTTCTCAAATCGGGCATCTGGCCCTCAACAGCCTAAAGGTTGGACCACCCTGGCTCACGGTTTGAAACGCACCCGTCTAACCACCCCATTAATTCCCCAAGACCTCGTGGTTATGTTGCTAACAATGGGGAACGCACCATTCATTCTAATAACTTGGTTAGCGTGAGAGCCGAACAATCCTAGCCTCGTGTTTAGTTATTATATTAAGTACATTAATGCTGTTATTTCTGGCGCTTATCTTTGCATTATCCCTTAATAAACTTAAGGGAGCCATTCAGCTAGCTGAGCATGTTCTGCTGCTTTATTAGATTATGGCAGCTCTTTTAATCTGATTCATCTCCCATTTAAACATCCCCAATCGATTCTGCCTCTACAGCCTTCTGGGGTTCGTGTGTTTCATTTGCAAATTCCATGGCTATTTCTGTTCCTATTGATCTCAGCATCTCTGGTGCTATATTTTTTCTGTGTGCTTTCTATCTCTGGCTCAATTATATCTGACTTCTTAAAGCGTCAGCAACCATCGCTGTCCTTTTTAACCCATGTTTGTCCACGAATGCACAGTCACTCCACTTCATAGTATTGCTTTGAGACGTCCTCCCGACATGCTACTTCACAGTATGGCAAGTTTCCTTGCTCCACATGCCTCTGGGTACCCAGCAGTAAATAGGAACCTGGTTGTTAGTCGATTGACGGATTGCTTTTCCGGGGCTAATAATCCCTTCCAAAAAAAATAAGAAGAATTCGGTCACTCAATCCACGGCTGTTTGTGGGACATTGCTGTGCGCAATTGGCTGCCGCGTTTCACCCACAAAATATACAGTCAATTCACTTTACAGTGTGTTCTGTGAAGGGCTTTGAGACGTCTCGAAGGCGTGACGAGGCGCTGTATCAAATGCGAGGATTATTATTTTATTATGTTTCAAAAACGATGTTACGTTGCTGATTTCCTCGGCAATTATTTATTGCCTTGAGAAAAAAGTCACCTTAAGAACAAGGGAATTTGCAGGGCCAAGAAAGAAAAAGACCATTGCGATACATCTGGCTGGTTCCATTTACCTACCATTTTGACATTTGACCCACTATTTTACATCTGTTACAGTCTATTACCTCGGTTGCTTATTCAGTACTTATTAGGGTTCAGAGCTGAATCACAGAATGCAATCGTCTGTCGGGTATTCTTAACTGTCAATGTCAATCCTTCCTGACTGTTTTACTGAACTGAAGCAGAATCTCAGGGGGAAACACCACTCAAATATTTTAGATCTCTGAGCAGGAATGACGATGTAGTATTGACAGAAGGCGCAATCTGTGAAAATTGTGTGAACAGTCACAGACTGTGCAGCATTCTCAATGTCACTTCCATTCATCAGGTTCTGCGTATGATGGTTTTAGTGGAAATTTATCAGAGTGGCTTTCACTGCCCTGAACTTTCGTGTTCTGCTCCTCTCAGGAACGTCTCGCTCACTCGCGCCCGCTGTCGCCAGTCATGCGATTGGCGGAGTTGCGATCCGGAGGCACTGTGACAAGTCTAGGTTGCATTTTACGGACCACAACTACTGCACTATAATGGAGTGGGTGGGGGGGGGGGGGCGGGGGTGGGAGCTCTAATGTATATAACAGTAATAATCCTTGCATTTGTTATAGCGCCCTATCACGTCTTTGCGACGTCTCAAAGTGCTTCATAGACTAAACCGTAAAGTGAATTGACAGCATATTTTGTATCAGACAATGTAATAGTTCAAGGACTTTATTCTGACCTAACCACGACTTGAATTATCTCATCTTCTGGTGCTTTGGGTCTCGAACCAGCCTCCGAACCAATTTCTCAACAAAAACCTTGAGTGTATCTCTAGCTTGTGAGTTGCGGTCTCCTTGGCAAGTCTGTTTCATACGGTGGTAAACATTAAAATATTATCTCAGAGGAATGGCAGTCCTGAATTCCGAGGTTCTTGACCGATGCGTATTTTTTAAACGACCGAGCTTGAGTTTGCTGAGCCTTAACGAGACGATATGTTGGGTTAAATCTTGAGGTCCTTTTTACGATTGTTTGTTTTTACAGCTTTGGATGCCAGATCAACTTTCAGCGGAATATCCAAGCTTATCTCGCGGGAACTGACATTTTCCACGCAATGTGCTGAGCTGATTAGTTCCGTTTCTCTTTGTCCCAGGTTTCTGACAGATGTGACTATGTCTTAGTGAACGGCAAGGAAATGAAGGGCAAAGTGAATGCCATTGTCAATTTTACTTACGAGCATCTGAGCGCGACGCTGGAGATAACCGTGTGGGTACCTCGTCTCCCTCTGCAGATCGAGGTCTCTGACACCGAGCTCAGTCAAATCAAAGGATGGCGCATTCCTGTCAGCTCCAATAAAAGGTATGATTTATTGGCCGACATTTATTCCAACGATTAGATTTGGGGGCCTGACAATGGTCAGAACGGTAGGTTCAAGGTAACTCATTGTGTGAAGCACGTGTGAGACGTGTGGCGACGATGTGCTGTTGCGTCGAAGGCGGGCGCTATTCACGACGATGACGAGAATGCCAAGTGGTTGAAAAGATTTCTAATCCGTTCCAAGAGAAAAAAAATCTCAACAGTAAATTGGTCGCTCGATCCACGGCTATTTGCGTGGGACCCTGCTGTGCGCGATTGGCTGCCCCCCGTTTCGCCCGTAAAATGCGCAGCCAATTCGCTTTACAGTCTATTCTGCGAAGCGCTTTGCGACGTCTCGACGACGTGTTAAGGCGCCATGTCGGATGCGAGGATTATGGCTTCCAAAAAAAACAGCATTTTTTGTCACTTTTTTCGAAAGAATTATTTCCATTCCGATCGCACGAGACGATCCCCCAAAAAACACGCGTTGTTGCGACAATGGCATAAAGTGCGTCAAAGAAATAGAAAAACGGGTTTTAGGACCAGTTGTAATCCAAGATCGGCTTATTTTCGGTCGGGAATGGAAACCTGATCACGTGGTAGTGGCTTGATAATACTACAGAACGACATGGGATAATTGACCTTCACTTTGAATTGTGTAAATGCAGCGTACTGCAATAAATTCAAAGTTATTGTATTCAGCACAATCTTCCGTACAGTCTTAAGGAGCCCTGCATCATAAAGCAAGATGTATTGGTGGTGAAGTGGCTAACGTGGCAACACTCCTGCTAGTGACAGGTCAAATTAAAATGCTGCTACTGGTGGAAACTCTTCGAGACGTTAAACCCGGGAGAGCTGCTGTTGTAGTGGCCTGGCTGCTGGTTGGACTCACTCTGGCCACGGGAAGTGTGACCGTCTGCTCTCATCCAACTCCAGTTGACGCCTTGCTTTCTTGGGCAGTATATCGCGGAGGTCAGTTTTGCGAAACACCACTGTTAAGAAACCTGTTTAAGTCCGTTGTGGAGCCCTGTAACGTATTGGTTAGAGCCCTCGCCGCCAAAGTATCCGGTCAATTCACTTGATGGCATATTCTGTGAAGCGCTTTGAGACGTCTCGAAGACGCGATAAGGCGCTATATTAAATGCAAGGGTTATTATAATTAAGCCACCTATAGCGGTGCCCTTCACACCGTCTAAAGGTAACCACACTTTCAAAATAGCTCGAGTGGGAGTATTCCTGCGACAGACTTTGGATTTCCGCCCACACTATTGCAGTTTGGGTTCCTTATTAAGTAGTCCTGTTAAGAAATATCACAAATTAGACCCCATCAATGTTAATTTAACACAAACACAGCAGAATCGTTTATAAATCCCCTCGACATTCGGCTTACAGTTACATGTCTCGCCACTCACTCCCACCCATTACTGTTTTACAAAATATAGGTCACAATCTGTCACTGAAGCAATCTCTGATTCCCCCCCTTCCCCCCCACTACCCCCCACTTCTATTGTAGTTCGGTTTAAACGTAAAATATGTCTCTCTCCAAAGCCGTTTGGATGATAGCTCGGTTTTTTTGGGTGCGTTATTTACATAAAACCTTAATTAATAATTACAAAGATGGCACAATATTAATTAGCTCCTACGCTGCTGTCTGATCCAAGTTGGAACGACCTGCTAATGAGGTGTTGCAGCATTGTGGGACGGACTCCCGCTGAGAGGAAGAACCATAAGTCGTGAACAGTTTTTACTGAGCCGTTTAATTTGTGATGGGTGTTTCATAGACAAAGAGATGAAAGCAACCATAGCGGATTGGAAATTATTTTGTGTTGAAGCAATAAACATACAGCTGTAATAAATAAGAACATAAGAATTAGGAGCAGGAGTAGGCCATTCGGCCCCTCGAGCCTGTGCCCCGCCATTCGATAAGATCATGGCTGATCTTCTGACCGAACTCTAATTACCTGCACTATCCCCATATCCCCTAATGCCTCTGTTTTTTTAAAAATCTATCAGTCTCAGCCTTGAAGATGTTCAAGGACTGAGCATCTACAGCCTTCTGGGGTAGTGAATTCATATAAGAATCTTATATGTTTCAATAAGATCTCCCCTAATTCTTCTGTACTCCAGAGAATACAGCCCTAGTTTATTCAGCCTATCCTCATAGGTCAGTCCCCTCATCCCAGGAACTAAGTTAATAATAATAATAATCCTCACATTTGATACAGCCCCTTATCACGTCTTCTGACGTCTCAAAGCGCTTCACAAGATGCACTGTAGAGTGAATCGACTGTATTTTCTGTGGGAGAACTGTGCACAAGCCATGGATTGAGTGAGCGAAATTATCATTACTGTTTTATTATTATCATACCTTCAAGCAATGCCTAAGCTTTACAACCGTCCTTTATACATTTGCAAAACCATGTCTTTGGTTATTAGAAATCCTGATCAAAGCAGAATCTTTCGCCGAATCGAACATTACTTGGCAAATGAGTTACACGTTGATCAGGATTCAACTACTTATATATATATATATTAAAAAAACCTCCCTGTTTGTTCATCAGCCGCTGTTTTCAATGACGGGTCTTGTTCAAGCTCCTTGGAGCAAAACACTGTTGCTATTTTCTGCTTTTATAATCTTCTTAATTGCATGTCTCGCTCAGATTAATGTTGGCAGCCTTTCGTTGTTTCCTCTCTCTCTCTCTCTCCCTCTGATAATAAGCGAAATGCAAAAAAAATGCTCCAAGCTTTTGAGAGGCAAACTGATACAAAGTGAAGAGCTGTAGAGTTATGAAGTGTGTTTCAGCTCAGTTTATTTAATCATATTAGGCTTTATTGGACCCATGGGCTAGAAACTTCAAAGAGAATGCCTAAAAAGTGGATGAGTGGTGTAATAATTTTCCTATTGCCTGCTAATTAACTTCTAGTGCCTTAGCACCAAATATGATGGTGGAACGGTAAGCCTAATGCCCCCTTGATGCCTCGCAGCTTAAACAAGCACTCGAGGATCTTTGAATATTTCTAGGAGTCTGGGTCAGTGAGAAATACAGCAAATCGAGGCTATGTCTTGTTTAAAGCGGTGCCAAAATATTCTCCCTGGAGTTGCGAGTCATTACTGTTATACATGAGTACCGAGGGCCAGGTAATTCAGGTCCTTGTTTTTTAATTAGGATCTCAATGCAATGAGCTAAAAAAAAAAGGCCGACTTTATGCTTAACTGTTTACTGCAGTTTGAAGCACCAGGAAAATACAAACTGGTCAGAATGGGCGAGTCAGTCTCAGTCTCAGGGTCCTCCGTAATAATAATAATAATCCTTGCATTTGATATAGCGCCTTATTATGTCGTCGAGATTTCTCAAAGCGCTTCACAGAATACACTGTAAAGTGAATTTTTAGGGCGAAACGCGGCAGCCAATTGCGCACAGCACAGTCGCACAAACAATCGTGGATTAAGTAACCAAATTATTAGCTATTTATTGTTGAAGGGATTGTTGCCTCAGGGAAGAGCGATCTGGCAGTCGACTAACACCCTACTTACTGCTAGGTAAACAGAGGCGTGTGGAGTAAGGAAACTTGCCCAATGTTTCGCCCTGCCTGGGAATTAAACTCGGGTTCTCTCGCTTGCGAGGCGAGTGCTCTATAATAATCCCTGCATTTGATATAGAGCTTTTCACGTCTTCAAGACGTCTCAAAGCGCTTCACAGAATAGACCGTGGAGTCCTGTAGCTCAGTGGTTAGAGCACTCGCTTTGCAAGTGAGAGACCTGAGTTCAATTCCAGGCAGAGGGCGAAACCTTGGGCAAGTTTCCTTACTCCACACAGAGCCTAATAATAATCCCTCCAAAACCAAAAACAATAATTAAATTGGTCATTTTTCAATCTACGACTGTTTGTGGGACATTGCGGTGCGCAATTGGCTGCAGCGTTCGCCCACAAATATACAGTCAATTCACTTTACAGTGTGTTCTGTGAAGCGCTTTGGGACGTCCTCCCGACATGAAAAGCGCTATATCAAATGCAAGGATTATTATTATTATTACTGTAAAGTGAATTGACTGTATATTTGTGGGCGAAACGCGGCAGCCAATTGTGCACAGCGGCGTCCCCACAAACAGTCGTGGATTGAAGTGACCAATTTATTTATTTTTTTTCCTTGAGGGATTATTATCAGGCGTGTGGAGTAAGGAAACTTGCCCAAGGTTTCGTCCTGCCGGGAATCGAACCCAGGCCACTCGCTTGCAAAGCGAGTGCTCTAACCACTGAGCTACCGGACTCCACTCTGTACTGCTCTGTTTATATAGAACTGCAGTGTTCTCTGTGAAAAATACAGTATAAATCTGCATTCAGACGGCAGCTGAGCCCACCATGCATAGGTGGTCTCTGGAGCGCTTTGATTTATAGCAGAGCTGCACAAGCTAAGCATATCAGTGAAAATTGATACTGGTTTCAGTCCCCAATGATCAGCCAAAGAATTTCCAGGAATTTTTTTTAATATTAAAGACTTTATCATCAAAACTAAAGATCTGATTTTTGTTGCTCACGTACGGAACGCCACAACCAGCTGTTACCTCTCAAACAGTCTTAGACCCACATGATGAGGAGCAGAAGGTACGGTCTCAACGACTAGATTGGCGCAGGCTTTTCAGGTTTGAAAAGAAATGTCTCGGAGAAATTATATCGGGTGTTAAATGAGATTGACCCAGACCAATACTCGCCAATACAGTGCTGCACAGAAGAGGGAGAAGAGGTCACACAATTATGGGTTAGAAGAACCACCAGGAAGTGTTTCTTTACACAGAGGGTAACCATCAGCTGGAATGGTTTGCCAGGAAAGTTGGTTGAGGCCTGTTGGTTGGACTGTTCTCCGAAAATGGTTTGATGCTATAATGGGAAGATTGAGGAATGAGTGTTTAGGAAGGACATGACCAAAGTGTGGAGCGTGGGGGGGGGTGGTGGAGGGACCTTCTGATCCAAGCTTCTCTTAGAATCATCTCAGGAATGTTTTGACCCCGAACCGAATATCGATGTCTTGGCAGGCCGACGAGAGAGAGCGATGATGAGGATGACGATGAAAGAAAGGGGCGAGGCTGCACCCTCCAATACCAACGTGCCATGGTCAGGGTTCTCACCCACTTTGTAGCAGAGCCGTTAGACCCCGGCGGGCAACTGGTCTACATGCTGGGCACTGACTGGCAGGCGGACATCACTGACATAGTGACGGATTTCCTGAAAATGGACAACCCCCGGATTGCAAAGCTCCAGGACGGGAGGATTCTGAGCGGGCAGGAACTCGGGATAACCACTATTCAGGTACGTTTGCTCCTAATTGTACTCCCCGAGATGCCAAGGTGGAAGAACACTGCCTAGCGCCTCCTAGTGGTTGGTCGGGGTGCATTGCTGGTAGCAGTGCCACGAGAGGGAGAGCTCTTGTGGTTGAAGGAAGTAACAATAATTCGCACCGACTGCTTTTAGGTCTTACATTTGCAAATTAATTATTGACAAGACGTTGATTCCCCTGAGGGCAAGTGTCAGTACTTGCAGTCCTTTGTAGTGTGTTAACAGTATTGTTCACACGGGTATAATTGGAAGGAGGCTGGAGAAGCTAAAATTGTAATAACTTACGATGTCAAGCCAAAATCTCCGAGCCTGAGCAGTCAGCTAAAAACAGCCCTGCAGTACCAAGTTAGAGATGATTTACGACATGTATCTGATGGCACCGAGACCCACCGGTCGCAGGAGCTCTCCTGTCCTCAAAGATGAAAACAGATGACATTGAATGGCATTTCCATCCAATATTACTCTTTTCAGCCTCAAGGCCAACAGGGATTGCTGAGCGATGTGAGGAGAGTCGTATAATCCAGCAAAACAAGTCAGTGAAGAGTACACAGGCCTCATCAGCGCAGAACTGGCTCTGCAAGAAGGGCTTTTAATTATGCAGATTGTATTACTGACTCCATTTTGTGGCCATGAAAGACCCTGCTCTTCGATCGTGACTTCAGTCACCCTCCTACCCCTACCCTCCACCCCTCCTGATCCCAACCCCCAGCTAGGGATCAAACCCCTGACTGTCCAGCACCTTGGGACGTCCCGATGTGAACGGCGCTGTGTAAATGTAATTGTTGTTGTTGTCTCTCAACTGCATGAAGTAGGCCCTTATGATCTTGGCAATGTGAAACCAAAGACCACCAGCATATTTTATATTCAATACAGCAGTGTAGCCCCTTAAGATATCTTTTAACTAATCACAAACTCTTTGTGCGGGATAGAGTCATACTGAGTGGAGTATGTGTTTTAAAGATGGAGAACAGAAGCTCGTAAATAATTTATCGCTTAACAATATCTATTCCACTTATCTTACGATCATTTAATTAACTGTCCCTCTTACTCGTTTGTCTGCTCTGCATTTCTGATATAAGTGTAATTACATAATGTTTGAAGATTGTATAACAAAAGGCAAAGTAAGGCAGTGGGTTCTGTGCAGAATTAATTACACAAAGCCCACCCTGACTGCTAATATTACAGAACTGAAGCTAGTCTGTGGTCTGTGCTATTCCTTACTCCTCAATCCACGACTGTTTGTGGGACGCTGCTGTGCGCAATTGGCTGCTGGGTTTCACCCACAAAATGTACAGTCAATTCACTTTACACTGTAACCTGTGAAGCGCTTTGAGACGTCTCGAAGAGATGATCAGGCGCTATATCAAATGCAAGGATTATTATTATTATTATGACCACATTGGACGTGAACATTGCTTTCTGGTTTCGACGTAGAAGGTGATAGTAATTAATCAGCCGAGGTGCGTGACACAGCGATAACACGTGTATAAACCGGGGTTTCCTTTGTTCTTAAAGGTGCTGTCACCGCTCTCAGATTCCATCCTCGCTGAGAAAACAATAACCGTGATCGAGGAGAAGGTGACTGTCACAGATCTTGGGATTCAGTTAGTCACAGGCCTGTCTCTCTCCTTCCAACTGAGTCCAGGCAGCAATCGAGCCATCATTGCAACAACGGCAGCAAAAGATGAGCTTCACACCGCCAAACAGGTAGCGTTTCCAGGGTCTATTCACCGCAGATCATTGGCAACGATATTTCATTGAGCATTGAGCATGTGAGTTCAGGGTGTTTGATGTGAGGAGGCGTCAATGTGTCCACACAGGGAAGGCCGATAAATTGGACTGCCTTCCTTGCCGTCCTTGCCTTCAGGTCAAGCAGCCCGAGGACAGGTTACTTTTATGGGGATGGGACCAGAGGGAGGCCAATTGTCCCATTGAGTCTACCCCTATCATTTTATTAGTTCTTTTTCTAAACGATTTTTTTTTAATGTTCATTTCCCTTTATCTTTCTAATCCCATTTCCTTGCCTTATTATTATTATTTTTATAATTATAATCATTATTATCGTTATTATAATTCGAGCGCCCATGAAACAAGAACGTTAAGTGACGGACGAAGCAAATTTGCTGCACAATCATTTTAAAATGAATTATTTCGTAAGCTAAGCGTCACTCGGAAATTGTTCCTCCGCTAGACGTTTGGAGTGTTTGAGCAGCAATGTTTCGGGATGTCATTATTCGGCAGATTAAAAGAAACTGTACCAAAAAACGGGGTCTGAGAGGGGGTCATGTTTTAAGATCAGATTTCTCTGCGGCTGGCAGATTAATCTTTGATGAGATGCGCAGTATTTCAGCACTGACAGAGATGAGCTGGATTCTGTAATGAGGGTAAAAGCCCATAAATTTTAGGCGATGTTGGGGTGAGTGAGTTATGACTGTTTTTTGCCTGAGTGAACTCGTGATCACTGGCAAGATAGTCTGTTTATTCTGTGTGGTGAGACAGAAAGAGAGAGAAAGAGAGAGGGAAAAAGAGAGAGAGAGGAACAGAGAGAAATATCACTGGAGATTTAGTGGATTCCCGATGTTGCTGGGGTTCCAGCCATTAAGCAATAAATCGTGCAGCTATCAGTTTTATTACTCACTCCCGGGCACTGAAATAAAACAATTTTATTCCCGTTGACAAAGCTTCAGCTAAGATTCCTGGGGTTTCACTTAAGCTTTGTAGATTGCAAGTACTCTTAAGGGTAAGAGAAAGTAATAAAATCTGTAGGGAATACCTGGTTGATTGCTCTGGGATGGCAGATAATAATTTAGAGTGTACTTATTTTCGTAAAATTGAGATTAACCTGAGCAGGCAAGACTGAGCAGTACTAATTTACATTGCTCCACAATTCTTATCTTAACTTTGCATTCGACCCTCGTCTGGCTTTGTTACACTTCTGTTTTAATAAGGGAATGACATCAAATTTGAAATGAAGCAAATTTCCTCCTTCCTGCCTGCTGATGCCATATCAACCTGTCCGCTCCCTCCGCTCAGCCTGCTCCACGTACCCCCCCCCCCACCTCACCACCTGGCCCGCCCCACCATCGGCGGGCAGGCCTTCAGCCTCTCTGCTCCCACCCTTTGGAACTCCATCCCACCACAGTCCCTTCGCTTTGCTCCATCTCTTGGCTCCTTAAAGACACGTCTCAAGACCCTTCTCTTCGACTTTGGTCACCCTCCTACCCCTGCCCTCCCTCCCTACCGATCCCCACCCCCAGCTCGGATCCAAATTCTCTGACTGTCCAGCGCCTTGGGACGTCCTCCTGACGTGAAAGGCGCTGTGTAAACATAATTTGTTATTGTTGCTTTCATGCAATTTTGAAAGGTATAGAGTTTAGGCTATCTAATACCTCGGAGGACAGGAAGTTATTTCAATATAATAGTCTTATCATTTCCACTGTATAAATGTGACAGACAATTCTCCGGTTGCTGTATTGGGCTCTTATCTTACTCACCAGTTCATCCTCTGCATCTTGAAGATTATAATCTGCTGCAACACATCTATGGTTTTACATCCAGTCTAAAGTGCAGGTCCTCTGCCCTTCGCCCAGAGATATAAGTTTCTTTGAACATTTATCACAGCGTTCGAGCTGTGGAATCTGTGCTTATCGATTGATCACTATAAAAGAGACGGTTTTAATTCAGGCAAAACAGGTCGCCATATGATGCTGATAGTGCAGTGATCTGCCTTGGGTTAAAGGTAACGTCCAAAGCACTCTATTCAGCAAGCAGCAGGGATTGTGTGAGGATCTGTGATGCAATGCCATCCCTTCTCTGACCTTTGGCTTTGTTTGGCTCGTCTCCATCCCTGCACATCCATGTGGATGAAAAAAAGAATTTGGATTGTTGTAGCGCCTTATCTCAAAGTGATTAACAGTGATTATTGTCATGTGCAGTGACTGCTTTTCTTGTTACTCGCATAAACAGTTCAGCTGCATTACATTAGCGCGGGATAATTGGGCACCATTCACAAAAGAAAGTGAGGAGCTTCGTTAACCTTTCCTGCTAGTTTTATGACCAGTAAATTGTGAATACGGTTCAACAATATTAACGGTATTTGTCATTTTAATGGAGCGTGTAATGGCAAATCAGTGTCTTTGGCTGTTGTTGGTGGCATTTGATGCCGTTTGGGGCTTTCAACAAGATGGCTTGATACTCAGCTTTGTATTTGTGCTCCTGTTGGGTCGTAGGAACTGCGGCAAAGCAGACGTTTCAAGTGATGATGCTCTGTGCACAAATTGTCATGAGATCAAATAATTTGTGGAGTCCTGTAATGTATTGGTTAGAGCACTCACTTCACAAGCAAGAAGATCTGGGTTCGATTCCCGGGCAGGGCGAACCCTGAGGCAGGTTTCCTCACTCCACACGCCTCTGATTACCTTGCAGTATGTAGGAACCCGGTTGTTAGTCGATTGGCGGATCAAATATAAAATGCAAGGTTTATTGTGAAATTATTACTATTATTATATCAGGCAACTAACTTTGTACCCAACCGTTTTCCTGGTTCACTGTCATTCAGCGCAGGGAGATCAGGCATTCAAAACGAGAATGTAATAGCATCTATCTTCTAAGAGGAAAAAGAAACATCACTGCAATAACATGTGGAATTCTCCACGTCATCTGAATTCTCTGACTGATCCGATCAAAAGAAAAAAATTGTTTTACAATCGTTCCAATCATTTAGTTAACGGGATTTATAGGGGAAGCTTAGTGAAAGCGGTTAGTGGTAAAGTAGAATTAAAGTTTTTAAAATCTGCTTTGATTTTAAGAGTTTGAGCTTTAACTTTCCGATAACATCAGTTCGTGTTAAGTTTTTACTGCTGGGGTTGAAATGACTTTGCTTCACAAACTACAGCGACATGAACTGGAGATTCTAGATATCTGGAGGATTGAATGAAATAAGTCCATTTGATTTAGAGTTCTGTATGTGCGCACGGAAATCAGGTCTTAGTTTTACTGATAAGCTCTACTTTAGTAACATTTTAAAAAAATCCCTTGTACGTTCTTCGGCTGATCATTGTAGATTGCGGTTGGTATCATCTTGTACCGAGGACTGCATTTCCGTCAATCCAACTGCTCCAGAAACCGTCTAGACCAGGTAGTTTCATTGTCTGATTCAACAGATTTACCCAGTGAATGGTACAGCATTAGTTATCTGTTAACGTTAGTCCTAATAGATGATACATGCAGTGCTGTACATTTAAATCTGGCATCTTAAGCCACAAATTAATCAGAAGCGTTAACCATCTGTGCCGAGCATTTGAGCAACATGACGGTTGTCATAAACACATGTACTTAGCGTCTCAATCCGTGCCAGACAACAGCTGCCTGCAGCGCGGGGAATTTGGGAATAAGGGAAAAAGTTCGTACTTGTCGTCAAGGTGAGCCGGGAAAGATTCAGGAGTATTACAGTAAAACGTAAACAATTATTGGGCTATTCTCTGGAGAGGTGCAAGCCACTGCATCCAGGAGACAGGTCAGAACCTGTAGAACATCAGAATTACTGCTCAAGCGCTCCCGAGACCCCGTCCGGCATGACGGGCGCTATATAGGTGCAAGTTGTTGCTGTTGTTGTTTGCCGACAGCACATTATTTGCCACAGAGCTGCCACACGAGCTATTGCCTTGTTAATAATCATTATACTGATAATCCTTGCATTTGATGTAGCACCTTGTCACGTCTTCGAGACGTCTCAAAGGGCTTGACAGAATAGACTGTAAAGTGAATTGACTGTGTGTTTTGTGGGTGACTAATAAGCGGGTTTCTACTTAGTGCTGGGTAAACAGAGGTGGTTGTTTGTGAAAACGGTGGCCAAAGATTACTTTGGCTTTTATTTACCTTTTTTCCTAACATCCACACTATGAAACAAGTTTTAAAAAAAGTGACCTTTTTAAAATAACAGACCCTTGTGATCGTGTTAATTAGCAATTATCACATTAAATCTGATAACAAAATGTCATGATTTTCTCTCCCCAGTTTTCCGGAGAGAGAAAAAGAAAAGGTTCATTAGGAAAATCCCCAACAATGCGAGATTAGATTGATTGAAGTTACTGAGGCAGGGAACACAGAAATATTCGCGGTTTGCAATTCAATCAGAACGCAGTGTTTGGAGCTGAAATTTTTCAACGCAGCTCTCTACAAATCACGTCAACAGGCTGCTTTGAACAGTTTTCTGCTGGTAAAGGGTATTCTAAGCACTGCTAGGTTTGTAAGCAGCTTCAATGTGCTGTGGTGTATCGATCAGGATGCTGCCAATCTCGTCTGTCACTTTAATTTAACACCAACCGACCAAATACGATAGATGCTGCTCTCCCAGCTCATGATCAGATCTCTGTGCATTTCCCCTGTATTTTGTTGCTGCTCGAGTAACTGAAAGTGCATCAGGAACCACGCAGAAGGAAACTGATATGATATTGCAAACCAGAGGCTAGACAGTACCTGTACATCAAATTAAAATCTTATTTCACCTTCTTGTCCTCGAGTTGTGTTTCCTTCAAGATTTTCTTTCATTTGCCCTCTTGTCTATTAAAGCGCATTTTATTAACATCTTGTTTTTATTAAAACTCCAGGGAGAGAGTGCGCATTCCGTTCCAACAAGCTTTCTCTGGGATTTCCATGCTTGGGTGTGGCATGTGTGGAAATTGCAGCTTGGTTTGAATACCCTTAAGCACAGTGAGAGGTTTTCGAGCAAAAAAAAAGATTAAATGCATCAATCAAAAATATTTGAATTCATTGTAGCCCCTTATTACATTGAAATTGTTTCACACACTAGCCATAAACATGCAGTGCAAATTATAGCATTAAATATTGGGAGCTGAGTTTTGGGAAGGATTTCCTTGAATACTCCAATGGACATTATTATCCACCGCAGACTATCGCAGCAACTGTTCATTGCTGCTCTTGGCAGTCTTATTATCTAACCGATCTACCACTTCTTTATTCCAAGAGCTGTCACTCTCTAATTCTCTTCTGACACATCGTATCAAACAACTTCAATGCGTTTCAAGCTTTCAGCTAAATCTCTTCTGCCTATTGTTCAACTGGATCCAAACTGTTGTTAAATCTTCTCTGTCTTAGGAACACAGAAACAGGAGGAGGCCGTTCAGCCTGTCAAATCTGTTCCACTATTTTCTTAGCACGGCAGATATTTTAATCCCATTTCCTCCGAAAGGTTTGTACAGCTATATATTTGCAGGTAAACACGGTAGTCAATTAGTCTACAACAAGATCTCACGAACAGCAATGAAGTAAATAACCTCTTTTTCTGTAGAATTGTTGGACATCAAGAGAAAGTTTCTTTTCTTTTGCAATAGTAGCGTCAAGGGATTGTTATAGGTACCTGAACAGGCAGATGGGAGTTTGGTTTGACACCTCATCGGATTGATGTCTCCATCAATCCCAAGTATGCAATGGAGTGTCAGTGTGGACTGTGAGCTCAAGTGCTGAAATGCGACTTAAACCCACTAACTTTTTAGCCAATGAGCCAAGACCACACCTAAAATGAAAGAGTACTATCACAATTGGAGTACTAACCCACACAGGAATATCACTAGATACTAAACTCAATCTGTAATTATTTTTAAAATAAGGCACATGTACTGGGTGTACAGTTTTCCCGTTTAAAGCCTCATCCCCACAAATTAGTCATTTTTGTAAGAAATTCAATTAGTGCAGAGCTGTGTGTGTGTGGGGGGGGGACAATGACTTGTATTTGATCTGATAATAATTGATAATTGGAGGAAAGGTGCAATTGAATCAGCTCAAGAGAACGCTCTTGTCACCCAGGGGCTGAGTCGTATTGTCTCAATAAAATACTAAGTCTATGTATGCAGTTTAATCTCTGCCTTCTGCTGATGTCCATAAAGCATTCGAAGATTAAGTGTCCATAAACCAATTAATGCTAATGCCTATCAATCATCTGTACATCAATTCAGTCAACAGTTTATAGCACCGTCAGAATTAATTGACCAAGGTGATCTACAACATTGTAACTCACTACCTGTTATCTCATACTTGGTGTGTTTATAGCAGCCTTCAATCACTTCTTTTAACAAGAGGGCGTACATCATGCTTATCAAGTGTTAACATTATTTAATAATAGAAAAATGCTCTGTGTGCACAGACAAACATCACTGTGCTGGCAATTCAAACCCTGTGCTCAAACTGATGTGAAAATGGACTTCTGTGGGCATCGCATTCACCCTTCGCTGTGCCATCTGCTTGTCAACAAAGCTCCCAGCTTTCCAAGCGAGTGCCAACACAAAACCCAATAAGATTGTGCCAACTTACCCACTTATTTTCACAGAAATCACTAACCTTGCTTTCATCCACATAGCACTTCTCTGTAGAGGGCTGCTTAATTAAATCTATTAATATGCATTAAGCATAATTTGGCCATTACCATACACATCTCTGCCATACAATGAATTTCTCTTGCATAAATTAATTGCGAGAAAGAGCCAGGCATCGTGCAGGTGGTAATGCGATCTCGCTGATTTATTTAATCTGCGTTCCGAACTTGCAATTGGCCTCGATAACATTTTATCCCCTTGATTTTCTTCCAAATGTTTCCATTAGTTTCCATTTCGTGCCTCGGTTTGCTGAGTTCACTGTCTATATGCCGTTAGCCAATAAGCAGCGCAAAACACGACAATTCTGCAATTTGTCTGTCTTTCCTACTGTAGGAAGCTCCAAGCTGTCAGGCAAACTATGAAGCAACAAAGTATATTTCGACAGTAAAGGCTCAGCTGAATTCAAGGGGTAGTTTGTGGGATCTGTGGCGGTTTGTCTAGTTGGGCTCCCATCAGATTTAGCCTCCGAACAAAATGTTCCTTCTTAAAAATAGAAAGTTCCTTTTGAACTCATGATCCAGACCAATTGCTTCACAGCTTGCTTTTTGGACGCACAAAGAACAACTCGCCTCGCGAGCCAGAGGATCTGGGTTCGATTCCCAGACGGGGGCGAAACGTTGGGCAAGTTTCCTTACTCCACGCGCCTCGTTGCACCCAGTAGTCAGGAGGAACGCAGTTGTTAGTCGATTGGCGGATCACTTTTCCGGGGGTAACAACCCCTTCAAAAAACATTTAAATAATTTAGTCACTCAGTGTTCGTGTGGGACGCTGCTGTGCGCAATTGGCTGCCACGTTTCGCCCACAAAACATACAGCCAATCCACTTTACAGTATATCCTGTGAAGCGCTTTGAGACGTCTCGAAGACGTGATAAGGCGATGTATCGAACGCAAGGGTTATTAGTATTGCAAAATAACTTCTTGTGACAAATTGTGAAAGGGCGCTGTACAAATGTAATTTGTTGTTGCTGTCATTACAAATGATCTCAGATTGTGAGATTGGAACAAAACCCCAAACCTGGACGAGTGTCACAGAACGTGCAAATTCCCAAACTCCAAGTGACGTTGGAATGAATTTATGGATAAATCTTATGAATACAAAAACAGAACCTAAGAGTCCCCACGGACTGGTTTTTGAATTGGCCCTTTCGCACATAGGACAGATTTGGGACATCAAAGGCCAGTCACATCTTAAACTTATCAAAAAGAAAGAAAAACACAAGTTGGCAAATTGCCCATCTGTAACAATTTAAACGTGGAACAGTGCCAAGTTCTCTCGGATCATCTCTCTGCGGGATTACAGTTTTGCAATCGCACCACATTTACGCTGCTGTAACTGTCTACAGGCTTGACACTGGCTCAGTCAGAGATCCGCAACATGGGCAGTCTGCAGTTCTAAGTGCAATAACTAGCATTTGAGATGCGCGGTCAGACGGCTACACCAAATTCAGTCATGAGTTTATGTGACAGCGTAAATTCATGAGGAGGTCTTATACCGGAGCATGTACCAGATTTACTGACGGATGAATGTTGCACTTAACCTGCGGGGCAGGAAAGGTCGCGGGTTTGAATCCTGGGCTGTGTTGATTTAGCTCAGGGTGCTCCAACCCTTTGGCTGCTGAGGGCCGGATGCCCTACTTGAGAAACTGCCCCTACGCTGCTCCCCTGAACTCAACCAGTGTCAATGCTGATCATACTCCTCTTCATTGTTGATTACTAACCAGTGGTAATATCAATATCGGTGAGCAGGCGAAACCTTAGGCGAGTTTACCTCGTCTACACGCCTCTATGTACCGAGCAGCGAGCAGGAACCCCTTAGTCGATTAGTGGATCGCTTTCCCGGGGGTAATAATCCCTCAAAAAAAAATTGGTCACTCGATCCACGACTGTTTGTGGGACGTTGCTGTGCACAATTGACTGCTGCATTTCGCCCACAAAATGTACAGTCTTATACTTTACCTTATATTCTGCAAAGCGCTTTGAGATGTCTCACCGACGTGATCAAATGCAAGGATTATTATTATAATAATCTTACTCCGATATGCATCTGTGTGTTTGTGTGTGTATGAGCTGCCTTCAATTCACAGCGGGAAAAACGCTAGCGTACGTTCTGCAAAGTTTTAAAAAATAAGTAAGTTGATAATAGATGTTACTAAAAAAATTATTAATTCTGTATGTTGCTTTCTAATAACACTAATATGATGGTGGGATTAATTTGGGTCACAGTGTATAGCAGAACGGTAATAAAGAATTAATTCCATAGAGTGTTTGCCTTGCCCTTATTCTTTAGAAGCCCTTAGCAAATTACAAATTTGTTTTACATCTACCCACCTCCTGCTTCCACACTCCTCCCTAGAGTTCCTAACCAACGAAAGGGAATTATTCATGCACAGTTACAAATTTTGTGCGGCGATACTTGATAATTATTTCAGAAGTGACTGAATATTGATTTTTACTTTCATTACTGAACTACTGAGGGTACCTTTGAAAGATGGAAAGATCATACTTCACATTAGATGAAATAATTAATCACCAGCCCACGCACACAAAAGGCTTCGGCCCCGTCAGGTGAGAACGTTGAGACAGGGTGTTTGCTCAGTTGGCAGCGTGCTCACAATTGATCGTAGGAGGTGCTGTCCTCTGGATGAGACGTTAAACCGAGTTTGTTCAGGTGGACCTTCAGGTGGGGGTAGCACCCCAGAGTGCTTGGCAGTGATGGAGCACGACGCAGAGCCAGAGGGGGGGTGGGGGAGGTGACCGTAGGCACTGGTCGAAGAGGAAGGTCTTCAGGTGCGACCTGAAGATGGGGAAGGAAGGGGCAGGGTGGAGGGAGGGAGGGAGGGAGGGAGGGATCGAGGACGATGGCTCCATTGTTCCAGCTAAAGATCCTATGGCACTATTTCAAGGAAAAGTAGTGATATCCCAGCATCCAGCTTCATTGGTTATTCATCTCCTTGTTGTTTGTAGAGTGTTGCTGGTACAGATATGTTGCTGGGTTAGCAACAGTCTCCGCACCTCCAAGTGACATGTTTTTGGTGCGATGAGGCACGAGATGAGAGTCAAGAAATAATATACAGAACAGACAGATTTTGCAGTGAGACTAAACGCGAACTAATGGTTCCTTCTGGAAGCTTTTGTGGCTGTTTTATGGAACCATAGACATTTCAGTATAGCTTGAGGTTGTGCAACCTATTTTGTCAATACTGTTCTCCAGCGAAGACACGACTGTAAAATGTAACAACTGCTATAAATTTGCAACGTAAACTGGTTGCAGTTAATCCCTTGAACGTTTTCGGTTCCCACCCCTTAACAGCCGTGTCCACAAACATACACACACACACACGCACGTACACGCATGCACTTCCCAGATGTTTCCGTGGTAATAGATGGCTCTTGGCCTTTGATTGACTGCCTCGGTCTGTGATCCTGACGTTTAATCAGCACGGAAACCATTTATTGCCTGACAAATGGAAGTTATCACTTAACTAATCAATGCTATTGTAGTTCATTTTGTTTGTTCCGTTCTTCATCGGCAAAACACCGCGGCGGTTGAATCGGTAGCTAAAGGTTTTGCGGGAACAAAATCTTAATGTGCATTTTATTTTATTCTTTCTGGTTCCCTTTCAGGAAGCGATTCTCAGCGCTTGGATACAGTTCAGCGATAACACCCTCGCCCCGCTAGATATTTACGATCCCGAGGACTTTTCGCTGGCTGTCACTTCGCGGGAAGAAGCCGTCGTCTCGACGAACCAAGACTTGCAGCTGCGTTGGCCGGTCGTCACCGCGGAGGGAGAAGGGCAGGGCAACCTGCTAAAAGTGGAGATGGTCATCTGCGAAGTTTGCCAGAAGTCCAAGCGCAAGAGCATCCTGGCCGTGGGCAACGGGAACGTCAAGGTCAAGTTCAGCCAGAACGACGGGGGCCCGAGGGGGGCCGGGGATCACGGAGCCGACGGAGACCTGGAGAACCGGGCCAGCGACCGCAGGCAGAAGAACGCGGAGCAGGAGCGGAGTGGGCAGGACGGGCGATATTTTAGCAGCGCCACGGCGGACAGGGAGGAGAGCTCGATGAGGAAGGTCAGCACCACGGCCAAAGCGTCGGTCAACGGGATGGACGGACTGGATCAGCCTTCGGACGACAACAGCCAACTCCAAAACATACCGCTGGACGCCGCCAACTTCCCATCACCCGATTTGACCAGGAATGCCGAGGGTGACGACAGAGCGAACGAGAACGACCTGATGCAGGCTCCTCGGGGGCTGACGGACCTGGAGATCGGAATGTACGCTTTGCTGGGCGTGTTTTGCCTGGCAATCCTCGTCTTCTTAATCAACTGCGTGATGTTTGCCTTGAAGTATCGCCACAAGAGAATTCCTTCGGAAGGACAGGGAAACATGAACCACTCCCACGACTGGGTCTGGTTGGGCAACGAGAGCGAGCTACTGGAAAACACCGCCGACGTCTCACCCCAGCGGGACTGCGAGCACACCACCACCATAGACAGAGCGGCGGGGTTCGAGGAGAGCAACCACCTGCTCAACGGGGGTTCCCAGAAAAACGTCCAGGGTCAGATACACAGATCTGCGCTCAACGGCGACGGCAAAGAGCGCAAAGACGAACCATTGAACTCTCCCACCACGAAACGGAAACGAGTAAAGTTTACAACGTTTACCACCATCCCTCCTGACGATGGGTGTCCTGCTACAAACTCCATCCTCTTGGGGACCGAGGACAACATTCAATGGGTCTGTCGGGACATGAGCCTCGGGGACTCGCACGAACTGAGAAATTACATGGAGAGAATACAAGACAGCGTGTAAACATGCTCCTCTTATCTGTTTTCATTCTTTGCTCACCTTTATGCCTTCAGTTTTGGGTGATTGTGCAGTAAAAAATCCAGTCAACTATGGGTCTGATTTTGCAAACGAAAACACTGGCAGAAAAGCACAGAACTACACACACGCCAACGCTGGGCAAAACCCACATCTGTTACCCTAGAGACGAACTGCATCAAATGGCGTCCACGGAATGAATGCAATGCACAGACTTATCAGGACGGAATTCGGAAAGGCGACAGATACAGGGCTAACATTTGGGGAGGTTGTGTGTGCGTGTGCGTGTGTGCGCGCACATGTGTGTGTGTGTGTGTGGACATTTTTGCTTATGAATACGATATAGCAAAAGGAGACTGAATGCAGCGGACAGAAAGGCTTTGCCGAGCTGCAGTAAGCGCTGAGGAAAGGATTAAACCCCCACATTAATTTGTGATGGTTACCTCAAAACACTGGGAAAGTGGCACCTTAGTGAAATTCCTCCCATCAATTTTGATGACGTCCACCTGTTCTTGGGAAATCCCATTATAAGGCGCGTTGTCAACAGTCACTACACTTCAAGGAATTTCCCACCCACAGAATAATAGCTTCCCAAACGGGTAGCGTTTCGTGGAAGAAGCACTACCGACTGGGTGGCAAGACGACAGTATAGGAGTTCGCCCTTAACACTGGCCCTTAAGAGCCAACTTCAAACTTAACCATTTTATATGATTTGTTAAACTCGGACTTCAGTTCCACTCTCAGTTCTCGGACCCCACGTTCTGTGTACATTTTTATTTTATTACGTCTTGTTTATATTTAGGCTCTTGTGTTTTCATTTTTATTATTTATGCAGTTAGGACCCACCTTTATAACTTAGGTGAAACATTTTAACAGCGTATACCTAGAATGCATTGTAGATTTACTAGACTGTAAAAATTTATTTATAAATATTATACACATTGTAAATAAAAGTTGCTTAAGATAGCTTGGAAATTTAAGCCGTTCCAGACCACTCCAGTCTCTGCAGTGTATACTTCATCCCTTCGTTTTAAGCACGTCTAGGTGTAGCCATCACACATTCAACAGTTGCTGCTGGTACATCAGGAACAAGAATAAAAAATTGCATTCATATAGTGCCTTTCAAGTAGGACGAACTTCAGAGATAATACAGCACCGAGCAAAGTGAGTGAGATGAAGGAGGATTTAAGAGCGTTGACAAAACTGCGCGATCATTAAAAGGGTCGTGGTAGCGGGCGGAGAAAGCAAAGAGGAAGAGGTTTGCGGAAGAATATTTCAGCGAATAATAATAATCCTTGCACTTGATACAGCGCCTTACAGCGTCTTCGAGACGTCTCAAAGCGCTTCACAGAATATACCGTAAAGTGTATAGAATAGCTGGGGTTCGAGCACTAATGGCGGAGCAGAGGGAAACAAGGTTATCGTTTATCGGACCCCTGAGGGGTCTCCAAGAGAACAAATAAACCAGGCAATTACAGTGCGTTCTGTGAGTGGTCTGAAAGAAGTCAGTGGGTAATAAGACAAAATAGGTTCTTTTCAATTGGGATTCATTGAAGTCTGGAGTACACGAGAGACAGCAAGCCCATTGCAGGTATCCAGATGGCAAAGGCAAACAGTATTACTTATTAATCAATCGACATGAAGTGATTGGAAATATACTGAAATGTAAATGGCATTGACTTTACACAGAAATTGGTATGTAGGTGAAGGATGGGTACTGACTGTGCATTGTCGGGCCAGTGACTGAGTTACACCTGGCAAGTTTTAAAAGAAATTATATAATTCTGAACAGTTCAAAGTCAATGTTCAACGTTCGATACTCTGATAGCTGTTGGATTACTGTTCAGACTGATTTCCTAAATTCTGTTTTGGCTGTCGAATTATGGTCATTTTTTTTCTGCGCCTTGCGATCTTGCGAAAGGAGGATAAATTGAGAAGATGAAGCTACTAAGTATAATCTGCCAGTTCAATGGGTTTTCTAAATTACTTCACCTGGTCTTTTCACTCGCAGGGAACATGAGGAAATAGTCTTAAGTATAGAAACCGCATGGAGTTGTTTTATCTCCAGCTGTTAGCAGCAAACTACCCATTACTAGAGAAAAAATAGAATTATCAGAGAGACTTTGTGTCAAATCAATGCCATTTATACAAGCACGTGGACAGTTATAGAATTACAAGAGGAACTGAGCGTGGCTTATAGGAGGGAGAGTGTGCCTGGCAAAAAGCTAGAGTCCTAGAATTTTACAGGAGGCCATTCGGCCCATCATGCCTGTGCCAGCTCTTTGAAAATGCTACCAACTAGTCCCACTCCCCCGCTCTCACTCCGTAGCCTTGCAATTTTTTCCTCTTTAAGTAATTATCTCATTCCCTTTTTGGAAAGCTGTTATTGAATCCGCATCCACCAGCCTTTCAGGCAGTGTGTTCCACACCGTAACCACACTCTGGGTAAAAAAAAATATTAGATGTTTCTTTTGCAAAGTAAAGGAACTGGTGGATAAGGGGAATTCAGTAGACATATGTCTAGACTTTAGCAAAACTTTTGACATGGTGCCACACAGAATATGGGAGGGCGGACCTTTGAAGTGCATCAAAAATATAACCACTCAGATGAACCACAATGGCCTTTCCTCTGCTTCTAACCCAGCAGTAATTTAACTTTGCTAAAGCCTGACATGTTATCTCCTCTCACCCTTTGTTATTTGTCTCACCCTTTAAACTCCATCCCCCAGTGCCCTCGCCTCGCTTCCTCCCTTTCCTCCTTCAAGGCCGGTCTCAAGACCTTTTTCTTCGTCCGTGCCTTCAGCTCCCCTCTCGACTCTCTACCCCCTCCTCGCTCCCTCCCTTCCCTCCCCTCACCCTGTCCATTTCCCCCCTGCTCGGGTCCCAACCCAACTGTCCAGCGCCTTGGGACGTCCTCCCTACGTGAAAGGCGCTCTATAAATGAAATCTTGTTGTTGTTGTTAGGAAGCAGAGAGCTGCAAATGTACCTCCTGACAACACCCCTTCTAAAGGTTGAAAGCAAAAAAGCCGCTGCCTCAACCCCGGATTTAGATAGATTTTTTGCGCACCAATTCAATGTAATTTTCGTGGAGGAAAGTGCATTGGAGTATAAATTAACCCACCACGGTGAGTACAAGCTGTCTCAAGTGTTTCCTCTGAAAAACAGCTGGAGCTATGTGTTCTATCTCCTCTTGTTCTCTGTTTCTGGTATCTTTCTTCAGTACTCTTCATCTCCCTGTGGAAGCTGACGAGGTGAAAGCTGGTGAAACACTGTTTTCTTTGGCATTGCACATCTGCTAAACGAACAACTCGAGTTGCAATCAGTCCATGAATATAAAATTCGAGAAATACAGCTGAAACTTCAATGATCCAAATGGGTAGATTTGACTAATGAAACTTAAAATTAGCCATTTTGCTTTCTGTGCTTCTAACGCAGTAGTAATTGAACTTTACTAAAGCCTGTAAAGATATTACCTTTAATACCTTTAGTAAAATACAGGGATATTGTACTGTGTACACCATTCCATCTTGGATTCTGGATCCGTACTCAGCTATCTTAACTTTATGCGGCTCATTGAGCATGAACGGTGTATGTCAATTGGTAATTGCCAACAGAAATGTACGCCAATAGAAATGGCATCATAAGAGGAGGTCATGCAAGAGTGGAACTCATGCTGTTCCTAATTTCTCACTGGTGCTCTCTACTCTAATCCCATTCCCTGCTCTCTCCCCATCGTGTCTGTTTTGGTGCTCACTCCCCCACTGGAGCTCTCTAATCCCATTCCCGGTACCCTGTGTCCTCCTCTGCTGATGTTAATCCAAGAAAGGCTAAACAGGTGACGGTTTCAAATAGGAATTCTGACTGCCTGTACTTAAAATAATAAGTTTTCCATTTGGGACATTAGAGATCTCGCTTTTTTCATGTGGCGTTAATTTTTAATTTCGAGGCTCTCGTTATCTTTAATGAAGATTTCCTCAAACATCAGCTCTCCTGCCAAATGCAAGGTTCGTTACCAGTTAATTAATGCACAATTCGTGTGATACAAGTAAGTTTTGTGTTATCTTTTTTACGCCAGAGCCAAATTGTTTGTCGGAGCAGGACAGAATCGAGAGACAAATGAAAACAGCTCCACTGTCTGATGTCTGGTTAGGCTTCCATATTTGTCAACCAATTTCTTTGCCAAATAACCATCCAATTCCTTGTTTGCTAACATTATCGGACTCCATTGCCTCCCTCGGTGCTTCTCTCTCATGATCACCACTTTGAAGATTTCTGCATCATTTTTTAATTGGCTGTTAATTACATCATTAAAGGCACCTGAGTTCATGCCTGCACACGGCTGGTATAAACCAGACCCACAGTAACGGAATCTAAACCAACTCCTCGCCTTCCCTCTTCTGACGTTAAATCTGAGCTCCTTTTGTCAAATTTGCGACCAAGTTCAACGCATCTTAAGAGATTGGTTTAGAACGTTTAGGATCTCGAATATTTCAATACAATCCCTCTTGCGTCGTTGACGTCTTGTTCCTTTGAGCTGTTGCCCCAAACGGACAGGTAACCCAACAACCTTGCAGGTTCCGTGCTAAAATGTAAGATAATTGATTTCTATATTGTTCTGTTTTGCTTTTATCCCCAGGACTTAAGTTGCAACAGGGCTAAAAATCTCAGTAATTTACAAGATCTTTCACAGGATCACTTTTAAAGTGAGCATTGATCCACTTGATGAGAAACTTCGACTGGAGCCGCACATTTAACGTCATGTCAGGGCTTTGCCAACTGTTGATGTATCACACTCCCATGTTTGAGAAAATGTGCTTCTTCAGACCGAACATCAATGAACCCATCTGTCAGCCCCCTCCTCTTCCTCTTCCTCTCCTTCCTATAACTCGTGCACGTGTACGCAAACTCATCGTTGGATGCAAGACCCCTTCCGAACAGAGGAATCGCCTGCTTTGCGAGCCGATATGCCATCGACACAAATGAATCATTCCCAGCCGATCAACTAATTAACACTGCGGGTTTCTGAGAAAAGGTTACAGTGTACTATTGATCAGTTAGTACCAATGCAGAAAGCTTCCACAGGTAGACAATGTACAGGTTTTATCACAATAGGAGTTCTCCGATATTATTAAGAAAACGTTGCTTAAAATAAGCGAGCAGCTTAATCGAGGCTACCAAAATAGGATTGTGAGGCTGTTATGAATAGGTTCTGATTTAAGTAAAATTGAGCCAAGTTTAGATAAGACTGTAATAGTTTATGGAGATTCTGAAACACTAAAAGCCTTCCCTTCTCCCCAACCTCCCTCCCCCCGCCCCCTACCCCTCACCCAATGCCATTTTAATGTATTTTTATTCACCATTATCAACGGAAACTCGAAATAAGATATTTTGGACGTGCTGCGTATTTAACAGCACCAATTACCACTGATTGAAGATAATGCATTATCATGTGACTGAAGAGGTTTAAAGGAATAAGCGAGACCACAAAAAGATTGTATCGTCAGTTCTTTAAAACAGGCTTATGATGATCACGAACCTTAGAGCAGCAGTGGACAGAAAATCAAACCTGCAGCCTTCTCGGTGGAATTTATAATAATAATAATAATAATCCTTTCATTTGATAAAGCTCCTTTTAATATATATTTTTCCTTCTGACACCATAAGTGTATATAGTCCAGTTCGTCTGTAGAGTATTAGCTCATATAAGAGACATCCTGGGACATCCTCCCGGCGTGAAAGGCGCTATACAAATGTAATTTTGTTGTTGTTGTTGTATAATCCTTGAATTTGATACAGCGCCTTATCACGTCTTTGAGACGGCTCAAAGCGCTTCACAGGATACACTGTAAAGTGTATTGGCTGTATATTTTGTGGGCGAAACGCAGCAGCCAATTGCGCACAGCGGCGTCCCCACAAACAGTCGTGGATTGAGTAACCATATTAATATATACATATTTTTTAAACGGATTATTTCCCCTGAAAAAGCGATCCGCCGATCGACTTAACAACCAGGTTCTTACTTACTTACTTACTGCTTGGTGAACAGAGGCGAGTGGAGTAAGGAAACTTGCCCAACGTTTCACCCTGCCCAGGGAATCGAAACCAGATCCTCTTGTTTGCGAGGCGAGCGCTCTCACCACTGAGCTGCGGGACCACGTATAAATTGTGGAGTAAAAGTTTCAGAGATGAAGTCTGCCTTTGCAACCTGCTAATGCTTCAAAAATGTTGGATTGGATATATGATGGGTGTTGAAGGTTTAGTAGAATCCTGCAGAGTAATACCAATCGTATTTCCAATCATAACATTTCGAAGCATTAGAAGGTTGTAAAGGCAGACTTTATATCTGGAACTTTTGTAGCCTTGAAAGTTTGTGCAACATGAAGGAAATTTACTCCACAGTTTATATATAAATATATAGATAGGTTCTCCAGGGTCACTTTGACAGAACACAGACATGGTAGTTATACCCATTTCTCTCTGGAGCTCTACAATTGTACGAGAGTGCCAACCGTAGTAATGGTTGTGGGTTCTAAAGACGTCTATCTCAGCACAGCTCGTTCTTTTCATTCATTACGCACCGTGTATTACGGACAAAGTAAATTACACAAAAGGAGAGAGAGAAAAAAATCAAAGAATATTTCTCTAAGGGGAGCAAAAAAAAATTGCATCAGATTAGAGTGAAATCCCTGGTCGTATTTCCTATTTATTCTAACCTTTTATTTGGCTGGCAAATCGAAACCAACAAGGGAGGTATACTCCAGTGTAATTTAGAAGCTGCAAATTCTGCTCGTGAATTGTCAGCTCAAATAGAACGCGGGGAATCAACAATATTTAGACACAGCCTTGTTTTAGACGAGTTTGCAATTGGGCGTTTAAAAAATTTTTGCCGAAAAACAATTTTTTAGCTTTACGCGGACTCATCCTTCCCTCCTGATTTGATTTCCTTTCGTTTCCATGAAAGGGGGTGGTCGGTCTGACAGCACTTCGCTTAATTCGGTCTGCAGGAGAGAATGCGAGAAGGACTTATCCACAACCAATCTGTAATTGGCTATCAGAACCAATGCTTCTCCCGAGGCGATACAATTTATTCCTGTTTATTCCTTTCTCCGCGTCTGGAGCAGTCTCAGAACGTTCTCAGACGTAGTGGAGCAGATATTCTATCTGCCTCTAATTCTGGTGTCATGCTCTTTCTGTGTTTTTTGGGGGCTTTGGATAGACGCAGTCTGTCAAACATGCTTGTTTCTGTGACTCCTCCTGTCCCCTAACAACTGTTCACTAGGGATATCTTGAACCCTTGTTTCTTTAGACGACTAAAAGACTAAAACAAAGTGGTTCTTGTTAAATCCAGCGATGCTTTAAAATGGAAACTGCTCGACACAAATAACAGCAAACAATTTCATGCAAGGTAAGTCAAGTCTGACTCGAAACTGCTCCCAAGTTTCACCCCTTCCCCTCGATGTGTTTGTCTCCTTTCTCCTTCGAGTGAGGGTACAGTTCAACAGGTGCCAGATGCCCTCCAGTACCTTAACCAAGTGGATATTATTCATCTGTGAGGCTTGACAGATTGTATTACTGGGATATTTGACAAGGGCATCCGAACCAAACCCAAACCGAGGCCACTCAATTGCAGCTCCAGAAATAGTCTCTGGAAAGTGACCAGGAGTAGGAACCCTGGCTGATTTCCCACTCCCTAATCCAGACGTGTGAAGCTTACTGTAGACCCAACTGCTGCCATCACTGACATAAATGAAGTAAGAACAGCCCATGGATAGACCGTTCAAGGTCTCTATACGGCTCAGCCACTCACTGAACAAACTCTGAGCCACTAGCGAGAGTTTTATTCAGATGATTAATAATAATAATAATAATAATCCTTGCATTTTGATACAATGTGACTGAAATAACTAATGCTGAATAAGGAAGCTTGCCCAACGTTTCACCGTGCCCGGGAAACCAAGACCCCGTCCTCTCGCTTGCGAGGCGAGCGCTCTAACCACTGAGCTACAGAACTCCACGGAGTACTCTCGAACCAGTGTGACTGAAATAATTAATGCTGAATAAGAAAGAATGTGCTGTCAGTTTTTTTCCCCCCCCGTCTGTCTAATAATGTCTCTTTCAATTGATTTTTACAGAATTTATGTTCAATTTGGATAATGCTAAAAGTAATCAAACTGCTTAGACTATTGAAGGTTCAAAAGTCGACGCATTGTACTACAGAGAAGCAAACATTTTGAGCAAGTGTATCTTACGATCGATATGATAATTTGTAGGTGTACTTAATTGAACCAGGGGAATCGAAGGTTTTCATGTTCTGACTAAAACTTTGACATGTGACAACACATTTGCAAGGCTATGCAAACCCTATGCGAAGATGTACGATTTTGCCCACAGAATTCACTTCACGGTACACTCTGTGACGCACTTTGAGACGTCGCAAAGACGTGATAAGGCGCTCTATCAAACGCAAGGATTATTATTATTGTTTCCGGCAAGGGAATCTGTTTGCAGTCCGTTAGCGCGGGTTAAGAAATTAAAATGATATATCTTATTAAATGTGTTTGTTTTTAACCGTCAATGTACACCAATTTGAACATTTCCTTTACATGCTTTGATCATCGAATGCAGCCGGTAGAGCAATATTAATCTAGAATTGGTCCTGAAACTCTGATTAGACTGTCACTCTTGAGGTCTGTACCAATCTTTCAGTTGCTTTTAGTGCCCTACAGAGCCAATTACTTTTTAATAGTACCAATTTGAAAATACAACGCATCAGCAAGATTTTTAATATGGATAATTTGTGTCGGGTTTGGCGCCAATCTCTGGTGTATCATTAATTCTTCATGGAATCTTATGTGGAGTTCTGTCACTTAGTGGTTAGAGCACCCGTCTTCGCAAACGAGAGGACCTGGGTTTGATGTCCAGGCGGGGCGAAATGTTGGGCTTACTTTAAGTTTCCTTACTCCACACGCCTTTGTTTACCGAGCAGTAAGTAGGAACCTGGTAGTTAGTCGATTGGCAGATCGCTCTTCTGTGGTAATAATCCCGTAAAAATTATAATAATAATTTGGTCATTCAATCCACAACTGTTTGTGGGACGCTGCTGTGCGCAATTGGCTGCCGTGTTCTCTTCAACCGTGTCTTTGGTCTCTCTCCCATCTCTCTGCCTTCCCTCACCCCTCCCCCAGGCTCGGGCCCCGACACCTGACTGTTCAGCACTTTGGGACGTCCTCCTGACGTGAAAGGCGCTCTATAAATGTCATGTTGTTGTTGTGTTCCGCCCACAAAATATACAGTCGATTCACTTCACGTTATATTCCGTGAAGCTCTTTGAGACGTCTCGAACACGTGATAAGGCGCTGCTACATCAAGTGCACGGATTTTTACTATTATCATGGGAGGAGAAGCTATGGTTCTCAAGAGTTAATGTCCCATCAATAGCCGAAGATCACGGATTGACCTGGCAATATCAAGGAAAGGTTTTGATGCAGTAATACTGCCCCACGAAAAAATACTGCTCTAAATGACTCCGGAATTGACAGTCCTTTGTTCCCCGACAAATTGTTCTCGAGGAAAGTGTAAATCCCTTTGACACATTGTTGTCATGTCTACAGTTCGCACAAAATTGGATATGCTGAGAAGTCAATACTCACTGCTGCCTCTCTCTACCTTCTTCGAAGTCTTACGTTACTTTGAACCTTTGAAGGTCTTTACCGTATGGAAAAGACATAGCCTTATCTCGTTCACTTCACCTAAAATAAACGTAGGTACGTGTATTAATAAGGGCTCTATGTTAATGCAATTTGAGAAACACAAGCTAGGTTGGGATTTTCAAGTACCCGTGTATAAATATTTACAATAACATATTAAAGCTCTACTCCTAGTATCTTAGTGACTGTAATGTGACGAGCTGCTTAAAGACGTACCTTGCCACGTATGTTGGTGTAAGGAGATGACAGGGTAAGTTTGTCAAGATCTAGTAGATTGAGTGCATTTAATATTCCTTTCAGTTGATGTATTATCACACTGTCAAAACGTCCCAAAGCACCCCACAGCATTTTACTGTAAAGTGTAATGACCATTTTGTATTTTCTACACTCCTGCCAACAAGAGATGAAATCCCTTCAATAATTGCGTCGTATCTATCGAACAAGCAATGTGAAATGATATACCGTCCACATGGGTTTTATACAAGAAGAATGCGTGATGTTGTGTTGAAAATATCTCTCATGGACATGTCAATGGACTCAAAACAGGTCATTAAGCCTCAAGACACCACAAGCTTATTCAAGCATTTTCACTGAACAATGAAGACAATTTCCTAACGCGCTGCAAATATTTCTAAGATGAAAAAGATTTTTTTCTTCGAAACAAAATGTTGATTGTGGGTTTACGGGAACGTACTGCGCATTTCTTCTCTACTACCACTTCTGTGGAAATGATATGGCCTTTTCACTGTTTGCCGAGCAAACTAAAAGGATTAAATAAATTTATTCAACAAATTTAAGGCTGAAGTAACCAATGATGAACAAAGTATGATGGCTTAGTTCAGCAGAAATCAAATAAATCGAGATTATTGAACTCACAAACAGAGCTTAACCTCTCCCTCTCCCTACGGCTGCTAACAAAACACAAAATATCTCTTAATCCTAAAGATCCTACAGCTAATCCTAATGGGAATGATGAGCCAGACAATCTGGGGGTTAGAGATTCAGATCAGTGGGATTCAGTCATACCGAATACTTTCAAACTCAATGCCCGAACACTGGAGCTAATATGTAAAGACACAAATATAATGTGCAGGAAAAANCACTGAACTGTCAAATACTAATAATAATCCTTGCATTTTATATCACGCCCTATCACGTCTTCGAGCCCTCTCAAAGCGCTTCACTGAATATACTGGAAAGTGAATTGACTGCGTATATTTGTGGGTGAAACACAGCAGCCAATTGCACACAGCAACGTCCCACAAACAGTCGTGGATTGAGTGACCAATTTATTCTTTTTATTTGTTTTTTTTTTGAAGGGTTTATTGCCCCCGGAAAAGCGATCTGCCAATCGACTAACAACCGGGTTCCTACTTACTGCCGGGTAAACAGAGGCGTGTGTGGAGTAAGCAAACCTGTCCAAATGGTTTCACAGCACCAGCTACACAGCGCTGCTGAATTTGCTGTCTTCATTATAATGTTCTGTGCCACTCACACCAGCTTCTCTTTGTAGTCTAGGTTTTTATTTGATGGGGAGAATCTGTACTCATCGGGATTGAAGGATGACATTACTGGGAAGTGGAGCCCTTTTCAGTCTTAGCACCAGCTGTCATTTCAGCATCAAGCATTTACAAGGTCAGGTATGGCGATGGTTAGGAGCAGAGCAAAGCTCTATCGAGTGCTTCAATAATGGACCAAAATCCAACCTCAAAAGATTACCGTCTGCAGCAAGCCAGTCCTGATGCACTCTCTCACTGAGACTGTCCAACTGGTAGTAATAATAACAACAAAATTATATTTATAGAGCGCCTTTCACGTCGGGAAGATGTCCCAAAGTGCTGAGCAGTCAGCTGTTGGGGCCCGAGCATGGGGGAGGGGTGCTGTAGGGGTGAGGGAAGGCAGAGAGGTGGGAGGGAGACTAAAGGCACGGTCGAAGAGAAGGGTCTTGAGACCGGCCTTGAAGGAGGCAAGGGAGGAAGCGAGGTGAAGGGACCGTGGGATGGAGTTCCAGAGTGTGGGGGCAGAGAGGCTGAAAGCTGAAAGCCCCCGATTATTATTATAATAATAATACTAATCCTTGCATTTGATGTAGTGCCTTATCACTGCTTCGAGCCGTCTCAAAGAGCTTCACAGAACACACTGTAAAGTGAATTGACTGTGCGTTTTGTGGGCGAAACACAGCAGCCAATATACATAGCAGCGTCCCACAAACAGTCGTGGATTGAGCGACCAAATTATCTTATAATTTTTTTGTTAAACTCCCAGAAAAGCAATCTGCCAATCGACTAACAATCAAGTTCCTACTTACTGCTAGGTAAACAGAGGCATGCGGAGTAAGGAAATTTGCCCAATGTTTTGCCCTGCGCGGGAATCAAACCCAGGTCCTCTCACTTGCAAGACGAGTGCTCTAACCATTAAGCCACAGGACAGTTTTTCTTCCTTCTTGAACGCACATACCAAGGTTAAAGACAAATTGACATTATTGATACGCTACAGCCGTCATTAGAGTCAATTTAGGGCAAGTCCTATGATTGCAGGCTACTAACTGTTGTTGCTGGGAGAAAATAGCAAACGCTTATTAAATCTTTGTTTCAAAATTCAAGGGAAGTCCTGTACAAGGGATAAACTGCCCCCGCAAAGCCCCCGCAAAGCAGAAGATGATTAGATTAATAAATCAGGCCTGGGGTGTTTTATAGCATTGGATTTTATTAAAAAATAAATATCAACCTGGGCAGACTGTTTAGAGAGGATTTCACAAACGACTGAAAACCGAGCGTGAGATATTGGAATTACCGAAAAGCAGGGAATGCTGAGTCAGTGATAAATGTACAATCATTTACTGCCACCACTTTTACGAGAACAACACAGGTCAAAGGAGCAAAATAAAAATCAATAAGCACCTTCTTAAAGGCCGTTTTCTCCGTCTAAACTACAATGCAATGGCATCGTCATAAACACTAGCACATGTGTAATTGTCGGGACTATTGATTGGAAATACTGACTCTCTTGATATTCTCTTGGAGGTCAGAGGTACAGACTAACGTGTATAAATACACCACTGGACTCAGTTCTCTCTTTGCTCCTGGGCCGTGAAGAGGGAAATGTCCACTGTGTAGGAAAGACACCCAGCGATAAGGATGAATATTTGGGAATTTTTCATTGCTCACCTCTGGGAATCCCCTCACAGAATTTCCCCCGGGGAAGACAGAATGGTGGCAATGTGGCTTCCGAGATAATAATAAAAATAAATCTCGCATTTCATCCAGCGCCTCAGCACGTCTTCGAGAAGTCTCAAAGCGCTTCACGGAACATACCGTGAAGTGAATTCGCTGTATATTTTGTGGGCGAAACGCAGCTATAGGTTTCGAGGGGTCTCGTGGAAGGAACAAAGTGACCTTTTCTCGTTCCTTGCTCTTGTCAACGGCTAATGTATTATTTTGAGCACGCTCTCTCTTCCCCCCCCACCCCCCCGCTATTCAAGTTCATTTACTTTGAAGCGCATTGAAGTTTTCTTAGTCAGAATTCATTTGGATCACTAATAACAGCACATAGCACGAATATAATTCTTGCTCCACGAAGCCCTTAGATCAAACAATTGATTCAGTTTCAAAGCTTCGTAAAATTACTCCATCAAAATTGTATTTCTCTAATTAAGCTCGTGCTGTTAGTATCCCTTCAAAAGTAACGAAATAAATAATAATAATAATAAGGTGGTCGCTCAATCCACGAATGTTTGTGGGGACGCTGCTGTGCGCAATTGGCTGCCGCGTTTCGCCCACAAAACATACAGTCAATTCACTTTACAGCATATTCTGTGAAGCGCTTTGAGACGTCTCGAAGACGTGATGAGGCTCTGTGCCAAAAATGCAAGGACGTTTGTTATTTATTAATGCACGGGATGAAAGAAGAGACAAACCACTTCCTGTGACAACTGCGATCGAACACAATTAATTAGAGGAAACAAAGCTAATTTAAAGCGAGATAACACAAGTGAGCCCAATACGAAAGCCCGCTTCGCAGTGGTCAAATTCCGACAGCGGTCCTGTATTTTTTTTCAGATAGAACGGATTGACTCGTTTTGTTTGGCGCATCTCGAAAGGGTGCAGAGTCAAATTTCTCTGCGCACCGTTAGTAAAGCTTCGGACCACACGAAACCCTGATGTCACTGAGAATTATTATCCCCAATACACTGGATTGAAGAAGCTTAGCTGATTATACCGTCTTTAACTAAGTAATTGTAGCCCGTGCTCCGGATGAGATCAGCTAAACTCAGCACAGATGGGATCCAAACCCTCCTTAACCTCCCGATCTGCTTGCCTTTACCCGCTTGTCCATGGGGGGAGCTGCACACAACCAATTTAAAGGGAAAATGTCAACACTCAGTCTCGGTCAAGCCTTTACTGAATCAATTAGATTTTTAAGAAGAGCAACAACGATACTCCTTTGATACAGCGCCTTATCACGCCTTCGAGGCGTCTCAAAGCGCTTCACACAACTTGTTACGTTTTCGTGGAAATAGCCTTTTATTTCAAATGAGCAAAATTGCACACAAGGGATTTCATCTCGGAAAGCTTTTAAAATCATTTCCTTTGCCCGGCTCAGTGACTTTGTCAAACGCCGGTGTCTTGCGATCCAGTGGTAATTATCCTTTCATTTGATTTAGCGCCTTATCACGTCTTCGAGACGTCTCAAAGCGCTTCACAGGATACGCCAGAAAGCGAACTGGCTGTCTGTTTTGTGGTTGGAAGATGAACTGGGATGTTGATTTTTATGAAATCAAACCACTGTCAAGAAAAACACTCTGAAATCCAGAGAGAGATCTGGTTGGCTAGCCTTGGATTTCTGAAGTTGACAAGACTGTCACAGGGAAATCTAGAATAGAGGTTTAAGGCAGTTGTGAATATAATAAGAACACTCACTTGTCAGAATTAAGCAGCTTTGCTGCAGCGAATAAGCCAATGACATTTTAGCAGATATGGAGTGGCCCATTGATTTTGGTACCTTTGACAAATGACAAGACTACAGTTGGCTAAAGGAAAACTAGGCTGAGGTAATGCTTTTATATTATTTCTAATAATAATAATCCTTGCATTTGATATAGTGTCTTATCACGTCTTCGAGACGTCTCAAAGCGCTTCACAGAAAATGCTGTCAAGTGAATTGACTGTATCTTTTGTGGGCTAATTATGCACAGTCGTGGATTGAGTGAACAAATTATTATTTTTTTGCTGAAAGGATTATTTAAAGCGATTCGCCAATCGACTGACAGCCGGGTTCCTACTTACTGCAAGGTAAACAGAGGCGTGTGGAGTAAGGAAGCTTAACTGACATTTCGCCCTGCCGGGAATCAAACCCAGGACATCTCACATGCAAGCTGAGTGCTCTAACACCTCAGCTACACGACTTCTTTGTTTCATTTGTATTCGAAACTTATTGTTAAATTAGCCCAGCCCTGAAAACAGCTGAATTATTCTGGAATACAGCTTCAACCAAAAGCTATTCCATGTAAATGAAATTAGCCCTTCAGAGTTTAATGTAATTTGAAATTTGAAAAACAAACATTTTATTGGTTTTCGATTGAATTTAAGTACCTGTGTTTGGATTATGCTGAGTTAACAACTTTATACACAGTTATTTATGTAAGTATCACACAGATATGTGGAATACATAAGAGTAAAGTAATCACCAGTTCATATGGTTTAAGGTAGCTCTAATTAAAATGCCTGGAATACCGAAAATTAATTATATTGGCCACAAGATCTTATATTTCTTAAAACCTTATGCCTCTTAAAAATAAATCAACATTTTTTTTTACACACCCTCTCTGCTGAGCTCCTAAAGACCTAGGATTACTTAAGAGGAGATGGAGCTAATCTTGTTTAGCTGTTAGTTTTATTGTTTAGCCAAGGTTATTAGAATATACATTGGGCCCTGGGAAAGCTCTGTGGGTATCCAGGTTCATGTGTGCACACTGTCTATGCTCTCAGCAACCACCAGGGTAAATGTTTGCACTATCTGTTCTCATTATCTCCGTTAGACACTATTTATATTTCCACCTAATATGCACACAATTTAAAATTGCTTTCCAGACGTACACTTCCTTTGCACTAACTTTTCCTTTCTTTAGAGCAACCTGGTTAGCAACAACAAGCACAACAACAACAAACCGCAAATTAGGGTCGTGGATTGAGCGACCCGTTTTTTTTTAAGGGTCTATTGCCCCTGGAAAAGCGATCCGCCAATCGACTTAAGAACTAACAACGGGGTTCCCACTTATGCGAGGTAATCAGAGGCGTGTGGAGTAAGGAAACTTGCCCAACATTTCGCCCTGCCCGGGAATCGAACCCGGGTCCTCTCGTTTGCGAGGCGAGCGCTCTAACCACTATGCTGCAGGGCTCCATTGCAATTCGGGCTGGCTCAACACTCGTTGTACCTCACCCTTGGCATTAATTGCTCCCAAATGTGCATTCTAAACACAGCGTCGAATAACACACTCGATAGCAAACTGTGAAACCTTCTCCATGAGGAGTATCCCCCTTGAATGCATGACAAGACTTCCTTTGTAGTACATTTTGAAGATAAAATGCTAGCTAACTTCAGCAAGTACATACTGGTGTATTACAGAGCCAATATATTATTAAGGCATGGTACTATTTAAATGGCAAGGGCACAAATTATTATAGTTCCTTGCAGTGATGTTATTTTAGTTCAATGGCTACTAATCAAACCCAAGTGACAATAAGATTATTGCAGACACAATTTATTGTTGCACAGTACATCTTCCTGCTCAATTCCAATGCTGCAAACGTATGAGACAAAATAAAGTGCTGTTTGGATATTCCATACGTTTCTGCGGTTGTATTTAATTCTTTAGGTCATAAAAATGGAAACAAATTAGAGTGCTGACTGGTAACACTATATAATAATGATCCTTGCGTTTGATATAGCGCCTTATCACGTCTTTGAGACGTCTCAAAGCGCTTCACAGAATACACTGTAAAGTGAATTGACTGCATTTTTTGTAGGCGAAGCCAAATAATTTTTTTAAGGGATTATTATCCCCTGGAAAAGCGATCTGCCAATCGACTAACAACCGGGTTCCTACTTACTGCCAGGTAAACAGAGGTGTATGGAGTAAGGAAACTTGCCTAACATTTGCCGTGTAGCTAACTACAAAGCTACGGGACTCCCCAATTCTCAATGGGAAAAGAATTTAAAAAATAAGTCGGATTTCTACAGATTCACAAGTATTACGATTTCATGGCTTAACATTTAATAGCAGATTAGCAGTTTTAATTTGTCTTTTTTTTTGGAGTGGTTTGATTTCGAACATGTAACATGCAGTGGTCAGCGAAAGATGGAGTAGGTAAGATCCACTCGCAAGATATCAAAGTAATTCACATTCCCTGGAACGCTCAGGAACAATGTATGGATTTAAAAGGTTTTGCATTTGGAAATAATAATCCTTACATTTGGTGCAGTGTCTTTCCCACCAGGGCTTCGCAAAGCGCTGCAAAGGATATATTACAAAGCTTAACCAAAGACAAAGTCCTCCAGAGGTTGGAAGTCTGGGAGAAACACAGAAGTCGCTGGGAACACTCAGCAGGTCAGGCAGCATCCATGGAGAGGAAAATGCGTTAACATTTCAGGTCTACGACCTTTCGTCAGGACTGTAAAGCGTAGTGACTGTGCACTTCGTAGGTGAACTCGGCAGCCCATTCTTGGTATGGTATACTGAGGTCCTGAAGTGAGAGCCACTGAATCAATGTAAATTGCATTGTACGGGGAAACTATTTCATCTGGTGAAAGAATCTCAGTGGGAGGTGACCGTAAGCCCAGTCGATGAGGTTGGGGGGTGGGGGGGTGGTGGGAGGGAGGCGCAACCTGAAGACGGGGAAGGAAGGGGGCAAGGACGGAGCGACAGAGGAGCCAGAGCCAGTCGAGCGGAGGAGGTGGGCAGTGGGTTGGCGAGTTAAGCGGGTTGGAGAGCTATCGCTCCCTGTGAGGTGTGCCGGGCTGAAACGTAACAGGATCCTAACCAGCAAGAACCCAGGCTGGAAACTGCCCTCATATCCCAAACGTACCTTGGAATAATAATAATAATAATAATCTATATATATATATGTATAAAAATGCAATGAGGCTCCTGTGTTTTGCAAGAGATGATAAATCCCTTGAACGCAAGCCATAACTCAAAGGCGCTCTCCTGCAAATACATGTTGCTTTGACAGCTCTAAAAATACCAGAACAAATATTGCAGGCAGTTTACGACGCAGCTTTAAGCTCCAAAAAAGATTTAAATTGGAATTGATGCATATGGTAAAATTGCCAATTTATATTCCCCAGTCAAAGGTCTGTCAAGATTTTCCTTTTGACGCAGCAGTCGCATATTCTCTAATTGCCAGCTGTTTCAGTTGGGAACACAGTTTATTGTAAAATGGACCACATTAGTGGCATTCACATAAAGGGAATGGCTGCAACATTTATATCTGTGCCCTTCCATCCGTCGCTCTTAATTGCAATCCTGCTGTTGTTCTGCGTGCCGTCTGAATTAAAATGGATTTCAGCACCTGAGCATTAAATCGGTGCCTTAATTCCCACAAATGAATTCAAAAGGGATGCATCGGGAAGACTGCGAGGCACAGAAGTTCACAGACCCTCGCTCGAAGGTGTTAAGGTCAGAAAGGGTTTAAATCTAGACTCTGGAGGAAGGTGAATCATTCAGTGCTAATGAGCAATCTGTACCATGGCTGAGCTCGGCTTTGTGTACCAACCTAATGGGGAGTAACAGGATGCTTTCTGACTTAACTGCTGTGTTCTGAAATATTTCTCGGGTGTCAGTTTTGTAAAAAGCTCCTTTTAATATATATTTTTTTCCTTCTGACACTATAAGTGTACGTGGCCCAGTTCGTCTGTAGAGTGTTAGCTCACGTAAGAGTTGGTACGTCCTCCCGACGTGAAAGGCACAATACAAATGCCATTTTGTTGTTGTTGCTGTGTAATCCCTTGCATTTGGTACAGGGGCCGTATCAGGTCTTTGAAACGTCTCAAAACGCTTCACAGGATATGCTGTAAAGGGTATTTTGTGGGCGAAACGCGGCAGCCAATTGTGCACAGCAGCGTCCCACAAACAGTCGTGGATTGAGTGACTAAATTATTATTACTGTTATTTATTTTGGAGGGATTATAACCCCCCCCCCAGAAAAGTGATCCACCGATCGACTAACAACCGGTGCTAACAGAGGCGTGTGTGTGGAGTAGGGAAACTTGCCTTATTCCACACTCACCTTACTATCAAATGCAAGGATTATTATTTATTATTATATCTTGGTTGAGCCATCCTTGGTATGATATACTGAGGTCAAATCGCAAAGCACAGAGATAGGGAAAGCAGCAATTACTTTGGTGATAAAGCGAGCAGAAAAAATACAATAAAAACAAAACCATTTATTTTCATTTGAAAATAACACCCGTGTTCAGGACTGTTGTAAAATCCTCGAGGGTCTGGAGGTGATTTCCAGCATTGAAATGCAGCTGCTGTAGAATTCAGCATCGCTACAAAATGACCCCGTTTTCCCCTTGGCGCGAAGCCAGGCGCAGTATCACTCGTATCACATATAATCCTTGCATTTGATCTGGCGCCTCATCACGTCTTTGAGACGTCTCAAAGCGCTTCACAGGATGTGCTGTGAAGTGAACTGACTATATTTTGTGGGCCAAACGCGGAAGACAATCGTGCACAGCAGCGTCCCACAAACAGCCGTGGATTGAGTCACCACATTATTATTCTTTTTTAAGAGATTATTACTCCCCGGGAAAAGCGATCCGCCAATCGACTAACAACCGTGTTCCTACTTTACTGCCGGGTAGACAGAGGCTTGTGTGTGGGGTAAGGAAACTCGCCTAATGTTTCGCCCTTATCCGCCCGGGAATCGAACCCAGGCCCTCTCGCTTGCGAGGCGAGTGCTCTGACCACTGAACTGCAGGACTTGACTTATATTTTGATCGGCCCAGGATTGTGTACTTTGAGGGTTAGGAAAATAAAAAGCCAAAGAACACAAAGGAGTAAGAAGTGACGGGAGATTGACTACATACAGCTACTTGGCAGAATGCAAAATAGTTGGGGAAAAAATAATGAGTACAATTTTCCGAGTTCCTGACCTCAGACTTTAATCAGAGCACTGCCATTGTTTAAAATTGAAATTTTATGAAACTATCAGCCAGTGTGCAATCATTGCCATGACATTTCTGCGAAAGAAATAAGACTTTTTTTTTTAACCCAACAATATTGCCAGTTTTTCAAACGATCCCGAGAAGATGGATGTTGTTGCCCTAAACAGCAATACTTTTACTATTTAAATTTCTCTGTTTTTCTGAGTTATTTTGAGCCTGTGTGTGCTGGCCCAGGGGATTCAGGAGCCAACGTTAGCAACACAACTGCTGCCCCAGCTGAGATCAGATAACTGAACACACACTGGCATTCAAACCCACAACTTTCCAGTCACGGTGCTATTGTAACAATAATAATCCTTACGTTTGATATTGCGCCTCATCACGTCTTCGAGACGTCTCAAAGCGCTTCACAGAATATACTGTAAATTGGATTTACTGTATATTCTGAGGGCGAAACTCGGCAGCTGATTGCGCACAGCGGTGTCCCACGAGCAGTCGTGGATCGAAATGACCAAATTATTATTTTTTTTGAAGGGCTTATAACCCCCGGAAAAGGGATCCGCCAATCAACTAACAACTGGATTCCTACCCACTTCTTCGGCAAACAGAGACGTGTGGCGTATGGAAACTTGCCCAACGTTTTACCCCACTGGTGAATCGAACCGAGGTCCTTTCGCCTATGAGGCAAGTGCTCTAACCACCGAGCTCCAGGACTCCACAAATCAGTAGTTTCTGTCAATCGCGTGACCTCCCTTTAAGGGTATATTCTCTCTATTCATTAATTGTCCTGGATATGACAAGTAAATTGATGATCATTATTTCAATTGATTGCAAAGTACAGTGCTTCTGCAAATCAGTTAAGATTTTTTGCAAGGCAACAATTGCAAATATGATTCTTCTGTCTTTGTCCTTGCCGTGCCTGGCGTTCTCGATAACCCTACTCCCAAGGTGCCTGAATGTATTGACTTCCCATATTCCAATTATCATGCTGTTGGTGTCTGGCTGTGTGTCTTTTACCAGTAATTATTGTGATCGTATTTTCTTTCCTTAGAAGCATCTTCATTTCAAATTCGCCCAGCTTCTAAAGTATCTTGATTGGTGTTTTTCAAGGACCCTCTACCATTTCAGTCATCAATACTAGGTCATCTGAACATCTCAGGTAATATTCTCGGACCATTCATTGCACAGAACGGTTTAAAATCTTCCACTGCAATTGACGTGATTGCTTTCGTGAAAGCGGTTCAAATAGTGGGTGATGGGAAGTGACCCTGTAACTTTCTGCGCTGTCTCTCGGTAGATATGGTATTCAACTTCTGAACATACAGCTTATTAATAATAATATAACAAATGTTTCATAAAACAAGTCAGGTTTGATTCAAACCTCTCGTGAAAATAGGTTAAGTGGATTCCCGTAGCTTAGCGGTTAGAGCACTCGCCTCACACGTGAGAGGACCCGGGTTCGATTCCCGGGCAGGATGGAAAGTTGGGCAAGTTTCCTTACCCCACACGGCTCTGTTTACCCAGCAGTAAGTAGGAACCCGGTTGTTAGCCGATTGGAGGATCGCTGATCCAGGGACAATATTCCCTTTTAAAAAAAATGATAATAATTTGGTCACTCAATCCACGACCGTTTGTGGGGACGCTGCTGTGCGCAACTGGCTGCCGCGTTTCGCCCCCCAAATATGCAGTCAATTCACTTCACAGTATGTTCTGTGAAGCGCTTTGAGACGTCTCGAAGACGTGATGAGGCGCTGTGTCAAATGCAAGGATTATTATTATTTGTTTTGTGAATCAGGTTTTAATGATGCACTTTATTTAACTACTGAACTGATGTCGGAGGGACATTTTCATAACATTTTAGGACTGGGGGAAATTCATCACCAAAAATGAAACGTTTGAGAAATGAAGATGCTAGGATGTGATACCACCATCTTAATTAAATATAACCTGTGCCGTATATTAAACACTCGCTACAGGACTTTGGCTCATAAGCAACAGCTGATTAAAGTCCTGAATTAAAACCATCTTCATTTCACAAGTGTGTACCGAGTCGATACACAAAGATTATGGAAATCTGGCATTTCAAGAGGGAAAATGCTTTGACGAAGCCACTTTAAATCACTTCATTTAGCGAGATGGCTTTTTGAGCTAAATGCACTGTAATTTCATTGTGTCACAATGTTGTAGAATCATAAACTACAATCATGCAAATAGAATCGCAGGCCTTTAAGATGAAATATTCTTCACTCCACTCTTCACTCTTCACTCAAACTTCCTTTCTATCTCAAATGTACTGCAATTTGCTTGAGTGATGGGGTTGTGTGGGGCGAGCCTGCGGTATCCGAGTAAAGTTGCATAAACATGAAAAATTCATTACTTTAGCACTGCTTTAGTAAAATACAAGATACGGAAGTCCACTTTACCCTATAGTTTGATCTATTTTAATATTTTATTCTGTAATACATGAACAGGACTGCTCGTCACTGAGGCCTGGGAGCCATCCCACTCAGCTCCGGTTTACCCCGCAAGCCAAAGCCCGAACAGGCAGGGTGATCCCAGCTGGATAAGCAGCGGGAAAGCTTGCCAGACAGTGATATGAATGGCAAGCTGTGCGTTTTTAGCTGGTTAGACTCCAGCAGTTATCCCCAACGCACACACTGAGGTCCCCCCACCCCCCCCCCCCAATCAAGCCTTGGCTCTTGCCAACCTGCGCCTAATACTGTATGGAATTAGGTAAGCTGGAGAGGGAGATAGAGAGAGAGAGAGAGAGCGCATTCCATTCCAACAATCTATCTCTGGGATTTCCATGTGGAACTGGGATGCACGGAAATCTCAGCTTGGCTTGTAGACTCTTAAGCACGGTGACGGGTTTCTACACGTATCAGACACCTGGCTGACCCCCTAAAAAACACTCCTCGGCTTCCAAGCTCCAACTACTAGATTTCCAATGAATTGTTACACTCAGATTTGTTGTTTTATTTTTAATTAGAGCTTGTCTATTTACGATCTTCCTGTTTAACCCTGTGAGATCGGAACGGTTTGAATTGGCAGCGTTAGCAATAAATAAAGCTCTTGCTTACCGTTCCCGTGGCTCTGATTTCCGAGATGGAACCCTTCCCAGTAATTGGTTTCTCTTGTTATTTTGCTGACGGACAAACTGTAAAAGTTGCAACAGTGTCTTGAATATTTTGCTCCCTGTCTGTTATGGGACTAGTTTTATCCTGTAGGGTCTGTAGAAAAAAAAACGTAGTGTTAAGCAGGGACATGCCTACAATTCACACTGCCAACATCACCCAGGATAAAAGGTACTCCCAAATGCAAGCACACAGATATCTGGCATATTCAGTGATGCCTGGAGACCCAAGTGAATGAAGCTCAGGAACTTTGATTTGAACGGTCCATGCCGTTGCCTGGGTGAGGTCAATGACCCACCCACATTAAGAAAGGCTCGCCTTTCTCTGGAAGCTTACTGTACAACATTTCGTTCCTAATTGATCTTATTTTCTGAAGCACTTTGAGATGTTTCTTTTACGCGAAAGGCGCTGTGTAAATTTGCTGCAATAATAACACACTTGTGGAAATTGTGGATACAAATCCGTAGCATTTCTTGACACCGTTTAATGTCTCATTCTGAATTTTCCGGGGGGGGGGGTCAAAGTGTCTGACATGTGCGGAAACCCATCACCGTTGCTTAGGAGCCTCCAAACCAAGCTGAGAAATTCCATGCTTCCCACCGACACGTGGAAATCCCAGAGATGGATTGCTGGAATGGAATGGGCGCTCTCTCTCTCTCTCTCTCTCTGGAGGGACGCCCCCTGCTTATCTAATTCCAGAGAGCATTAGGCGCAGGTTGGCAAGAGCCAAGGCTTGGGGACCCCAGAATGTTTGTTGGGGTAACTGCTGGAGTCTAACCAGCCAAAACCTCACAGCTTGCCATTGATATTGCTGTCTGTCAAGCTTTGCGTCACTGTAGTGCTGGCAATTAGGATACCGTGTTGACAGTCTTCACCATCCGGTAGCTTTTGTTTTTTTTCAGTCTAGCACTAGATCGAATGATAGATTTATTAATTATGCATTTATGGTGAACCGCGTTGAACATTTCGCAAATCCTTCAAAGATTTTTAGGAAGCTTTTTTTCCGTAATAAGAGTGAAATTAAAAAGCGGAGTCCCGTAAGTGTATCGGTTAGAGCACTCGCCTTGCAAACGAGAGGGACCGAGGTTTGATTCCCGGGCCGGGCAAAACCTTAGGCTAGTTTCTTTACTCCACACACCTCTGTTTACCGAGCAGTAAGTAGGAACTTGGTTCTCAGTTGATTGGCGGATTGCTTTCCGGGGGTAATAATCCCTGCAAAAAAAAAGTGGTGACGTTATTGTTCTTTGCTGCTTTTCCAGGGGTAATAATTCTTTCAAAAAAAGAATAATTATAATAAATTGGTCATTTCAATCCACGACTAATTGTGGGTAATTGGCTGCCAAATATACAAATATAAAGTCGCTACATTTTACTTTACATTACGGTATATTCTGTGAAACGCTTTGAGACGTCTCGAAGACGTGATAAAGCGCTGTATCAAATGCAAAGGTTATTAGTATTAAAAAGCACTATCCTCAATGTCCAGCACAGAGACAGAGCAGTGCATTTTGGCCTTCGCAGATTATTCAGGATTGGCATTATTTTGAACCTGAACTCTTCTGACGTGTTATGCTTTTCGAATTGATCTAACAGATATATATTTATAGCCGTATTTTCTGTGCTCTACCATTTAATTGCTGAACGGATGTGCCGAACACATACAAATGGAGTATTTCCATCATTAGATTTATTTTCAGGACAACTGCGTTTTGCGTCTTTCGATAATAATTACTATTAAATTTGTAACTATAAATAATACATCCCCAACGAGGCATTTTATAAGCAGAGCTGTATTTTCCTCCACTTGATTTCAAACTGGGATCATAAGTATTCTACAGAAGAATTATTAAACAATGATTCAAAGGACTGAAAATGTAATAACTAAAGGCAGCTGCAGATGTGGAACACAGGTACAAAGTCACTGTATTTAACTCTGGCTTCCCTAAGGGATCGTAAGTTTAATTAGATAAATTTAATTAGCTTTGTTCCCTGCAGGTATGCAAAGCTACTAAGGTTATGGAAATTAATAAAAGGCAAAAAGTCTCTACCATGCAATGCTTACCTTTTGATCTGAAACTGGTCTTTAAAAGCTCACAAAGCTTTGATGTTTCGACTTGTGAGACGCATTTATTCATGACGGAGACAGCACAAGGCGGTTCTTTGGCACCGATCGTTTCAGTTGGATTTCGCTCCGTCGCTTATGAGTTGTAGATCTATCACAGTTACTTCCACTGTAGCTCAGTGGTTAGAACATTCGCCTCGCAAGCGAGAAGACCTGGGTTGAATTCCCGGGCAGAGCAAAACATTAGGCAAGTTTCCCTCCTCCACACGCATCAGTTTATCTGGCAGTAAGTCGGAACCCAGTTGTTAGTGGATTGGCAGATCGCTTTCCCAGGTTTAATAATCCCTTAAAAAAAATCATAAAAAAATGTTGGTCACTCAATCCACCACCGCTGTGCCCACAAAATATACAGTCAATTCACTTAACAGTATATTTTGTGAAGCGCTTTGAGATGTCTCGAAGACATGATAAAGCGCGATATCAAATGCAAGGATTATTATTATTATTATTATAACTTTACTGTAAAACTAACACACCAGTTTGGGACTTTCATAGTGGTGCTTTGGGGAGCATGTTCCTCTCTGCATACAAATCTGAGCACATTATACATCAAACCTCTGTGAATACATGCATTCCTAATACATTTGAACTTGAACTGTCCTTTATTTTTCTTTCTCGTACGTTTTTTCGTTTGAGTCCATTTTTGTGGAGAACAAGAAAACGATTGCCTTGGGAACGTTACACTTTTGTACTTTTTTTTTGTACCCAGTGTGCTCAATTAAAAAGTTCCAGGCTGGTATAGAGCAGCGAGAGCAAAGTTGTCTCTTCATCCCCCACAACGTAGCTGTCAAACGTTTCGGAAGGAGAGTTCTGTCGAGGGCTCCTTCCCGTTCTCGCTTTGCGTTCCCGTGAATCGTCTCGCTCACTGCGTGGGCTGTGATCAAATGCTGGCGGCCAAAGCAGATCACGAGATCGTACGAGGACGTGAAGTACGTTTACGAGTGTCTATCCTCGCATCCAGTCGGCCTAGGAATTCTATTTTCCAAGGCCCCTAAGTGGAGTCCCCGTAGTGTAGTGGTTAGAGCCCTCGCCTCGCAAGCTAGAGGACCAGGGTTCGATTCCCTTAAGTTTCCTTACTCCACCCGCACGCCTGGCAGATCGCTATCTCGGGGGGGGGGATAATCCATCCCCAGTAAATAAATAATAATAACAATCCATGTCTCTGCGTAGGACACTGATCTGCGCAATTGGCTGCCGCATTTTAGCCCACAAAATACACAGTCAATCCACTTTATAAAATATGCTGTGAAGCGCTTTGAGATGTCTCCAAGTCGTGATAAGGCGCTATATCAAATCCAGGGATTATTATATTATTATAAGTGCCTTCATTGATATGATGGTTTAATCGGTAGTTATTGCTCATGGGCCGTTTCTTCTCTGGGCTCTTACACCTGTTAACAAATGGATACAACCCACTGAAACTCATTTCACTTTAAATCCTTACAGCTATTTGAATGAGTAAATGTACCTTCAAATATTCCGGTTAAATAGAAGATCTCAACATGAATGCATTTTAATAATTCTCTATTCATGGCCTTTAAGCCAGAAGACATAACATATTGATTCGAGGAATAAATGACCTTTGACTAAAGTTTATGTGCAGTTATCCTTAGAGGAAAGACCCAATTTACTCATAAAAGCTACCAATTTTAATTAAAATAAAATAAGAAGCGACTTGGCTTCAGCAGACATGGTTGTGATAGCCAAGCTGACATCTTTCTGATGGGAATACAAAGGATGGAGAATGGTAATAATGATAATATAACAATAATAATGATGATAATAATCCTCGCATTTGATATAGCGCCTTATCACATCTTTGAGACATCTCAAAGCGCTTCAAAGATACAACTTTATCTGGACGAGCTCTGTTTCTCACTGTATGTAATAGAGCCTATGTTTTGATTAATTCTTCACCGTTGATGTCAGTACTTTACTATTATTTCTATCTGATTATTAACTTTAATAAGGGGTTTATCTAGATCCCAGACTATGTGATTTGATCAATTTAACGACTTATTGAATTGCACGGGATTTATAACAAATTCCATCGTGCAACTTGACTTTCCACTTCAAAGTCAAGTTCGCTGCAAGTTAGAAATCACCAAAGCAGTCAATAACGTATTTAGGATTCTCCTCTTGAGTGAGCGTTTCTGAATTAGAGTTATTTTTGATCAAATATTTATGACTGCTGTGCAGTTAGTTAAACTGCACCGCTGGTGTTACAAATAAAATGTTCTACATTACCAGTTCTTGTTTTGCTCCCGTTTGCTTGGCGAAAAGGGAATTGGATAGGTACTTAAAAAGGAAAAATTTGCGGGGCTATGGGGTAAGGATGGGATGAGTTGGTGGCTCTTTCAAAAGTCCGAATGGCCTCTTTCCGTGCTGTAAGATTTTATGACTTGCCAGAGTTTCCAACTCAGTCTCCGTGCATTTCCTTCTGTTTTTTTTATATTTCGTTGTAGTTATAATGAAACCAGCAATCTGTTGGTTGCCACGAGCGTTTAATAAATCTGTCATGATGTGGGGACTTTGTAATTAACAATGACTGTAGGATATGGACTTAAAGTGTCTGGAATTACTATTCCATAAAAAAAATTGATATCGGAATCATTGCAGTCACTCGCTGCCGTAGGCACATATCTGAAAAACAAAGGTGAGACAATCGGATCAAATTGTCGTCAATCTGAGCACAAAGTGAGAAGTTTAAAGCATGACGTGTTAAATCGTGTCCACATATAACCGTTGCATAATGAACTCCGTGCTTGAATTGATGATAGGAGTCCTCCTATTAAAAAAATAATAATAATTCGGTCACTTAATCCACGGCTGTTTGTGGGGCGCCGCTGTGCGCAATCGGCTGCCGCCTTTTCGCCCGCAAAAGATACAGTCAATTCACTTTACGGTATATTCCGTGAAGCGCTTTGAGACGTCCAGAAGACGCGATAAGGCGCTATAACAAATGCAAGCATTGTTATTGTTATTATTTATTTATTATTAGTATTATTATATGGTGCATTTGGAAGTGGAGTCCGAATTGATTTTCACCGACTGTGTTTGCGGTGCAGGGGTGCAAATCAACGTGCTGCCAACACAACCTCTCCAAGGCGGTCTCAGACGATTTGATATGATTTGCTTTCGACACTTGCCGTCCCACCCCAGTTTGTACTGCGCACTTTCATTCCCGATTCGCGTCTGGCGTGTTTGCACCTCTGCCCCACCTCCTGGCTATTACCAGAAATGCCTTGAGTATTATTTTGTGGCCATCATTTAATCGTGATATGGGTTCAAAGAACTCAAGCTTGCTAATTGTCTCGTTCCCAGTTCTATTAGGATCCGTCTTTGTTTCTTGTGCTTTGTTTACTGATCAGAGTACCTGCATTATTGATGATGTGTGTACTTTTTTTTTACAGTTGCAGTTTTCCTATTTTCTGTCGGAGGCTTTCATGACTTTCCTCTGTGACTGGTTAATGTACTGGATGACAGATTTTGAAATCAATCATACGCGCTGTCACAAGGAGGTGCTTACTTCCATACAAATGTTGCTGGCACAGCACAAACTGTCGGTCTAGTGTAATCTTGTTTACTTCTCTGCTCACACATCGAATGGTACAAGTCGGGGTCCTTGTAGCTCAGTGGTTAGAGCACTCGACTCGTGATCGAAAAGACTTGGGTTCGATTCCCAAGCAAAGCATAACGCCGGGCAAGTTTCCTTACTCCCACACGCCTCTGTTTACCTAGTAGCAAGTAGGAACCTGGTCGTTAGTCGACTGGGGTTTGCTTTTCCGGGGATAATAATCCCTTCAAAAAATAAATAGATATAATAATAATAATATGATCACTCAGTCCACGACTGTTTGTGGGACGCTGCTGTGCGCAATTGGCTGCTGCGTTTCGCCCACCAAATATGCAGTCAATTCACAATTCACTTAACAGTATATTCTGTGAAGCGCTTTGAGACGTCTCGAAGATGTGATAAGCCGCTATATCAAATGCAAGAATTATTATTATTATTATTATTATTATTATTATTATCATCATCATCATCTTGCCTGTGCTGGCACTAGCTCATTGTTTTGTTTGTAAGGGTGCAGTTATCACTGGATGGCTGACATTTCTATGACTGATCTATGAAAAATGTACCATTACATCAGTATCGTTATCAATCAAACGTAGTGCTGAATTCATCATGTTATACCTTTTTAATCACTGGCCTATCAGACTCCAAAAGTAATACAGGAGGTGTTCAAGTGTAAAGTGGGACTGGGGAATGGAATAAGATTCAGTGAAAGGATCATTTCCTAACAATATTGCTTTGTAATAAAATTCTTGCTTATAATAAGTGGGTAAAAAGTCTGTACAATAGAGACCTGGGTTCGATTCCCGGCAGGACGAAATCTTGGGCAAGTTTCCTTACTCCACACACCTGATAATACTCCCTCAAGAGAAAAAAATAATAATTTGGTCACTTGGATCCACGACTGTTTGTGGGACGCTGCTGTGCGCAATTGGCTGCCACGTTTCACCCACACATATACATAGTCAATTCACTTTACAGTGTATTCTGTGAAGCGATTTGAAAGGTCTAGAAGACGTGAAAAACGCTATGTCAAATGCAAGGATTATTATTATTATTACAATAAGGGACCAACTGGAATATATAATCATTTAACATAACATAACATAACATGTAGGAGCAGGAGTAGGCCATTCGGCCCTTCAAACCTGCCCAACCATTCAATCACGGCTGATCTTCTAATCTAACTCCAGCTAATAACCTAAATCTGCCTTATCCTCATATCCCTTAATCCCTTTTGCAATAAGAAATCTATCTATCTCAGTCTTGAATATGTTCCAGGACTGAGCGTCAACAGCCCTTTGGGGTAGTGAGTTCCATACATTCACCGCCCTTTGACAATTGGAATTTTGTGGAGGACATAATTCTCAATAATAGAGCCATTGAATGAAATCTCTAGAGGTTATGCAGGTCATTCAGGATTGCCTATAAACTTCTGATAATTAGACGGTATCACAGAAATTGCACAGACGTTGTAAACCGAATGGGCTCCTTCAGTGTTGAAAATCTCTGTTGCAAAGCAGATGTATGGTTCCTCTCGCCAGTCTCATTCTCGAATATCAACTCCCTCTATCTCACAAAGCCGCCTTTAACACCGAAATCCTGTCCATTTTCCTCTCGAAACTGATTACAGAAAGCAAGAGGAACACCAATCACCAAGGGGAACTCTGATGCCCGTATGCTGAAATGGCAATGATGAAGATAATAATAATAATAATAATAATAAGCTTACGTTCTTATGTAATCCTTGTATCTGATATAGCGTCTTATGACATCTTCGAGGCGTCTCAAAGCGCTTGACAAACTATACTGTAAAGTGAATTGACTGTACGTCCTCTGGACGAAACGTGGCACGACAGTAGACATAGATAGGCGAGGCATTTTAGACTTGAGACGTGCATTGACCCGAATTGACCTCAGCTGTCGACCCAGGATCTAATTGAAAGTGATATTACTGCAGTGTGTGTAAAAAAAAATCCTTATTTCCTTTTGATGTACCAAAAGAAAAGCTAAGAAAAAGCTACCGGAATATTTACAACTCTCTACTTCTGATATGACAGATTCCACTGTAATAATTTTATTGTACTGGATGTTGTAATTAGGGTTAAACTTGTGATCCCTCGTCTGAAGAAAGGAACATGAAATGCTGACAGTTCACATTAATTACAGCTGATGCAGTTCATCGGACGACATTTCGAATCAGGAAATAGTGGATTCGCATTGTTTTATCCGTTCATGCACACGCACACACACCACAAGCCATTAGATCAGACAGCTTTGTGCTGAAAGGACACAGTGCAGTAGCTCTGGTTTGCAACTTTCAGTCAAATTCTAAGTGTAGATTGATAGGAACAGGAAGAAAAATCAACATACTATGTAATACAGCAGCTCAGACCATTCATTCCCTTTGCTATCCCATCAAACATCGTACAATACTTCCTTGCAGCCTCACTTCATACACCTGTTTTAGTTCTATTCGAACAATTTCTGCAATGTAATGTTTGCGGAAATAGTGATTTGTTTTGATTGCTCCCGAGTAGCAACATATGTCGATTGGAAATTAGGATAACCGAGAGAAGCTACACGATCGCAAGCGAGAGGACCCGGGTTCGATTCCCGGGCAGGGCGAAACTTTGGGCAAGTTTCCTTACTCCGCACGCCTCTGTTTACCTAACAGTAAGTAGGAACCGGTTGTTAGTTGTTTGTCGGATCACTTTCCGGGGGGGGCTAACTTTTCCCTTAAAAAAATAATAATTGGGTCACTCAACCCATGACTGTTTGTGGGGACGCCGCTGTGCGCAATTGGCTGCCGCGTTTCGCCCAGAAATATACAGTCAATTCACTTTACAGTGTATTCTGTGAAGCGCTTTGAGACGTCTGAATGATGTGATAAGGCGCTGTATCCAGTGCAAGGATTATTACTATTATTTATTATTTTAACGAGAGAAGCTACATGATCCTTGAGTTCAGCCAAGTTTGGATGAATCATGCGTGCTTTACCCTGAGCAAGTCAAAACATTATTCTTGCAATTTTAGATGTGATTTGGAGAATTGGGCATGAAATTTAACCTAAAAACCGTGGGCTAATATCTTCAGGTTTTTCGATTGCCTTGGTATGTTGATGATAAATGATGTCAACTGACTGCTGTTTACATTCACAGCCAACATTTACAAATCTAATTTGAGCTTTCAAACCCAATTTGAGTTTACAATAAACACTTTGCTGCATGCTGTGAAAAGCACAGAGCACAGTGATTTAAGACAGAAATATTAATAAGTACGGAAACTGGAATTAGCATCTTCAAAGGTGCGTGGCTGAAATAAAATCAAGGTTTTTTTTTTGCTGGAGTTTTTTTCCTGCCAAAATGTGCTTCGGTTACTTCACAGCTTTTGCAGTGAGTAGGAGCTTATTCTGACCTCTGTACGTTACATATTCTTACTGATTAGTGGGGCAGGTGAAGAGGATTTTGTATAAAGTATAAATTCATAAAGTATAGATTAATTGATAAAGTGTCTTATCACGTCTCAAAGCGCTTCACAGAATATACTGTAAAGTGAATTGACTGTATGTTTTGCGGGCGAAACGCAGCAGCCAATTGCGCACAGCAGCGTCCCAATAACACTCGTGAATTGGATTGAGTGACCAAATTATTATTCTTTTTTTTAAGGGATTAGTTCCCCTGGAAAAACGATCTGCCAATCAACTAACGACCTACGTGCTGCAAGGTGAAGCGAGGTGCGCGGAGTATGGAAACACGCCCAACCTTTCGCCCCGCCCCGTCCGGGAATCAAACCCAGGTCCTCTCTCCCGCGAGGTGAGCGCTCTAACCACTAAGCTACAGGGCTCCACATGTAAGATGCATTGACTTTAATAAGACGGCAGATTTTCACATCTTCCATCACAAGAGTTTCCAACCCCTTTGAGAAGTACAAAGCTCACTGGGAATGGAAGAAATTGAAATGATTTGTCCAGTATCTTCCAGGGTACAGAAGTTGTTTAAATAGTCTACAAAAGAGTTATTTCTGCCTTCTAGATACGCAACATCTTGTGCAGTGACTGGTGCACATTCCTGACATATAACTGACGCTGTGCTTCACTGCTGGCAATGAATTAATATCGCTCCCAGCAGTGTAGCGACGTGAAGCAAGGAGCTTGATTTATACAGGACTTGAATTTTTAACGGTGGCAAAGATTACAACCTTTTTTTTTAAAAACACACAAAGAAAATCTTTGCAAGATCTTGAGCCACCCAATTCCTCTTCCTCCCCCCCCCCCCCCGCCCCACCTCACCACAGTATTCGAAGGAGCCCAGGGGAGTAGGCGGCGTTGATTTTTTTACCCGCTACGTTTGCGCTGGAGCAAGTGCGAAGTACGCTGCAGCTTGTTACGCCTCGCCACTAACAGCGCCGTGAGGTGAACCGCGAACCCCGTAATTAATAACTATTTTGAAAGCGTTCTCCACGCATTTACTTCCGTTCTCTTGCGCTATCGTGCAAATTCCACGTGCGAATAAATTCAAGTTGGGATGAGGATCGAAGGCGAGAAATGTGCCCCACGTTGTGTTAATTAAACCCCCACGGGTTGAGAAATGCGACCACTCCGATGTCTTGACGTATCGTCTCCACTGCAGGTTCGTTCCTCTCCCGACTCCAAGCCAACTGCACAAGGCGAGGTCGGTCAGTCAATCACTGACTGTAAACTAGTCGACTATATTTGCCTGTACGTAATAATAATAATCCTCGCATTTGATACTGCGCCTTATCACGTCTTCGAGACGCCTCAAAGCGCTTCGCGGAACATACCGTAAAGTGTAGCGACCGTATATTTGTGGCACGAAACACGGCAGCCAATTGCACACATCAGCGTCCCCACAAAACAGTGGTGGATCGAAGTGACCAATTTATTATGATTATTATTTTATTTGGAAGGAATTATTACCCCGGAAAGGTTGCAAAGAACAATAATGCCGCAGAAAGTGTTTATCTGCATTAAAAAAAATCTCCCCAAATGTTGTGCGCCGGCTTCAGTCGGGGCTTAAAACAGTCAATTAAACGGAAACGTTTTAGCTTTAAATTTCCAGTGTGTCGGTTTTCCAAATGTTATAAAAGTTGACATTTTGGACGGCTTAAAAAAGTAATGTTCACGTGCATTTGTGTTCTGATATGAACGTCGAGAAGAATATTTAATATAAAAGTCAGTGAATCAAGTATTCAATCTATATCGGTGGCTGCTGATTTGGAAGCGGGGGTGTGATTTTCCTGATCCACCGGGTTCCCCTTAATCTATCTGTGTGTCAGGTTCACTGAGGAGTTTGATAATGAATGTCATTGTGCCAGTTCCTGTCTGCAAAGTCAGGTCAAGGTCAGGCGAGCAGAAATAACATAGGCAGTCTGCTCAGCCCATTAACGTGGCCAATTCGAGCCATGTGGACTGGAAGGGATGTTTTTCCACCTCATTAGTGTCTCGTTTTAATGAATTTAAACAAATAAATCAATCATTGAATTGTTTGCGATAATTGTTGAACCGAGAATCGAAATTGTAGCAACAGTAGGTCACCCCATCATCAATTTCAGCTCCCAGGTCCTTTAACTTTGGTTATATCTGTGCTAACTGGAATACTGCATTTAATATTAATAATAATAATAATAATCCTCGCATTTGATATAGCGCCTTATCACGTCTTCGAGACGTCTCAAAGCGCTTCACAGAGTATACTGTAAAGTGAATTGACTGTATATTTTGTGGGCGAAACACAGCAGCCGATTGCACACAGAGCGCTCTAACCACTGAGCTACAGGACTCCGTGAACAGAGAGGAAACAGAAGAGTCAGGAAAACAAGGAAAAGACGGGGGAACTGAATAAATTGCTAACTGGTCTGAGAGGCAGAGGTCTTGCACGTGGTTTGGAGTATTATCTCACTCCTGAGAGACGCCAGGAATCATTTCATTCATCAAATTCCAAATGTCACACAATGTAAGGGAGAATTTCTCTGAGATACAATTTGATGCCTGGTCTTAGCCGTGCAGCCACTGTCTTTAAATTTAAGATTGCTAAATTTTTGAAAAATTCTTAAATTTAGACTTCATTTGGAGCTCTGTAGCTCAGTGGTCAGAGCAGTCGCCTCGCAAGCGAGAGGACCTGGGTTCGATTCCCGGGCAGGGCGAAACGTTGGGCAAGTTTCCTTACTCCACACGCCTCTGTTTACCGAGCAGTAAGTAGGAACCCGGTTGTTAGTCGATTTGCGGATCGCTTTTCTGGGGGTAATAATCCCTTCCAAAAAGAATAATAATTTTCTCACTCAATCCATGACTATTTGTACCGCGTTTCTCCCACAAAATATACAGTAGCTACACTTTACAATGTATTCCGTGAAGCGCTTTGAGACGTCTTGAAGACGTGATAAGGCGCTGTGTCAAATGCAAGGATTATTATTATTATAACCCTGTTTTCTGCAGTTGTTAAAAAGAACCTATGCTTTTAATAGTGCGGCTTGGAAGATGTCCAAGGTACAGATGTGTTAACGTTGTGCACGTAGTCATTCAACAACTTGAACAAGTTAACGTTTTAAACGCACTGAAGTCACATAACAGGTGGTCAATAATTCAGGAACTCACCTCAGCAACCTTCACGTCAGCGTGTGTGAGTGCAGATTCCTCACTAACCACACGTGGGAAATAAAACGAACTTAAAAGAAGTTCCTCTGCATGACATTTCTCAAACAGCGACATCCGAATCGGTAAATGATAAATATGCCCATAGAAATGTTTGCGCCAACTCACAGAGGCAGGAATCTCTTAGCAGAAGTTCCGTCACCTGTGGATGAAAGGCCACAAAGGAGGTGCAAGGGGCCAGGGACCTATGTATTTTTTTTAAAAAAATTGCCCACCTTTTAAGCAAATGTCTTTCAGGAAGCGCACTGAGTTGTGTCAAACATCTGGCAGAAAAAAGTACACTTATGCTCAAAACGATACTGCCATCTGTGACCGCACACCACTGTCTTTATATTGTTAAATAATCAGGGCTGTTCGCTTGGGCAGCGTGAGATTGGGAAGAAGCTCTGGAACCCATATCACACGGCTGATAGATTTCTTCACCTCTTATCAGGAACAGAACGAACGCATCGTGAATAATTCACGTTGTTTATCAAAATAAACAGAGCGGGTTAGGAAACTTTCGGGATGCGTGAGATGCTTTGATCTGATTTGATCTGATTTGATCTGGTTTGGCTCATTAAGGAAGGAGTGGTTTGATGTTAGCTGTTAATCTGTCAGATTTTGTTTTGTTTTGGGCACAAACACAAACTTGATTCGCAAACCTATCAAGTGGCGTTATGAAGTCCGGATGAGAACTTGCGAGAGAATCGTAGAATATTTACAGCATAGGCGAACGTTTCAAAGGCTTCTTCACTGCTCGAAAACCACTGCTCTAGTCCTACTCTCTCTTGATCATAAGAAGATAAGAACATTTTCTAACTGAAATCTATCTAATTTCTTCTTGAAACAACACTTTCTGCTTCCACCATCTCCCGAGGGAGTCTGTTCCATAGGTTTACTACTCGATAATGTTGATTGTGCCTGTCTGGTGCTGACCAGCTCCCCCAACGGGATATCCCATTCCCTTTTCTTTCCCCATCATGTCTGTGTGGCTGCCAATTTTAATCTCGTTGCCCTGCTCTCTTCCCATGCAAACCGTTTCGTATTATTTTTCTGACAACCAAAGATTTATTTGGGGGGGGGAAGATGAAATGGGAGTTGGACCGAACCTGGTATGAGCCTTGGAAATGGAAATTTCTTGCTGGGAGAAGTGACTTTCAATGCAAGTTTACATTTTGTGCAAAAGGAAGGTGATGGGAATTTTGCTTGTTGGATAGATGCGCTAACTGCAGCCTTGTATTGTTGCCGTTTCCTTATATGACGTGTGGCCTCAGTCCCAGTCAGTTCACAACCTTTATACCTGTGTGACTTTCCGTAACATGTCTTCCGCGTCAAAAATAAATATTTTATCACATTTTTTAGAAATTATTAACATGCCATTACAAATGAAGGCAGCGCTAATAAATGTCGCAATTATTCATCGCTGCCATTTAATTACGGGATCCATTAACATGACTTTGTAAAAGTACAGTGGGATTGAAAATGCAATCTCATTTGGAATTTGTCAGAAGGTTTGACGATTAAGGAGATATTACGGGCTGGTAAATAATCACAGTGCCAAAGTATCTCGTAGAGTCTCTCACCTTAATAAATCAGCGAATCAGAGTCAGTCAAATGCCAGACACAACGTACTTTGGCTGGAGGATTCATGTCATATTTGTTAAAGGATAGCATCAGAAGCCAATGCCCTTGCAACCCATTTGCTTGAGCCTTTGAAAATGGTGTGGAGTCCTGTAGCGCAGTGGTTAGAGCATTCTCCTCGCCATCGAGAGGACCCGGGTTCGATTCCCGTGTGGGGCGAGACCTTAGGCAGCTTTCCTTACTCCACACGCCTTTGTTTACCTGGCAGCAAAGCAGGAACCCGGTTATTAGTCGATGGGCGGAGCGCTTTTCCGGGGGTAATAATCCCTGTAAAAAAATAATAATAATTCAATCCACGACTGTTTGTGGAACGCTGCTGTGCGCGATTGGCTGCCGTGTTTCCCACAAAATATACAGTCAATTCACTTTACAGTATATTCGGTGAAGCGCTTTGAGACTTCTCTGGGTCACCGCCCAGCACGGAGGGCGATGTATAAATGCAAGTTGTTGTTGTTGCCTGGAAGGCGTGAGATAAGGCACTATATCAAATGCAATGATAATTATTATCAGCATCATCATCATCATCATCACGGAATTCAACTGTACAACAACCTTGGTTTCTTCAGCTGTGGATTACACTTTGCAAAGAAAAATTGTTGTCTTTGAAATGTCTTTTACACTGCTGAACCTGCTGACGTAGCATATCAAAGTATTGTTCAAGGTTTACTTTCTGTATCTCATGTAGAATCTTGTGTAGAAGATTAGGGGAAGGTAATTGATTATTTGTTTAATTAACTAATGAAATTTGCAATTGCCCTTTTAAGTGTTAGGAGCAAGAGATTTGAACCCCAAGGGTAAAAACCAGAGTTTGTCTCATGGTTCGAATTCTTAAGACATTGAGTTTTATTACAAAAGCAATTGATGGGTAATTTCTTTCCTCTTCACAGTAATTATATTTATTGCTGTGCCAAATTTTTACAGCTACATGATGAATTCATTAGAGCAAGCACAATATAATATGTGTAATTGTAATTTGGGATGTAATTAGAATTATACAGTGCAGCTTTAATGAATACAAAATTGATTTTGTTTTTTCAATATCTGAAATAAAAAGGTTCAGCACATATGCAGATAAAATGCTGAATAAATAATGTTTACTGTTCGTTTCTGAAGTATAAATTTGATTCTCTAGTAATATCAGAAATAACCTGTGGCATGTTTGTTTTTATCTCAATTTCGATTTAAGTGTTAGCTTGGGAAGTCCTGTCGCTCAGTGGTTAGAGCACTCGCCTCCAAACGAGAAGACCTGGGTTCGATTCCCAGACGGGGTGAAATGTTAGACAGGTTCCCTTACTCCACACCCCTCTGTTTACCTAGCAGTAAGTAGGAACCCAGCTTATATTATTACCCCCCCCCCCAACTAATTGTTAACTAACAATTAGTTAATTGGCGGATCGCTTTTCCAGGGGTAATAATCCTTTTAAATAAAAAATAATAATAATCCAATCCACGACTGTTTGAGGGACATTTTCCCCCAGAAAAATAAAAGGTCAATTCACTCTATAATATATTCAGTGAGGCGCTTTGAGACATTTTGAAGGTGTGATAAGGTGCTATATCAAATGCAAGGCTTATTAAGTTTTCTTCTCAACATTGCGAGCTGCTGGAGTTTTTCCTTAAATAGTGTGGATGATGATAGATTAGAGACAATGAAACGAACATAAAATCACTTTGAAATCAATATCAGGTTTGCCTATTGCAGCATTGTAAAACATCCAGCAATCAGAATGTTCCTCTCAGAGTTATAATTATGTCCTCTACCCAGAGGACAAGCCTGAAATCAGTCTGAGAAGTATTTGATTCCGCAATTGGAAACACTGCAAAGTTTTAGAAGTGCTTTCTGCTATCGTACATTGGGTCATCCAATAAAAGATGTACTATATACCTAATTCCCGCCTGATTTAAAAGGTGGACAAAAGAGAGAATTAATATCTTCAAGAGCAAAAAAAGAAATATTGAAACTCTCAAATCTCATCGATATCAAGTTGCATTTACACACTGTCCCTCATGCAGGGTAGTGTCCCAGAGCACTTGACAGCGGTGGTGTGGGGTGGGGCGGGGGGAACGGGTGGGTGTTGGGGGGGGGGAAGTGGGAGGACGGAGCCAGTCGAGCAGAGGCAGCGGGTAGTGGGTTGTGGGGGGTCAGCAGGTCGGAGAGGTAGGGAGGTGCCAGGGGCTGAAGGGATTTGAAAACGAAGAGTTATTGGGAAGAGATGCTTTTCAAGCTACTGCTTAACGAACAGTGCAGGTCAAGGTGGACCCACTGGTCTCTTTTGGTCTTGTACGTTCGTGTGATTGTTCGTGGGGGGATTTGCATTTCCTTGATGCTGAGATGAGGTGAGATGAGACGAGAGGAGATGAGGTGAGGTGAGTGGGTGGGTGGGTGGGGAGGTAATCAAGCATACAGAATACATTGACTTCTCAAGAGGCACCGGCTAGGAATATGCCACCATCCGACATAAATCAGGGAGATCATGATGAATGGTACGAGGACTGCAGCACTTGTTTTAAAGAAGAGCAAAACAAGGGATTCAAAGCCACTGTCACAGCAAAAAAAAAATGTATTTGAAATGGAGAGCATTGTCAGACGAGAGTTCCTTCCTCACCATTCTTTCCCAATGGAAATTAATCTATCTTTATAACTTTGGCAGTGCAGGGTGCCCTTAGACAATAAATCTGCTGCGGGTGATGGAACGTTCTGGAGGAAATATTAAAAGCGTCCTTTCGGTGGAAAATTAGAAGAGGGGGCGGGGGAGAGTGGGGGGAAGGGTCGGTGGGGGAGACAATAGGTTTAGTATCGAGTAATTCTCCGGCAACAATAGAATGACAGTTTGATTCACAATCAGGGCAGATATGCAACAATACGCATTGACTTTCAGAACAGCAGAGCCCAGCTCAACAATATCTATCAATGTCGTGTTCACTGTAAATGCCATCCTTTACTGTCAGGCAGGAATTAACATAGCGTTGCCTCCCTACCCGCGGAAATCTGGAGTCGTGCAGTCAGCTGACTGCTCGTTTGAGCTGGTGGGGGAAGAAAAAAAAATGGTGTTGAGTGATGGCGATGCAGAAATGATTAACTTTAGATTTTGAAGTGGGTCAAACGGAAGATTAACAACAGGACCAACATTCACAGCTAGATTGGAAAGCGAAGATAATGAAATGTCAGACAATTCCGTTGTAAGTTTGCTCTGATCTTTGATCTCTCTCGGAGCCACAAGCAGTGCATTAAAATCTGGATGATGATCGGATCAACTAAATCTCAGGGGAGAAAGTGCGCGATGCTCCTGTTCTGCCTCAGGCTCAGTATGCTTCCGTCACCTGCTGGATTCCTAAGTTCATGCCCACTAAATTGCCAGAGAGAACTGAGAGTCCAGACTGTTAGAAATGGCAATCATCTTCCCTGTTATAGGGACAGTGATCTTGACTACTGACAACATCTGCCAGTAAAAGGTTCAGTCTGTTATTACCTCCCAGACAAGGCAAAGCCTCGACTAATACTCTCCTGAAGGTCCAGAGAAGACGGTATGGGCTTGAGGACACCCATGGCTCTAGTCTGTTGTGGACAGTCTTTCTCCTGCACTGTAGTGTCTCTTCTCCCATCCGTCTCAAAGGCCTCCGTGGCCTTGCTTCCTTCCTGCCTCTGTGATCTTGGGACGTTCTCCTGACGTGAAAGGCGCTGTGTAAATGTAATCTGTTGTTCTTCTTGTTGCTTCTTAAATAAACCTGTAAATTAGTGTCTTATAAACAAGCGCAGTTCTGCAACAGAAAAACAATAGTCAGAAGCCTGTGCTTTAATTTGTTTTGGCATGTGGTACTTAGTGAAATTCTTTTAGCTTAGCCATTCATGTTATTGTGCTGAACTGAGCCTCCAGCCAGCAAACATATCCGAGGAAGATTAAACACCCCCTGTGATCGGTAAACCTCATGAGCAGCCGAGAATCATAAATTTTAAAATAATAATAATCCTGATATTTGATGTAAAGCCTTCTTGATGTCTCAAAGCCCTTCTCAGAAATACATTGTAAGGTGAACTGACTGCATATTTTGTGGGCGAAACCCGGCAGCCTATCGCACAGAACAGTGCCCCACAAACAGTCACGGATTGAGGAACCAAATTATTATTGTTTCTTACCCCCAGAAAGCGATCCGCCCATCGCCTAACAACCGGGTTCCTACTCACTGCCAGGATTTCAGTTTAATTGGGCATCAATGAATTAATTGCTTGTTTTAACAATATGTTGGCTAATTGCTAATTTGCCAGCCGAGAAAGGCAAAGCTGTTTTTAGAACATGAAGCGTTTTGTGCCTCTCGATCGCCACTATTCCTCTCGTCATTCGCCACCAGTGATATTAACAATGAGAGGAAAATGGCCTTCACCAACGGACACTTTCCACATCTAGGCAATCGATCTCAAAGGGCTGCGTTTAACAAAACATTGGTTCAAATCCTCTTGCGAATGGAGTTTCCTCAAGGGTCCGTTTTGCGATCATTATTCTACTTTTGTTACACTAATAATGGCCCCCAGGCATCTTTTTTGTTCTCTCTGAAGGCCTCATGCGGTGATATGATAATGCAAACCCTTAGATGTCCTCAATAATCTGCAGTATTATTGAAATGAAATTAATTGAGGTCAAGATGAGAATTTCTCAGTGCCTTGATAACAGCCAGCTGGCTCGTCCTGCTGACAAAGGAAACCAAATTAATGTTACTTACTTCATTCCGATATCTTGTCAAAGAATGTCCCTGAATAACCAACACAAATAGCAATTCACCTTGAAAACGTTTGCTATGAGAATTATGGAAACGTTCGCTAAGGAAACCGCGATTGTCAGCAGCAAAATTAGTTGTTTTATTTTACAATGCACCCTGGAAACTGCGCTTCACAGAATATACTGTAAAGTGAATTGACTGTATATTTTGTGGGTGAAACGCGGCAGCCAATTACGCACAGCAGCGTCCCACAAACAGTTGTGGATCGAGTGACCACTTTTTTTTGAAGGGATTATTACCCTCTTGCTTGCAAGACAAGTGCTCTAACCAACACTCTGCGAGTCTCATTTAGGTATGAAAAAGAATGTCTCAAAGAGCTTAAGAAACAAGGTGAACAACAATTACAAATGGGAAGTGATTTATGCTGACAGAAAGCATGGTTGAATGATAATATTAGTTCTTGCAGTCGATAAAACACCCTAGAACTAATAGATCTTAAAGAGCTTGATGGTTTTGTACAAACAAAATTACATTTATAGAGCGCCTTTCACGTCGGGAGGATGTCCCAAAGTCCTGAACAGTCAGCTGTCGGGGCCCGAGCATGGGGGAGGGGTGGTGTAGGGGTGAGGGAAGGCAGAGAGGTGGGAGGGAGACCAAAGGCACGGTCGAAGAGAAGGGTCTTGAGACCGGCCTTGAAGGATGCGAGGGAGGAAGCGAGGCGAAGGGACTGTGAGATGGAGTTCCAGAGTGTGGGGGCAGAGTGGCTGAAAGCCTGGCCACCGATGGTAGGGCGGGTCGGGCGGGAGACATGGAGCAGGGCCAGAGCCCGATGAACGGAGGGAGCGGGCAGATTGGTAGGGAGTCAGCAGGTCAGAGAGGTAGGAGGGGGCAATGCCATGGATGGCCTTCAAGGTGAGGACGAGGATCTTGAACTCAATCCTCTGGGGGATGGGGAGCCGGTGGAGTCGGGCGAGGGTGGGAGTGATGGGGCCGCGGAGCCTGGTGCGCGAGAGTACACGAGCTGCAGAGTTTTGGATAGTGACTGGTTATTTGTGGGCAAATGTGGCAGCCAGTTTGCGCACAGCAATTGCCCAGAAAAAGCCATGAAGTGAATGATGATGTCTTTTTTTACTTGAGGGAGATTGTTGACCAGGGCAAACACTCTTTTCTTTTCGAGTCGTATACCACGAGATCTTTAACATCCGCACGAACAGGCAGATGGGACGTCAGTTTACTCACTGTCTGATTCCCCCCAAAAACAGCCTCCAACAATGCAGCGTTCCTCCAGAACTGCACTGGACTGGATGGGGTTTGAGATAGATTTTGAACGCAGGGAGTGAGAGATAACAATCTGTTCCTGTCAGTGCCTATCAAGCCTCGCGCTTCTGAACTTGGGGAATCCAGATATTACATTGTACTGTTTTAATCTGAATTTTATTATTTTTCTTCCTTCTGTGATGTGACGCCTGTCAGTTGTACTGCAGGCCTTAGTTCCATATGTATATCTCTGTCACGTACTTATATCTGACAGATTTTAAACACAGAGGGTAGTTAACAATCTCAGTAGGTTACCCGAATGGTGGATCAAAAGTCATGGAGTCAATCTGCTTTATCAAGCTTGCGCACACCACAGAAGCCATCAAGGCTCGGAACCTAGAAGGTTATCACAACGTACACATGTTGAATCGTAATGACTTACAAAACCATATGTTCCATAGAAATAGAACCATAGAATCATAGAATCTCACAGCGCAGAGGGAGGCCATTCGGCCTAATGTGCCTGTGCCGGCTTTTTGAAAGAGCTACCAACTCATCCTACTCCCCCGCTCTTACCCCCGTAGCCCTGCAAATATTTCCTCTTTAAGTACCTATCCAATTCTCTTTTGAAAGCTATTATGGATTCTGCTTGCACCAGCTTTTCAGGCTGTAAAAGAAAAAAAATTCTCCTCGTCTCCAATCTGGTTCTTTTGCCAATTGTCTTAAATCTGGGTCCGCTGGTTAATTATAAATTATTCTCCCCAAATGACCATCTTTCGACTTGTTTTTTAACCTCGTTTCTTGATAAACTATCTAAGCCTTCTCATCAAATGTGAAAAGGACAACTAGTCTGACTCTTTCTCTGAGGTTTCATTTTGCTTCAACAACCCACTAATCATGCTGACTTGTGTTTGATTATTAGCTCTCTGATTATGCAGCGTGTCAGATTTAACAGTATCTGATTCATGACATTTGTACCATAATTTATAAAGTGGTCCAGTTCAGGTTATGCTAATACCAACTCCAGTATGTACAGTGGAGCCTGTACCATAGGGGTTAGCAGGCTCGCCTCGCAACCAAGAGGACCTGCTTTCGATTCCAGGGCAAAGCGAAACCTTAAACAAGTTCCCTTTCTCCACACGCCTCTGTTTACTAGCAGTAAGTAGGACCCCGGTTGTTAGTCGATTGGTGGATTGCTTTTCCAGGGCAAGTAATCGCTTAAAAAAAATGGAAAGATTTGATCATGCAATCCACGACTGTTTGTGGGGACGCTGCTGTGCGCAATTGGCTGCCGTGTTTTGCACGCAAAATGTACAGACAATTCACTTTACAGTGTATGCCGTGAAGCGCTTTGAGATGTCTCGGAGACGTGATAACAACAACAACAACAACAACAAGTTGGATTTATTTTGCACCCTCCACGCCGGACGGCGTCTCAGAGTGCTTCACAGTAACGGATCCCGGGATAAAGCACTGCATCAAATGCAAGGATTATTATTATAATAAATGCACACGCTTAATTGAAGTATGCTAATGTGCAAACGTAGTCTGACTATCTGGCCACAATAACAGCTGTAATATCTCACCTACAGAAATTACATTTGATGGAATGTTTGAATATAGTGAAACTGGTTTTATATACCAGCTGCACAGAGAGAGATTTCAATCTGTAAATAGTTAGCACCTTATCACGTCGTTGAGATGTCTCAAAGCACTTCGTGGAATATTTATAAAGTGGAGTGACTACGTGTTTTGTGGGCGAAAAAAAGGCGCATTTGATTGTAAAAATAACATCTGGCCATCAATACCAAGTTCAGTCAATTTAAATACCTTCTGATAATTGCTGGTGAAGAAGGCAACAATCAGATGTGGTAGTTGCTTTACGAGATAATTTATCTATTTCGATTGGAGCCACACAAAATAGCCCACGCGGCAATGAGCTGATTGCTTCAGGAGACCGTAAGTATCAGGATAAAGAAGATATAGCCAATCAATTGGCAATATACACAATTCAACCACTGAAGCTGGAAGACAGGTCAAGCGCTTGTAAAAACAAATGGGAAAGGCGAGACAAAAATAATCATTGATTAGTGTATTTCCTTCAATAAAAAAGTTTTTCTCCGGTAGTTTTGAAACTTGCAATTACCAGAAAAAAATTATGTCACTGATGTATTACGTTGTTCTCTGCAGCAGACAGGGGCAAGCAAATTGTTTCAACAGCAGCCTAACCCAAACTGATTCCACCCACTGTGTCGCTACCTGCCCTAATTGGACTTAATTTGAATATATTAAGCAACGCAATACCACGCAACAGAGATGGAGTGTTCGGAGAATTAAAATACTTGAGCGCAGAAATAGGCCATTTGACCCATCCAACCTCACCGGTGTCATTCTCCGCAAGAGCCACCTCAGTCGGTTCCCACTCTCTTACTTCCTCCCGTACGCATTAAAATTCCGAGTCATCTATCTAATCCTCTTTCCGAGGAATTAATGGAGATGGCTCGGTTCGCAAAGCTGAAAACTGCTCTGCTATTTTGGGCACACACTTGACATCAGCATTTGAAACTGTATATCATAGAGTAGGAGCGAGAATCTTATCCTCAGAGGGTCCGCCAATATTTTAACACGCGTGGAAAAGAACCCAAATCCTTTGGTTCCCATCTTTGTTTTCGCAAGAATAAAAAGAATTTCCCTCGAGGGTTGAGAGTCTATCTGTGTGAACTCAACGCGTACAATGTTGACTGAGGAACAGACAACCCATGAATAATTAACACTGTTAAAATAAGGATGTAAACCGTGTAATTACCTCTCGTTAATTAATGAAGTCTTTTCCCACCTTTCTGATTTGTTTTTTTCTCTCTCTCTCTTCTGCCTCCAACAAATGGGCCTCCTACTTGTTCAACTCACCCCAGTCAGGAATCACGGCAAAGTACCCATTACTGTCAAATTCCTCCTCCACACTTAGGATAGGGCGGGTGCTTACTGATTCGCTTGACTTGTCATAATCACAGATAGTAAATACCTTAACCGTGCCAAATGTCTCGAAGCACTCGTACAAAAAAGAATCGACTGTATTTCCCCCACAAAGCGCACGGTCAAATTCACTTTACGCTGTGTTCTCTGAAGGGCTTTGCGACCACTCGAAGAATTGTCTCACTTCTTCTATCCGTGAAGCCGCAAACTTTCTCAACGGTTCGTTTCTGATCTCGCCGCGTTAAAATGCTCGTTCTGTCCGTGGGTGATCGTTTTACCTTTTTAATTATAATATTAATATTAATAATAATAATAATAATCCTTGCGTTTGATATAGCACTTCATCGCGTCTTCGAGACGTCTCAAAGGGCTTCGCGGGATATTCTGTAAAGTGGAGTGACTGTATTTTAGGGGCGAAACCAGGCAGCCAATTACGCACAGCAGCGTCCCACAAACAGTCGTGGATTAAGTGACCACATTTCTATTTTTTTTATTGTTACCAAGCATAATAATAATAATATTAAGTAGCCAGTGCCCCCTACCTGTCCCCTGTATGAGTTTGAGCTGACAGATTACAAACCAAGTCACCTCACGCTGGCGGAAATGTTAATTTTATTCAGGGGAGAAGAGACCGATTCTCTGATGACTCTATGTGTCGTAAGTTATTTGATCTCGCTTCCTTGAGGAATAAATCTTTAATCGCTCAGCAGAGCAGAGGTGTTCCAGGCTTTGCAACCTACAAATTGATGAATCTGCCCTCTCCTGCAATTTCTAATCTGCCAACAAACACTAAGCACTTCAGGGCAAAATGCTACCGTTTGTATTTTGAGCAATTTGTATCTTAACGGTCCTGTCGTCAATGCTTTCTGCAGTACAAGAGCTGCTGCCTCTTTGACTTATCTTATTTAATTTTGGCGTCCTGTAGCTTTGTGGTTACAGCACTCTCCTCAGAAGCGAGAGGACCCGGGTTCGATTCCCGGGCAGGGCGAAACGTTTCCTTACTTCTCTGTTCAGCAAGCAGTAAGTAGGAACCCGGTTGTTAGTCGATTCGCAGGTTGCTTTCCGTGGGTAATAATCCCTTCAATAATTTGGTCACTCAATCCACGACTGCTTGTGGGGACGCTGCTGTGCGCAATTGGCTGCCACGTTTCACCCCCATTTCACTTGGCAGCATATTCTGTGAAGCGCTTTGAGACGTCTCGAAGGCACGATAAGGGGCTATGTCAAATGCAAGAATTAATATTATTATTGTTATTATAGAATGTAACTGCACATTGAGTAACCTCCGCTAGCTGTGATTATTATTATTAATATTATTACATGGGAGAATAAGTTATTAGTATTGTATTATTATTAACTTCATTGTTTCAGGGACATTCTCCGACAGCTACGTTTAAAAGAAACTCTTGTCGTAGCACTGTGGAGTCTGCTTATCGATCGATCTCTTGTTTTTCCCTTTAATGAAAACACCAGCCCGAAAATAACAGCTCTGCCTTTGACAAATGGTCTCGACTTCTTTCTTCCATTGCAGGCCGCTCTTGATCTGCAATGGGTGTGAGTGTAAGGCAGACAGTTAGTCAGCGGGCAAGCTTAATGTGGCATCTGGTCTGTGAAGGACAAAAGGAAAGCTGGCAGCGTGGTGCGAGAATCTCAAATGTCAAGCATGGAGATTGATTGATTGATTGATTGAAACGTACTTGTAATTAACACAGGTCTGTGCATTTCACTCTCAGCACCAAACTCCATCGCGCTGAATCTCTGTCAATTGTCAAGCCATCACACCATCAAAAACGGTGGCCGCAATCAAAGCCTTTGGAATTCTTCACGCTTCCCATTCCCTTTCTCGTCTCCTTCCCTGGGATTCTCATTATGAGCTACTTTGCGTGTCTCCGATCCTCCAGCAGAATGAGCAGGGGTCGTGAGGGGGTTAAATGAGCAAGACAAACGGAATCGTGATTGCAATCAGTGTCTTTCGGGCACGGCTGCCAAGTGCTAGCCGTAGGAACGAGGAGAATTGGCGTTTTAGTATAACAATGGCTCGGGTCAATTGCAGGAAGATTCTACATAATTCAAAAAAAATCTTATCATCGGATTTAAAGCACTTTTTAATGGAAGCTCAGTCGACCGCAGGCTGGATGTGACAGCTTTGACTCAGTTTTGCCTTTAAGGTCAGCAGTTTGATGGTTTTAAACCACTATGTCGAGACTTTAGTTGACTGTCTCGGCTAAGGATGACACTCCAGGGGAGGACGCCTAAAGGGGCTTGGCGTTGTCAGTCTTGTGGGTGAGATGTTAACCTGGATGTTAAAAGATCCTGTGACACTTGTCGAAAAGAGAAGGGAGTTTAGTGTGTCCGGGCCAACCAAATTAATAGGTCATTCACAATGTGGCTGTTTGAGGGATCTTGTGTGCAAAATGGCTGCAGCATTTGCCAATGAAAATCAATCCCCCCCCCCACCCCCCACCTCCCGACAGTAATGATCATAAAACACATCGAGTCGGCAAAAGTGATAAGTTGCTATAAAGGCACATGTCGCCTGACACAGAAGTTCTGGGTTTCAATTATGGTGATCCAGTAGGTCATATAATAATAATAATAATATTAATAATAATAATAATCCTTGCATTTGATATATCGCCTTATCACACCTTTCGAGACGCCTCAAAGCGCTTCGCAGAATGTACCGTGATGTGAATTCACACAAGGAGAATGAAAGGAAAATTCTAAAGATGTAGAAGTTGCTGTAACTTTTCTTTAGAGTTGAACTATCAGTAGTTTTAAGCAATACAAATTCTCGCTGTCCATATTTTTGACTTGAAGTATAATAAATCTTTATATAATATCAATACCGCTGTAAATAAGGTGTTGGTGTGAGATTTTGTGAAGTAAATCGTGTTTTTGTCCCATCTCTCTGGTCGTGGCTGTCACTTATTGATTTTACTGATTAAATCTCCGTACGGTACTGATCAAGATAGATGTGTCATTCAGAAAGGAGTGGTATGTGTGATTGAACACGTTTCGTTCTCTCATTAGCAATTGGGATGTGTGTACGGGGAGCAAAACATTTAAATGGTGGCATGACTTTGTCTTTTGTCCTTAAGTCTTTAACTTTCATTGTAGAATTTGAATTCACAAATGCTTGTTGACGTTTCCTGCCCGGGAATCGAACCCGGGTCCTCTGGCTTGCCAGAAGGGTGCTCTCGTGACTGAGCCACGGGACTCCGTGCCATGGAATGTTTCTTAATTCCGAGTACTTTTAGGGAAAGCGCCTAATGTTACTTGTTCTATTCAGCACGTGCAGAAAAGACTGCCCTCGGAGCGTATGCAGAACTCTGGTACGCACGTTTGCTGGTCAGTTTACTGAAGTCTGCAGCCCACGTTTGCTTGAAGTCAACATTCATCTCGGGCCACATGGGTACCGCTATCTAACCGGCCCATTGAACCAGTCGCAGATACAGACAATTACACCAAAGAACTGACTGGAGCCCAGGAGGAAAGGCAAGGAGGTAATGCGCCTTTACTGTGTTATCTGTTTAGAACCTGGTACCCGAGGGCTTGGCGGCGGAGAGAGTCTGCCCTGAAATGAATGCGGTATTCATGAAAAAGTCATAGTTTAAAGCCTACATTTGTAGATGTTTCCATAGCAATCTTTCGCCGTCACATCTGAATTCACAAGGGTGTACGTTACAAAGAGCTTGGCAAGACTGTGGGCAGAATTAGTGCTCGCTCTGAATCTTGGGAGAAACGTAATTGGAAGAGGATCTTCTCTGTTGCCGTCACGCCGGCGAATAATTTGATTTGGGTCTCGGGAAAATCAGACCTTGTTTGCAAATGAGGTAGGACAGGATCAGAGTTCTCACAGGGCAGTGTGACGTGTTTCACTTTCCTTAATCACGTGGATTCCTGGAGCTTATCGGTTAAAGCGCTCGCCTCGCAAGTGAGAGGACCCGGGTTTAATTCCTGGGCAGGGCGAAATGTTGGGCAGGTTTCCTTACTCCACACGCCTCTGTGTACCTAGCAATAAGGAGGAACCCGGTTGTTAGTCGATTGGCTTTTCCGGGGGTAATAATCCCTTAAAAAAAGAGGGGGATAAAAATAATAATGATTTGGTGACTCCGTCCACGACTGTTTGTGGGACACTGCTGTGCGCCATTGGCTTCTGCGTTTCGCCCACACAACATACAGTCAATTCACTTTACAGTATATTCTGTGAAGCGCTTTGAGACGTCTCGAAGACGTGATAAGGCGGTGTATCAAATGCAAAGACTAATATTATTATTATTATTTAGAGCTTGAAACAAACACTTTGCCTGGTTGGTTTAATGAACTCAGCAAACCCTTGCCCAGATTGGACCATCTCGAGGATTCTGCCCTTGACCACCTCAACTGATGTTGGCCCCTTTTTAGGATACCAAGATCATTTTAACCAAGAAAATCATCCTGGGCGAAATGTGTGCAGCAAAGGCAACTCAGGCAGAGGCTACCTGTCTGGCAGTGTCTAGCCTTCCTGAGCTTAGGACTGATTAGTTAGAAAGACATCAGTCAGTTCATCACTAAACTGTCAGCATAGTATTTTTAACACAGGTTGTGATCAGGAAGTGGACTGTGGACCATGCTTTGCTGCGAGAAAAGGGCCTTCAATCAAATGTTGAGACGCGCAAACCTTGCTTCGTTCCGATCCGCAAAAGCCAGAACCAAGACAAAGTGACAGAGTGCAAATCGGTCATTAATGGAGAGAGAGGGTGAAAGATTTCTATCCTCTCTGCTGCTGTCGCCTGCCTCCTCAAGAGAGACTGAACCTTCTCTGAAAGCAATTCCACAATTGGAAGCAGAGTTCTTCAAAAAGATGATGAGGACGTGAGATTAGGCTGTGATTCCAGCGGCTAAATCACGGGATGCGTTTCATCCATTTGTTTCCTGGAGACTTGTGCGGGCTTCGGGATCTCCCCGCGCTGGTAGTTTCCTTCACCCTTCGTTGTCTGAATGGGTTTCCTCAATAGGAATCCCAAGGTGTGCTTTAATATGATCCAATCTGTATTAAGCTAACAGATACTTCGTTAAGGAACAGAGAAAAGGTGTTTGCTCGGAGGAAAGAGACAGAATCAGACAACTACACAGTCACAACACTTCACATTAAAATCCTGTGAAGCGCTTTGAGACATGACGAGGTTACATCGAATGCGAGGATTATTCTTATTATTTTTCTTTCTAGAATATTTCTCCGATTCCTTTTCTGAAAGCTATTATGGATTCTGCTTGAGCCAGCAGTTTTGAACCAGTGTTCCATGTCCTAATAACCATCTGGGTGAAATAATTTCTCCTAACGTCTCCTGTTATTTTCCTTGGCAATAATCTTAAATTGATGCCCTGTAGGTACGGGCTCACTGAGCAGTGAAAAATCATGTCTTCGCCATTTACCTTCTCAAAACCCCCTCGTAATTCTGAACACCTCCACCCCGGTCGCTTTTTGTACCTCTCTGCCCTTAGCCCCTGTCTAAACACATTGTCATTTACAAAGGATACAATGGATTTGCGCTCAGGGGTAGGAGGTCATTGTGTTACGAGGTGAAATCTGACTTGATTTGTTGCTGTTACACACACTCACGCTCAGCAGCTTTGTTAATAAAGCAAAAAATTCACGACTGGCATTTTCTGCAACTATCTCAACTGTGTCTGTGTGACTTGCATGAAATTGCTCTTGAGAAGAAAAAAAACACAGACTGAATTATATTATCAAACACCCACAGTGTCCTTGTCCCCTAATTACACATAACCTTTAATTAAACAGCCTAACCGCCTTGTTTATTTACTTCCAAGTGTGCCCGTTTATAATTTCATTAAATTAAGAGTTGGAAGAAAAACTGCTCTGTTGCTCGCTGTGCTGTTATAAGCCGGAAAAAGTGCTTCGCCGTTATTATTTTCAAGGATGGTGACTGTATTTGTTTGCAGGCAAATGCGGCAGTCACTTTGGGCCCAGCAATGTCTCCCAAACAGCTGCGAGTTAAATGATTGATTACTCTGGAGGCTTGTTGGCTACGAAGCTGGGAGAAACAAACTCCCTTCTTATCTCCAATAGTGTCACAGGGGCTTTCACCTGCACCTGAACAGGCAAATAAGGCTTTGGTATTGATGGGGAGGGCAGTGGGGTGGGAGAGGGATAACCCAGCCAAAGGCTGCTTGTTAATGTACGCAGCTTCCGAGGTCATGACGTTAAGAGGATTAGCGTGGAAATGCTGTGAAAGGAAGGAACTTTCTTTCTCAGCGCAAAAGCTGAATATTTTCTGGGTAAATCCAACTGGCTGCAGGCACAAATGCATCAGAGTTGACATCTGGTCAGCCAGTGTATCAGAGTTAGTGCTGTGATTCAGTGCACGTCATGTGTAGAGTCCTGTAGCGTAGTGGTGAGAGAGGTCGCCTCGCAAGCGAGAGGACCTGGGTTGGATTCCTGGGCAGGGAGAAACGTCAGGCAAGTTTCCTCACTCCACACGCCTCTGTTTACCTAGCGGTAAGTAGGAACCCGTTTTTTAGTCGCTTTTCCTTCAAAGCGCCACTCAATCTACGACTGTGTGTGGGACGCTGCTGTGCGTAATTGGCTGTCGCGTTTCGCCCACAAAATATACAGTCAATTCACTTTACAGTATATTCTGTGAAGCGCTTTGAGACGTCTCGAAGACGTGATAAGGCGCAATTTTGAATACAAGGATTAATATGTCTCAAAGTGGTTTCACAGGGAATTATAAGTGGAAGAGAATGCGGGACCAGCTCAAGCCTCAAAACTCCGGAACACCCTCCCTCAATTCCTCCGCCTTGCCCCCTCTCTCCCCTCTTTAAAAGCCCGCCTGAAAACTTTCCTCTTCGACCGTGCTTACGGCCACCTCCTCCCTCGGTCCCGGCTCAAAGTCATGCTCCGTCAGTGTTAAGCTCTGAGATGCTACCCTGCCTGGAAGGCGCTGTATAAGTGCAAGTTGTTGTTGAGGTGAAGCTTGAACCCACGACCCGTTGACCAAGACCCCAGAATGCTACCAACCGGGCAAAGGAATTTGCTCGGGATCCTTCTACAAGAGCGGTGAGCGAACCACATCTATAGCTTATTGTCTTCCTTCGTTATTTTGAACACCTCGGTTCATTTCCTCCCTTTAACCTGCTCAGCGCTAGGTAGGATTTCAGGTCTACAATCCACAATCAGCAGATTGTCAGGCTGACAAGTGAGCCATCAGCGGTGGGAAGGGGCGAGGAGATGAGGAGATGCCATTCATGATTACTGTCGGCGGGAATCTAATCCACACTTTCTTTAATCAGTCTCAGGTTATCCGGCTTATGTTGACGTATCTCCTTCACTTCCAATGAGATTCGAAGACTTAAGCCAAATTAGAATTGCTGCTCTAGTCTCTAAATCCAGCCCAAGGAAAGAAGATAAAGGCTTTCTTACACTGATTGTAAGGTATTGCGAGTAAGCCCGGTTTCCCGGGGGTCTCCAACTGCAGTGGAACATCACATGTCACTGTTCTGAATATGGTAATTCATTCTGCCTCAAGAGCTGAGGATGTTGGAGAGGCAAAGTGTGAGAGCAGAGATTGAGAGGAGCTGACTTTTTCAGCCAAGTCACACCGGAAAAACTAAAGTCTTCTCACACCCTAGCTACAAATTGGTGCCTTAGCTGTAGGAGACTGTAGAGAAGGCTGGTACATCAGAGCAAATAATAATAATAATAATCCTTGCATTTGATATTGCACCTTATCACTCCTTCGAGACATCTCAAAACGCTTCACAGAATATACTGTAAAGTGAATTGACTGTATATTTTGTGGGTGAAAAAGGGATCAAATAGGCCAAAAGGGCTTCATCTGCTTATCTGGTGATCAAAACGGGAAACGTATTAGAGGGCACAGACACCGGGTTAGTTGACACCTCTAGAATAGATTCCTGGGGAAACATGATTGAGGCCAGGATCCTGGATTTAAGTGGACAAATAGCTTCAATTTATGCCCTCTCTAGTTAAGGTCCAGAGGGAATAGTTTCTCTCTATTTACTTTACCAAAACCGGTCATAATTCTGAACACTTGTAAAAAAAAAGTCTAGACTTAAAGAGTCGTGTTGTTCAGAATGATGGGTCAATTAATATTGTCGAGAGTGAGTTGTCTGGGTTTTTGGCAAAAGTGCTTCTGCTTGGGATTGTTCAAGTTCCACAGTCAGTATTCATTCAAAGAGCTTCAGCTCTTCCGAGATATGAGATTCTTTTATAATTGTAATGGAACAGGGAAAGCGATATATTATATAAATAATATGTTCAGGCCTGTAATAGATTTCCATTGGAATAAATAATGAAGGCCGGCAGATAACCTAATGTAAAATCATTTAATAACTGGCACACAAGGGATGACAGAAATAATAGAAGGTTTCTTGCAGCACGGGTTCAGTTGAGCTGCAGAACTTATCAGGAAAATTAATAAAAACTCACTCGTATCGAAACGTATGGCATTGTGCTGATAATGTCACTGGGCTGCAGGAAAGCTTCAAACAGCTTTGACAAAGGACTACAAGTTTAGACACAACTATTTCCGTTAAACAGTGAGTGGCTTCAATGGTTTTGGCATCAACCAAAACACTGGTTGGAGCAGAATCCGTCATATCTTTTTTAAAAGGAATTGGACAAATATGGGAATAGGAAGATGGTGAAGGGAGTGGATAGGAGAGGAGGGGACTAAAGGGAGAGTTCGTTCAGAGAGCTAACACAAACACAAAGGCCCAAACAGCCTTCTTCTGTGCTGTAAAATAATATGATTCAAACTGCTTTCCACTCTTTCCACATGTGGTGTTTGTGTGTTCAAATGAAACACTCGGCTGAACAGAACGCATTTAATTGGATCGCAGCATATAAGGGAAGTGGAGCACGCAGATGAAAGACAGCCCAGCAATGTAAGCAAATTAATGTGTGACCTGTGTGTAGTTTGGCTCCCTGGACCAGAGGCAAACAGAGGAGAAATGAAAACCCAGTAATCTGTGTGAGTAGTCAGTCGTACAGCACTTTTTCTAATTATAAAAATATTACAAGCAGGACGTGCCTGTACGCTTGTATTAGCCCATTCATCGACTGTAATGTGACTTATTAATTATTAGTGCACTTGGCATTACCACAGGGTGGCACAGCCCCAGTGCCAATACGTCTCACAGCGCTTCACAGGATCTACTGTAAAGTGTATTGACTGTGTATTGACTGTGCATTTTGTGGGTGAAAGGCGGCAGACAATTGCGCGCAGCAGCGTCTCCACAAACAGTTGTGGATCGAGTGACCAAATTATTATTTATTATTTTTCTTAAGGGATCATCACCCCCTGAAAAGCGATCCATCGATCGACTAACCACCGGGTTCCCACTTACCGCTGGCTAAACAGAGGCGTGAGGCGTAAGGAAACTTGCTTCATGTTTCACCCTGCCTGGGAATCGAACCCTGGTCCTCTCGCTTGCGAGGCGAGTGCTCTAACCACTGAGCTACAGGACTCCACAAATTTCATTTCCGGAGATTTCACCGTGAGAGGTGCTACATCTAAATGCAAGAATTATTATAAGAATTAAGTTCATATTACTGGTGTAGAAAAAGGCCTTTCGCAAGTGAATCTTGACATTAATATTGATGCAGTTAGATCAACAACCCCCACGCAGTTGGCAGTAAGTGGGTTTCTCATCAAAGTTTCAGGCCATTAAAGCCAGAGGATATGTCCCTCAGGCAGCAAATATCATTAGGATAAAATAAGAGAATCTCCATATTGTTTTGATCCCCAGGGTAATAATTACACAGACATGACATTTCCTGAATGACATTTGTCCTCCCTTGTCCTTGACCATTTAATTTGCGGAATATGCAAAGAAATAAATGGCTCATCTTTCCTTAACGGAAAATAAATACCACAATAACAGCTCTTACGACACCATTTCAATCACATGATTTGGGACTCTTTAGCTAAAGGGAAGCACAGTGAGGCATTCTGAGTCTCTGTTGTGAAGAAAACAGGGGTCTAAATTGCAGTGCTTCCTAATAGGCTTTGTTGAGAATGACTTCAGTTGCAAATACTGATTCCTTTAGGTAATCATAGTACACTTCCCTTTCACATTATACAGCACATCAGCCCTGTACACACATAAAGTGACACACACTCTCACAGAGTTACACACACGCACTCGCACACACATGCACACAATAGAAAACAATATGCACACAATAGCCTGTGATCGAAGGGTTATTCCAGTCATGTCTTACGAAGAACAATTTGTGTACAATGTGTAAAATGAGTGTAAAATGAACATGAAGCAAATCGGTGAAAATTGTCTTAAAGTCATGCATGATTTTGGAGAAATGATCTTTCCTACTACCCATCCAATAAATCTCAGCTGATCCTTTCGCCGTCATCGTCCCACACCTCTGGCAGGAAGATTTCTTTCACCACAAAGAACTATATAAAATATTTTCACAGAAGGTGCCAACAAGGTTCTAAAATATTGTAAGCAAAAGATTTTTTAAAGGTCAGGAGCATTGATGTATATTACTGTCTGCGTTGCTTTAAGTGCTAATGCCATAATTAATGGCCATATGTCACCTGAGCAGAAAGCAACGCCACTGAGGGCGAGAAATAGATTAATAATTCCAGGTCTGCCTCTCTAATCGTTTTCCTAAGATAAAATTCTGAAGATTTACCCTGTTGTTACTCATTGAACATTACAGGCAAGTGGGATCCAGAATACCCATTGATTATCTTGCTCACCGTGATGCAAAATACCCATCAGCTCTCCAGACAGTCAGTATATTATCCCCGAGTAACTAGAAGTTGTTGTAGGAAAGATTAACTTGAAGCACAGCTAAAATGTAAAAGGCTCAGATGCCTTTAAATTTGCACCAATTTATTATTTGTGGTTTGGAATTGCGCTTCGGAATCAGCACACCACAGATGATTTTTTTTTGCAAAAAGGCGAAAACGGTAACAAATGGGTCGAATTTGCAGAATGTCTTAACAGATTCATTCTTAAGAAATCTGAGTTGCTTGGGTAGGAATGCCTTCTGGAAAGTGCGTCAGGGAGAGTGGCGGGAACTCTGCTCCTGTCCTATCGGCTTCGGAAGCAGAGTTCTTGCAGGATCGACAGGACTCGAAAATTCTGCTGTACGTTACTGTCTGGAGTCTCATCAAGAGGGTAGTGGGGTGCTGGAGTTCTGTCTCCCTGTTGATGCTGGATCAAGTTTTCCAGACTGAGGCGGACAGATATCTGTTAGGTCAGGATATCAACGGATGTGGGGCAAGGCCAGGTAATTGGAGTTGAGGTACACGATCAGCCATGATCTTATAGAATGGCGGAACAGGCTCGAGAGGCTGAATGGCTTACTCCCGTTCCCGTGAGCGGGCATACAGAGGATAATTGTGAAAAGCTCCTTCAGCTCGGGAGATCTTCAGGGGAGAGGACAAAGTGAATCCGACAGCAGATTTCGATAGGCGCGAGGAGGAGGAGTCCGTGCGTCAATCGACCAGGCCTAACCGGTGCGCGAGCCTGTCGAACGGTCGGTGGGCATAAAGTGGACAAATTCCGTTCTCCAGCGTTCATTGATTGCCTTAAGGTCCCCGACGGGAGGCAATCTGCAAAAAGACATTTCATTTCGTCAAGAAGAATGGAAGACTTTCAAAGGATAATGACTGCTTTGTGCTTATTACGTTCAGACTGAACAGCAAGCTCCAGCTCTGCAAATTGCGCCGTCACGTGCTCCGTCCGGCCCCTCCAGTTGTTGTGCGTTGAGAGCAACGCTGTCAGATCTAAATATTCCCAACGTGCTTCTTTTTTTTTNGTCTCACGGAGAGGTTGACTCTGAGGGGAAAGGAGATATCACAAAGAATCCACAATCCCGTTTCTTAAAATAATAGCCGCTGATGGTTTCAGATGCTCCCCTTTGTCTCCCTGTTATTGGAAATCGCTTTGCAGATAATGCTCGTGAAGTGCATTTGACAACAGAACAGCGTGTCGACAAACAAACTGAAAAACAGATCGGTTGACTTATCTGCTCGTTATATCGAAGCAAACATCTGCTCACAACCCAGTGTTTGCTCTGCACAGAACTGTGTGAAAGGACAAACCTGGAGTCTCAGCTTGAATTCTAGGCCCTTCGTATCCGACCGTAGGAGTTGCCATTTGAATGTGGGGCTTTGCCTGGTCACGAAGTGACTCGCGGTCAAGTGCAGTGACTGTATTTGCAGGCAAATGCTGCAGCCACTGTTTGAGGTGAGCCTGCGTGCAGAGGAGGATTGTGAAATGGTATGACACAGCCCAGTAAACAGCATTCTGGCACATTTTCTCTGGCAAATGATGAGCAGCATGGGATCCAGGACTTAGAAAGGATTTAGGGATGAGGTATGTGTACTGCATTTCACATCTGAAATTGGAAGGTATTAGTTTCGGGCTTAAAGCAAATTCTATTTATTACACAGGCCTCGCCAGCATCTGATTGCTTCCATTAACTCTTGAACTTTGTCCTCCTTGGTGTGATCCAGGTTTTGAATGGAATACTTTTTCTTTACCAGGTAGTTAAAATTAATGACTGTGGAATTATTAAAGATTAATTAAAATTGAGGTGCTGACACTGGGAAGTCTTAATTTGAGCTCTCCCTTTCCCACCTCGAAAATTATATCATACTTAAGAGTAATATACAATCTAATAATATAATAATAATAATCCTTGCATTTGGTATAGTGCCTCATTATGTCGGAAGGAATTCTCAAAAGTCACATGGAGTGACTGTGGATTTGTAGACAAATAAATGCAGTATCATGATTTCGGACATCAATGGCCCACGAATAGCCAGCGAGCGAGTGAGTGATTGATTTTATTTGAGGGATTGTTGGCCAGGACACCAGGAAAGAAAAACTCCCTTCTCTTTTTGAACAGCCATGGGATCTTTAACATCCAATTGGACAGGCAGACGGAACCTTGGTTTAACATCTTAAAGCAACCACCAAAGTCTTTGAAAAAGACATCCAGCCCGAACTGATACCTCTCAAAATGATCAAATCTAACAGCGTCAGGGCTACTACTGACCTGGTCACTGGTTCAGCCACCTTATTAAAATTCACGTTCGTGAATGTTAAACACAAGAGTCACAAATCTGCGTCTTAAGCTAAACTGCGCGTATCTCTAACTAAGAACATGGTATAAACTGCTAAATACCAGCTGGAATATTAAGATAGCTGGAAGGGTTGAAATTTCCATAAAAGTCTAACTCAATGTACAAGATCAGAAAGCTTCAAATTTCAAATACGTTAGAAGCAACATTCAACAGCAAACGTTTCTTAGGAGCCCCAAGCCTGTAATGTAATTAGAATTTTCCTTGGGTAAAATTTCTCATTTATTCTTATCAACTAAGTTGGAAACAGCCTGACCTGAGAGGTAGGGGGAAAAAAAAGCATCCATTGCAACCCTTTTATCAATGGCTTCCAGGTGACTAAGTGTTCGTATTCCAGCCCCAAAACACTTCTGTTCATTCAGTGATTTTGGTTTGGAATTATGTCTCTATAATTGGAAGAGTTTGGAGTTCACAGGGACACATTGAATGACAAGCTTTCCTTAAAATCTGAAACCAAAGGCCTGAAATTCCAATAGTTTTTAGGATTAAAAACTTTGTGCCCTTAAAATTACACATTAGCGCAAAAAGAACCGCAGTGTCCAAATGCAGAACGAATTTAAGATTGTTTTCCAAAATTCAAAGACCATCTCAAATGCTGAGATATGCACTTTAAGCTCGAGAAGTTTAAGCAAGTGCTCTTGAAAAGAAATGTCTGAGAGGAGAGGTAGAAGATGTTTAATGGGATTGAGTAAGTAAATAATTACAGCAGGGCTGTCTTAAATGTTCTTTGCTCATCAGTCATTGCTGGCGATTGAGGAAGCTTGGAGAAGTGAGCAGCACCATCCACTCTCATTAACAAGATTATTACGCCTATGATCTTCCTCTGCTCTGACCCAATAATGCTCTTGAATTCACGGCTTTGGTGAGAGATTGCCAATTTGTGCTGAATGGTGGGCAGTTTTATTTTGATTCCACCATTTACCGGGCCGAGGCTACCCTAATGTTATTTCGCGCTCGATATGTAAATTGAATCTCGATCCCGTCAGTCCTCCTGGATTCCAACACAGAGGTGGAACTGCAATGTCTCTCCACATCAGTTATTTCAGATTAACGTGGTGTTTCAGCACCAGTGGCAAATCCGATACAATAATAATAATCCTTGCATTTGATACAGCGCCTCATCACATCTTCAAGAGTCATTAAAGCGTTTCACAGAATAAACCGTAAAGTGAATTGACTCCATATTTTGTGGGCGAAACCCAGCTGCCAATTGTGCACAGCAGTATCCCACAAGCAATGGTGGGTTAAGTGACCAAACTATTATTATTTAGTTGTTTAAAAGGGATTATCATCTTATAATAATCTTTTTACATAAAACAAATGAAGAAAAATCTCAGATTATGTTCTCATATCATTTTCTAAAAGTGCTTTCGCACACCCCCTCAGAAAAAAACAATTCCTTATTTTAATGTTTTTTTATTTTAAACGAGAGGATGTGAGCAGTGCACAGCCACGCTTCCACCCCCAGAGGATGGGCTTTGACACTGCTTACACTTCCTGTTTGAAACAGATGTGAAGTCTTATGTTTCACTTGCCAATTGTCCTTTTTAGTTACAACATCTCCCTCGAGAGCAAAAATTAATTAATTTGTTAACTCTGAAGCTTTTGCTTGGGATGAGTTCAAAAGCTGTCAAGTGCAAACTGCCTTTTCTTCTTCTCCACTACACACCAACGCGATCTCATTAATTCCAGGATTTGTATTGTAAGGGGCTTTTACATTTCCACTTTCACAGCAGCCGCCACAAAACAAAAGGACAATTCGCCTGCTGGCTTGCTTCGAACACAGCTCACAAACAGGAAAGGGCAAAACGTGTCCACAAAAACGACAGCTTATTTTCTGGCACAGTGACTCTTCATTCACTTTAAAGGCAAACACATCAGGGGAGACTGTAATTAGCTGTGGTGCTCAGTCATTGAGTAAAATGACTAATCCAAGTGTCTCAAAAGCACTGGACTAGCGAGAGATAAGGACTGGAAAGAGTTTTGTGCAAGGCAGTTTGCTTAGTCCATCAATTGTGAATGGTCGGCTGTATCTGATGAAAAGTGCAAGATTAATCTTCATAAACGGCCATAATTGCAAAGTGCCTGGGCTGGAGCCAAGTCATTGCAAATGAAAATTAAATTACTGCACTGGCAGCATGTTCTCCTGAGTGTCGAAAACAGATTCAGTTCAGTGCAACATTTTTAGCTGTCAGAGTACTTACGGTTTGCTCGTGTGAGCGAGGAGATTTATAACGAGGAGAAAGTCCTCCCACAGTGAAGTCTAAGGACATCTGGAGAATGGATTCACATCTTTAGACGGAAAAAACATTTAATTCAACAGAGGATTGGATGTGTGCCAGGGACAGCCAGTCTTACCCACGTCTTACATTTCTTTTTGAAAACACGAGTCCAACAGAGTAATAATAATTAAAGCAACTCACATTAAAATATGCTTCCACCTGCTGATCTGTGAATATCAATTCTGAACTAGAATGAACACGCAACATGTGGGCTCAGTTTAATTCTTTGCTGTAACCACTGGATTAATGGGAAGGTGAGTTGGTGGGGATTCTGGAAGTTTGAGATTAAATGGGCCAAACCTCTCTTATTACAATCCAATAAATAGGTCCTTCGCTTCATAATTTGGGTTTGATTACTCTGTAGGATTTTTTAAAAAAGAAACACTTTGGCACAGTCTGATGACCAGCAGTCTTTTCCATGGGTTCACATTCCTCTTATTTCTCAACATCTAAAAATCCAATCATATGTCACGCCCAAACTTGCATTTTTAGAGCATCTTTTCGTTAGATATTTTTGTCCGGAAATACATAGTCAATTCACTTTACAGTATATCTTGTGAAGCGCTTCGAGACGTCTCGAAGACGTGATAAGCACTATATCAAACGCAAGGATTATTATTATCATCTTCACAGGCAAGGTTTTTTTAAGGCAACTACAGCAGCAAAACTGCACAAACAGCCAAGAGATGAATGCTCAATGCAGGTGGCGGAATGTTGGACAAGACACCGAGAGAAAATCCAGTCTTTTCCCCCTAATCGTGTCACAGGAACTTCAACATTTATCTGAACAGGTAGGCAGGCCTTCAACTAAACACCTCATATGAAGGATGGCAACTTAAACAGTTCATTCTCAGCACGGCGCTGGACTGTCAGCTTAGATTGTGAGATCAAGTCCTAACGTAGGATGTGAACCCGTACCCGTCTGATACAAAGGCATGGGCTGAGCCAAAACGACAACTTGCTGCAAACAGACGAGCTCAGGGGAAGAACACGGAGCTTGTGAAAGGCACCAGAATGAGAATTGTGTATTTGGAATCTGTTTAGTCAGGTATGATATAGTGTAAAAAGTAAATTACCTGAGAGCACCGAGCTTTTGGATCATGTTGGAGTAAATTGCTTGTAGAAGGCATTGTGCTTTTTTTCTAAAATACCTTTAGTTTCAATGTGCTGCACTCCAATTTCAACTTTCAGCAAAGGGCAACACCTTAATGTGTAACAATCCAATAAAGGTAACTGCTACAAGCTGGAACATGCTTTGTTGCCTTGCATTCGAAACTAGCAGAAAAGTTATTTCTTCGTCAAAGGGGGTCTGTGATTTATTGATTTATTTATTTGGCAACTCGTTGTATCTCAAAAGAAAGTAAGATGGAACGAGGAATACCAGATGCCTGCCTAAGAGCTGGTGGGCCAAAAATTCATCTTTTGGAGAATAAATAAAGCCATGATGAGAGCTCGTGGGAGAAAGAAAGGTCAAACCACTTAGATCTTGAGCATCGACCCAAATGAGGTGATCGTGGGTTACCCCTTCTGTGCCCATTCCAGACCCAACTAATATTTCATTGCTTTGAAAAAAAAATTTCTTTGGGTCACAAATGCTCAAAGCAACAGGGTCGAGAGATCCATACATACATCCCAAGTTCTTTCAATCTGATTGAAGGGATCCAAATCTATCAACACCACATGATCTGGTTCAGTTGTAATCGAGGAGTCTACCACTGGAACTTTGATGCTGCAATCTCTCATGCATTAGGACTCTGCATGATACTTATGCAATTTGCATTTATTATTTTCTAGTGTGGAATTACATTTCTGGTAAGCCAGAGTCCTGCACCCAATCTCCTGTTTAATGCCTGTTGACATTAGGTTATGTTGAGCTTCCTGCTGACAGACCAGCACAAGTCAAGCAGTTTGAGGAATTCTTTACGCATCGATGCAGCATCAGACTCAAACCAAGGATGCACTGCTTGAAGGTGGAAGTTTAGCACATGCTCTGATTTTTTTATTTATTTTGCTTTGTGCTTCAGAAAGTTGTTAATCAGAAAGATGGTTTAAATATTAATCTGTGGGAATTTTGTCAGTAGTGAGCTACAGTTAATGATAAATTTTGAGGTACATGGATGAGCAGTGGAATGATAAAACAACTCAAATAGTATTGCATAATAATTTTTTTAATGCGCTTAATTTAGAAATTGTTGACATTTATCCAGAACTTAAGTCACACCACGCAACTGCTCCTTGTGGATTTTTAGTTCAGCTGAACTACATTTAAAATGAATATAAATATCGCTCTTTAGCATCATAGAAAAAAAAACATAAAAACAGGAGGAAGTCAGTGTCATAAGTTAAATAAACAGGACCAAGAAATCCGCAACAAAAATGTATTTCCCACTACAAACCATGTTTGCAGAAGGAATCATTTTACTGTCCAATAAACACACACACACACACACGGCAAATCTGGCTGGATCTTTTCAGCCATCAGGGCAAGGGACCTGCTCTCCTTTTAAAGTGAATCTACATTAGTTTGGCATCACACAGTACAATTCTCTGACAATGTGCCTTTCCAGGACATCAGCTCCCCATTTCTTTGGAGTTCAATTCATTCTCAATAAAAAATAAAATTTAAAAATGAGACTGGGTGGGCCAATCTAGTCCTTTAGTCTGCCTGATACCCTGGTTAAAACAGGAATACCGTTATTAATGTATTTTAAAAAAAGTCAGAAGAAATTACGTACAATTAAAGCCAGCCACCAACTCTTTGAGCGATGTGTCCAATACACTATCTATGATTCAGTGGGTTCATATGATCAGCAGTTAACATATTCCAAGTCTTTCAACTCCAGTGATGTACAAGACCAACCCTGGTATCCATGGCTGTAATCAGTGAGGAACTAGTTAGTTACAAAGTTAATGGCATTTCTTCATTCATTTTGACTTGTATAAAACAATTCTCAAAAGCTGCAAGTTCCACTTGTATTTTTATACAAAATGATAAAAATAATCAGCCTATCTCCTTGGAAATGACAGTCTAACAATACTAACAAGTAAAGATTAGTCCAGTAGCTTTCCTGGATCACTATATAAAGCCATAATATCCACTTACATTACAATAATAAAAACAATGTTCTGCTGAATTTTGAAAACTACAAAACATTTTACTAGAATGAGTCACTGACTGCCACATGGAGTTCCATCAGTGCTTTTAGCAACTTCAATTGTAGGACTAAAAGGAATGCTGGCTTATCCACAGAAATGCAATGGCTTTGAGCAATCTGTAGTGCCTGCCAGGAAATGCTGAACTTACACTTAGTGCAAACTAATATGCAAAATAAAGCAGACGTGATTCAGGCACAAAACCCCCAGGCTTAACAACTCAGTCTCTATGAAGCGAGCCCAGGGGAGGCTGTACACCTCCTTCCTTCTTTGCATAAATGACAAGAGCAGCTACAAATCCTTTGGCAAACATGATGTGTTGCTAGTAACGGTTCCACTTTACTTGCTGACCTGATAAACGGCTCCAATCTGTCTCAGCTTCTGGTGTTGACAGACTGAACATTGGTTTTGGATTTGTTGCTGTCGTACGTCACAGAGACAATAATAAAAATGAGCAGCGTCACACACTGTATGGCTGCCAACAGGAAGAAGTAGTATTCCATGTGGCATTTGTTGATATTACCTGGGAAGGAAAAAAAAAAATGGTTGGTCTTAAATTGTCTTAAAATCATTAGATTTGGTTAGAATCTAGGTGAAATATGTACAAATTAAACATAGAAAACCGATTAGCAGTTAAAAAGAACAATAACATTGCATCCAGCAGATGTGGTTCATGCCCCTTCATATAGACTCGGAATCATTGAATGTGGAACTCGTGAGCAGGTCTAACAACCAGTAAAACGCAACTGTTGACTTATCACTGAATATTTGCCAGGTATCTCAAGCCAGCATTTACCATCTGTTGTAACTCTGGTCTATTTATCATCTCATCCTCCTGCCTTCACACCACCACTGGGAGCCGAGCCTTCAGCCATCACTCCATCCTCTGGAATCTCTCCCGAAACTATTTGATCTTGCTGCTCCTCACTATTGCCTTCAAAAAGAACCTGAAAACTCATCTCTTTGACTTTGGTCAAAATCGTTTTAGATTCAGATACATTGAACTGGTTTTAGTATTCAAGAGGCATGATTGTTTTCCTTCACAAAATTGCATTCCAAAAGGTCTTGTAATAAATAGTATAGGAAAGATCAGGAATTGAGATTAGAGTAGGTTGATCCCACAGAGGAGCTAGCACCAGCATAGGTTCAATGATAATATAATAATAATAATCCTTGCATTTGATATAGTGCCTTTCCACATCATCTAACGTCTCAAAGCGCTTCACAGAAAATACTGTAGTGAATTGAACGTATATTTTGTGGGTGAAACACGGCAGCCAATTGCAATCAGCAGCGTCCCACAAACAGTCATGGATTGAGTGACCAAATTATTATTATTTTTTGGGAGGGATTATTACCCCTGGCCAATTGATTAACAACCGGGTTCCTCCTTAACGCTAGGTAAACAAAGGCATGCGGAGTAAGGAAACTTGCCCAACGTTTCGCCCTGCCTGGGAATCAAATCCAGGTCCTCTCGCTTGTGAGGCGAGTGCTCTAACCACTGAGCTTCAAGACTCCATTAGTCTGAAAGGCCTCCTGTGCTACAATTTGAATTCCAACCCCACTCTGCTGTTCATGTGGGTTACAACTGAAAAACTCAATTTAAATACAAGAAAACAAGAATGTTCCTTAACGGCACATAATTCATGGCTACATCTTCAGAATCACTGTTGGTTGCACAGAGCCTGCATATTGCCCGTCGACAGCTCCACCGTGTCATTATGCAGGAAATGGAATTATTAAAACAGTGGTTTATCCTGGATTTCTTTCAGAAGATGCCTAAATATTTACCAGAATTATGCCTGGTTTAGATGGCTGGTTGAGTGATGAGGTGGCTTTCTGTGAACCTTTGCTTCTAACAGAAATGGGATGGTGTATATAGTGACAGGGCACTCGCTTTACATGCAGACTGTAATGTTTAAAAAAAATGGGAGTTCTAGATTTAAAAGGAAGAAAACTACTAATCTAACTTCATCGCCTCCATGCATGCAGACAGTAAAGGAAAAGATCTTTCAGTGTCTGTCAGAGATTCCCATTTGTCTCGGCTATTCAATACTCTCTGAAATCGATTTATCTCTCACACAAAAGGGGATTTTCTGATGACAGCAGCACAAAAGGTGGTTTATTGAGGTCAATCCTACGTTTAAGTGTGAAGACTATTTAATTAGTTTTATTAAGTGACATCTTATTTCATAAGTACCATTTCAGATACACTCATTGGTACTTGGATAACTTTGAATTTTTCATTCTTTCTCTTTGAGGCTCTCTCTCTTGAAGCATAGACAAGAGAGTGGTCAGATGAACCCCTTCATTGTCTAATTGGTGAGAAGAGCCAGGATAACTGGTGCGGACAAGAGGGCATAGTTTCAGGGTGTGAAGTGCACACTTGATGGAACCCTAGAGACCATCCAGCCCTAAATACTGTGGATAAGACAGTTGCATTCCAATGGAACTGGAAACGAATCTTTCTGACTAACCTGCTGAAACCCCAGTACTACAAACAGTTAATGAATATTTCAACTGCTGAAACGAGACTCGCATAAATACAGTGTGCGACAGCAGCAAATTCAAAATATCTTTTTAATAAATGAGAAACAGCAGGGAACTGACAACAGTTGAGACCAGAATGGCAACTTTCAAGCCATCAAGATAAGCACACAATAGCTAGTATCAAGGGTAAAAATAATGTTCAAGTGAATGCCATAAGACAGACAGTAAAAGCAATCACTTTTCTCAGAGGGACATTAAAGAGCTCACACACATACAGAGATCCTAACAGCTGTTGCTTTGTCTATTTGGGGGAGAGGGAAAGAGGAACAAATGTGACAATGTCTAAACATCTGCATGCCTTACATTGTTCACGTGTGACTTATCAGCATGTGTGTAGAAGAACATGAATTCATCAGGGGCCATTTTAGCTGGGTGGCATCTGAAAATGCTTAAATTAATGTGTGAGGAGGTGCCCCGGATTGCGGCGTAGAAATTAATAGGCAACGGGATAAGGAATGAGGGGCGGGTGGGAGCAGTTGACCGGTGTGCTGCTCTGCAATGTACCTAATAAGGATCCAATCACTCTCTTCCTGTCAAGGAATGTAAAGTGCAACCTACTTAACAGAGAGATTATCTGAAAAGATACCAGTCTCCCACATCACTGAGTGACTTGGTGAAGGGATCAGTTTGTGGCCCATTTTACTGTTAGAAGGACTCTGCTGTATTCTTTCCCCCATTTATAATAATTATTCTGTATAGTGAGAGGATTCCACTTCTGAGCTATTGAGCAGTGGTGCACCATGTACCTTTATTTTGCTCTTATGAGTTTTCTGCCATCAGCGTCCCAGAGAGCTGGAAAACAGGAGCGCTTTGCTCTCGAGTAAGAAAAAAGACCCTCTTACATTTTCTTCAACGATCTGTCACTTTCTTCATCTGCAGGACATCTTATAGAGAAAAGCAGCTCGGAGCATGCTAACTGTTTGAACTATTTGGTAGTACAAGTCTACAGCCCAAAGCCTCATCAATGTGCCAGTTTGGTCAACCAAGGAGACCTGTGTTTGGCAGGCATCTTTCTTTCAGGCTGGTTTCAGCCCTAGGGGAAGGAAAGCTTAAAACGTAATCCTCATTTTATCAACTTTAAAAGGGTGAACATACCCACTATGATTTGAACTGAGAATCTTTGACTCCAAGTCCAATATTGTATAAACTACACAGGATGTTTACAATTAAAGTAGGCAGCCAAGATCCAATAATATTGTAGTGTTACAGTTGTCAGTCTTCCAACGAGGATAAAATATGTGCAAAACCTTAACAAGAATTTCACATGAATCAAGGAAGGAAAGAAATTAGCCTTAGTACTATAAGTATACAGCAAAGTGCTACATAGTGCCACAATGACTTTTTAATCGCAGTTCTGAGATTGAAGATCAGAGTACGTTTATTCTCTTTCCTGGTGATACGCCGGTAACTGTTATGCACATGATATACGCTATAATTAAATCAAACCATCTGTACATTCCTAGTCTACAATACTCAAGCCAAAACATCATTAAAGCTTTTAAAAGAAAGCACATATTCACCTTTGTTTTAAAGGTTAGCTAGTCTATGCAGTCTATTTACAATCCAATTACATGAAATTTTCTGATTTAAGATGCAATTAGTAGAATATACTCAGCAAAATATGGTTCCTTTGTTCGACTGATAAAAGCAAGTATAGGGAAACAGTTAAGAGTGCCTCATTATGTTTCTTTCTTCTTGCTAGTGACCCCCCCGGATCTTCCTCTGTGTCCAAAAGAGCCAACTCCTGGCTGGTTCAGCCCCGCAGGTGTCAGCTGCCTTCCGGTGCCTTGCCCAAGCAGCCATTATTCACGTGCGAGTTTTGAATGGGAGCGTACAATGGAACTAGTAGCGAATGGAGATATTGTGAGCAGAGGGCAGAGACTGCTCTCGTCTTCACCCAATAGCTACGCACGTGTACTTTCCAGCAAGGCGGGGACGAGGGGGCGCTGGATAGTGATCATGAGCAGGAACCCTAACTAACCTCTCCCCCCTTCACCTTGTCAAACTGCTCATGTGGACACTCCTGCTGTTTGCTGCCGCTGTAGAATGCTGTTCACAGTGGGCATCCTGTCCTTAGGCTTTTAGAACATCTGAAACTAGCACATTACTTCAGTTGATTGGATTCACCCCTAATTGCCTCGTCTGGATGATCTTAGCCCACTGATTGAAATGATCGAATTCTGTATTCATCTACCAGAAAGAGCATTGCCTTGCAAGCAAGTAGGTTTATCATTTTTTTTTAAGCCCTCTCTGTGACAAAATACAACTACAATAGAACAAATCCAAAGTGTCCTGAATTACTGAAGTAACAAGAAAGTAATTGCACTGAACATTAGAGTATAAAATTGTTGTCACGTTTATCCAAAGGTAACAGCTGTTCTGTTCTGGCATTGAAAATGCACAGAATGAAAAGATACCATGGCCCTCTCCTCCAATTGCATTTTAAGAAACCGTTTCTGAAACACAAACCAGCAATATGTGTTTACCTGCCTGTGGGTATAATTGTGTTCATCCGCAAATTGGAAGTACATAAGGCAGATTTTTTCCCCCTCACATCAGGCAATAAATTCAGATGGAAAGCAGCAGAGATAAATTTAAGGCAGCCACATATAACAGTAATTCCAATTACATGCAGCCCTCCGGGTCTGCAGAGACACGAGGCTTTTGTCAGAAGTGATTATCTGAATCAGAGCAATCCAAGTCTAGCCATAAGTGAAGGTCCTATTCACCAACACCCTGTTGCCTGAAAGTTAAAAGGCTTTGGAGATTTTGTTTCATTCTTATTCTTAAGCAAATAAAAATTTAGACCACATAAATAATAATCCTTATTATTATATCGCCTTATCATGTCTTCGAAACGCTTCACAGAATATATTGTAAAGTGAATTGACTGTATATTTTATGGCAATTAGGCACAGCAGTGTCCCACAAACTATCGTGGATTGACCAAATTATTATTATTAAACCCTTTGAACTGCAGTGCAACTATTTCAGCTAATAGATTGTAGGTGAGCAATTTAAGCAAAGAATAGCAAGGACAAGGACAAGGCTGCGTTGTTTTATGCAATTTATTGTTAATTTTTTTCTGTGTACTCTTTCTTTGGTTCTAGAAATAGTGTGTACAGTTTTGGAAACAGCCTCTTTTCACCAGACCAGAAAGTATAACAAATGTAGGTCCTACTAGATGTGGCATAGTCAGGGCTGGACTGCGAGATTACTAAAGGTGTATCCCTATTGGTTTGGGTAAGAACTTTAGTACACAAGTCCCAATTAGCGAACTGAACCCTAATACAGTAAAATGCACACACTGTAATAAACAATGGCAGAAATATATTTGTGGTGTACATTTATGTTTCTTCTAGTCCTGAAGAAGAAATGAAAACCTGGAACCAAAAATTATATATTTAAATCCACAAGGCAAGGCTTAAAAAGATTCAGCACAATTGGATTATACAGATATCCAACAGTGTTACAGCTGGAACACAAGCACAGCTTTGCTGAATGTGTAGAAGCCAAAAAAAAAGACTATCACCTTACAGCATTGTTACATACTCTTAATTCCCTCACACTGTATTCTTAATCCTACACTTTTTTTAACATAAAAAAATGATTATGTATAGATCCATGTAGTAAAAGAAAATTGCCTTCTATTCACCAAGCTTCAAAAGACACAGTACTCACTGTTCTACAGAGTTTTTAAAAAATCCATTTTCATTACTGGTACTGAATTTTTCCATCTGTAATACAACTTATTTTATGAATCACCTGTCAACCAAGTCACTAATGATAAACATTAGCAACCCTGAAAACAAGAAAAACAGAGCATTTTGCTGGGCCTATTAAAAAAAAATTATAAGTTGCCAAGTCACATCAGTTGTCATATAGACCTGCTCACAATTTAGATCAGAAGGTAATGAATGTATTTGCCCACCAGCAGAATACCACGCAGTATAGAATAGTTTATATGAAACAAACTATTAGTCTTTGGCTCTTTTCACAAGAATTAAAAATGATTTTGTTACTGTCCTTCGGAGGCAACTACAACCAGATAAAGATTGTATTGGACTGGAATAAGTTTACTTCTGGTTTTCCATTCCAATGTGCCCTTCACTTGACTAGTTGCTTTTGGAAGCAAAGTAACAAGCTATTTTGCTTTTGTGATTTAACTTGTGGTTCTGCTTTCAAATATTTGCAAGAATTGCCACAGAGGCACTCTCAAGAATCCCATTATTTTTAAGCACATACTCTTGATTATATTCATTACAATGGTAACTACATCCAGTATAAACGAGCATTTATTTACATAGGAAACCTATAAAGAAATATAGAGCATTTCATAAAAAAAGAAGTTGTATAATAATTCCATTTTTCTCCTGTTAGTTTAGCTTTTTGGGACATTCACTACAGTGCATTACATACTTGCCTCCCAAGGATAGGGTTATTACGAGGGTGTGCAGAGTAAATCAAACGCATTGCACCAATGTTAATCACAGATAGCTGTTTGTTCTTATTCAGTAAAGACGTTATTTAGTGCTTCATAAAAACTGCTCTCTCCAAAAATGTGTGATTAGCCTCTGGGTATTTTGTCAAATAGGGTAAACATGAAAACACAATCAGTACACCAAAGCACAGCACAGCGCTCTCGTCACATCAGGAGTAGTTATGCCTGGATATAGAGCTTGGTCTGTTGGAATATGTTTTTTTTGTCCTATTTACTCTCCTTGTATCTTAAATGTCCTGAACTCTAAGAAGAATACAAAAATGGTAACTTACCTTCTTTTCTTGCCTACTCTTTTCAGTGTGTTAAATGTCTCCACCAAGGTTTCTTAATTAAAATGGGCCCTATATGAGCCACTCGTTATAACTGAACCTTCCAAATCCTAATTGTTGCTTTGATCAAATTCATTTAGTTATTTTCAATTCAATTGCTTTGGCACAGTTCATATAATTCATATAATTACTGCTCCTGTGTGCAATTGGATGCAGTGTTTTGCCCACAAAATACACTTTACAGTATATTCTGTGAAGCGCTTTGAGACGTCTTAATGACATGATGAGGTGCTATATCAAATGCAAGAATTATTATTATCTTTTAAAGGGTTGCACACAACCTTTTTACAATACAATAGATGATCGGAAAGAATTTGTGAACCAAGTGGAAACTAAACATCAATTAACCTAATCAAAATTGACTTTACTATGTAAATTGCAATAAATTATTTTAAATATTTTGCTGGGCAAATAGAAAGCACAATTTCTAAATGCTCCTGTGTAGGATGCCTTCTATTGCACAAACCAAACCCAGTTATGTCTCGAAGCCCTGCTTGTCTACTATCAATCTGTCTAGCAGCCCAACAAGCAGGAGAGAATGAAAGCAGAAATTTATATAGCATTTGACAATATGACTGACAGGTAACTCCATATTATTTGAAAGTGCTGTTCATTATGAATGAGAAGGCATGTGATAGCTTGCTAAATAGTCACTAAACATTACAGCTCGCTTAGATGTCGAGATCACCCGCATTCCTGACCCATGTCAGGATCAAATAAAATTGCATTAATATTTCACGAGGACAGAGAATTTGACACAATTACCAATGGTACTGCTGGCTCTGGTTGAGTTATCAGTCAGTGCTTCAATAATTTCCCGGTGCACCATTCAGTTGCATTTATGATCCAGAAAGTTGCCTTTGCAGAGGAAAACAAATGTGTTGCTTTGCAGCACAACGGAAGCAAGTGCTAAACAACAGGCAACCTAACTGCTTCTTCATTCAGCATAGAAGTATTAATTGAATATCCTGTTGGATTTTTAAGAACGAAAGTCTCTGCTCCCCAACCACCCCCCAACCAGTCAAACTCAATTTAAAGCCTGACCTTCCACAAGTGATGCAGAAGTACCTTGTGTTTACCATTGAGGCTTGCTGCTGCTAGTGGCAGCATGGTTTCTGTGGCAGTGCTGCAGATTGCACGGGGATTGCTGTTTCTGGAAGTGTAGCGGACCATACTTTGGGGAAGGTTTGTTTCCGCATCTCAGGAAGCAGGGAGACGAAGAATGCCTCGTGCCAGCTCTACAGGGCTGTCTGACCTCTGCTTTCCGTCCGCTCATAAGGGTGAACTCATCCCATCCCAAAAACATGCAAATAGCAGATCGTATTCTCAAACCCTGAACCCCTCTCTTTAACGAGTACAAATTTCAGCAAAACATTTGTTAAGGTCAAAATCACAAACACTAATATGGAAACAAAGTCAAATGCACTGACACAGAATGACAGAGGAAGTATTTGTCCTGCGATCATGAGCAAGGCTACAAGAGACTGATGCAGATGGAAGATAGAGAAAATACATTAATACAAGAACAGCGAGTCTACACGTAGCCAGCAAATACAGCAAGTCATTTTGAAAGTAATGACCCTTTTTATAAATAACCAGTGTAATGGTTGAAGGAAATTATATTCTGTCATACTTCCTCACAGCAGTGACAAAATGCTTTAACTTAGTTCGCTTGCCAACCTTAGTGAAGTTACTGATGTCCTGACATCACCATCATAATGTCTGATCTATCACTGCCTTATTGTTTCAAAAACGATATCCATTAGTGCAGAGAAAGCAAGTATGACCAGAAAAAGGTCAGTCACTAGGAACATTTGATTAATAAGATTGGATGCAAAAAGAGAGCAGCATATTCTGTGAAAATACTTAATAGCTGTTTTATAAAGAAATAGTAAAATGTTACTTTTGTTGAAACATTGAATATTTTTAATTTAGAATAGTCACCAGCCTAAGACTAGCTAGCTCAAAGCAGATGGTTTGTCACCCTATAGTAATTTATCAGTAAAAAAAACTATTAATTTACAGAAGATTACACCATAGTAGTCATGTAGGCCTTAACATGTGAATATTTCCTGAAGACACTGAACTAAAGAAATTGTTTCCAATAGAAAAGTGCAATCATCTTGGTATGAATGAAAGGATGTATATTGGTGTAAATGTAGGATGATGGTTTATTGGTATTTAATCTAGCAGTACATCTAATAGGAAGTCCCATATAGGATAAAATGTTCGATAGTTAGTGGACAGAATGTGTTAAGATTCCCCAGATAAAAATGTGACCATGGCAGTCTAGCAATTGCATATATCTGACTATTTCACATAATTCCTAATTTCTTCTCTCCCTCATTAATTTTAGTGCTCCTGTGACAGAGTTTTGTGTCTGCTGAAACATGTTGTAAAAGAACACTTGCTGAAACACTATCTGCAGCTATTTTCCTCAAATAAAATCTCCCATGTCTGCAATTTACGTCAGGCAGTGAAATCACGGGAATCTGTCACTTACTACCAGCAATAGCAGCAATAAAAACATCTCTGTGAAGTGAACCTGTATATTTTAGGTCAAAGTCTCTCACAACATGGCTGAACTGCTCAAGCTTTGCTCATGCAGATTATGAGCTCATCTACAACCCATGTAATGCACGGCAGCCCATGTTATTGCCTGGGAAATTTCCCCCAAATGTTCATTACATAACTACTTCTAGTCCTTAATTAGTTCTTCCATATGTTCTAGATATTTGGCCATCTGGGCATGATCAATTGATCCATGATATTTTATTATTTCAAAACTAAGACTGCTTTTTTAGCTCATTATTTTTAGGAATACAAATTGTAACTTTGAGAGCTACATCAGTATTAGGCATTTACAGAGATCATACATTGGAAACAATGGAGGAAAATGTAGCATATGAAGTGTGAATATGCATTATCATAAGCGTTAATACACATGATGTGTCATGTGCAAATGAACACGGACACCAGTTTTAAAAACTCATGCATCAGAAATTAATCGTTTCTGGATTTTGTTTGGTTTTATTAGTGTTCATCTACTGTAATCAGCTTTCTCTGCAGTCATTACTGTTACACATTTCAAGCAGGTCTGCTTCTCAGATTCATCTTACAACTGATAGAATTTTTAAGAGTGTATCATTATACTGGCTTTAACAGATTGTGCAATAACCCTGATGAAGACGCAATTTAAAAAGTATGCCATCTATCATAGATCATGCTGTAGGCACACCTCCTGGGCAACTGAACTATTATTATTAGAATGATAAGAGTTCAGCTAAAAAGCATCATGAAAGAAATGAGAATTTAGCAAAACCTGCCTTAAGGAGACAGCTGCAGAGATCTTTCAAAACACGACCAACACAAAACATTTATCATTGGAAAACTGCTTTACAATAAAATGGAATGAATGCACCGATGACACTGGCATCAGTGCAATTGTCACCCACAAGCGAATACTTTCACAAGTGGAATTAATTTGGTTTCCTAGGCTGAAAGGTTTCATTTTATTTTTATCATGTATTTTGGTCAATCGCAAAGAATACTTATGGTCCAAGAAAAAGAGGAGTGTAAAATAAACCTTACATGTTATACAGCACCCATATAACCTGGAAATATCTTGAAGGGCTGCACAAGGAAAGGTTATAAAGTGTAGTGATCGTATTAATGGGTTGATATGAAGAAATCCAATTGTCAAGAATTTTTTTTTACTGGAATATGTGGCTATACTGGAATATCAGGTTTACTCACCAAAGTCACTCTGGCAGCTCATCCATCCAATTGAGTCAATGGATACCAAGGCTAGAAGCCCCGAACCAACAAATGAGCCAACACCGGTGAAGAAAAAGAACAATCCCATGATGGCACTCTGCATAGACTTGGGGGCGGCTGAGTAGGCAAACTCGAGACCTAAGAAAGAAGCAGATCATAGTGATATGCATAACTCACAATTCCATCAAAAGGAGAATTTTATACAGATTAAGCCTTTTGTATAATGAAATTATACTTCATTTGTAAATAGCATATGCAACACATTTTTTTTAATGACATGGAAATCTTAAAACAACACATTTCTAATGAATTGAACTAAATTGCACACATTCATTGGTGGTCTGGAAGTTGCTCTGGTTTCAGTACACATTTGATACCGGTTCAGAAATCTTTCTTCTATACTGAAAGGATGACTAGTTTACATGAAAGTTTCACTATCAGAGCTGTCAACATCAGGTTAACACTGTGAATGGCATTTAGAAATCGGTAAGATTGACACAGATTGCAGACTCATTGAAACAATGGAGCTGTAATCATTTTTAAGAGACAGATATCAAAACAGGTCAGATTTTTTAACAGCCATTTTCACTTGTCACTCTGAATAATGCATTAGCAATATTCCTCCGTTGTTTTACAATCAAGTGAATAATAATTTCTCTGGCTTTGATACTGTACCAGAATGTTCAGTCTAAACAAGCATCTCAGAATTGCAGCTTTGTCATGTGTAAATTATGGAATTCACCCACACAAAACAGTATGAATTAGAAATTCAGTTTACTTAAAGACACACTTACATGGCATTTACAATTGTAGATTATTTTGAACCCAATTCCATTATGTCTTGTGGTAGATACATTGTGCAATCTATCCCCAGGGAAATCACTAAGATTTATTGCATTGTAATGCAGTTCTTTGGCATTCAGCATTGCTTTACTGCTGATGGAAACAATGGCACTGTATATGCAAGTACTCAAGAAATAAACTATCATACACACAATATACTTAAGGTAGCAGCAGCTTCCAAACTCAGACCAGTGTGTAACATTTATCTTGTATCCAATACTAGCATTGAGAGCAAAGAAATTCCCCAAATAATTATCAAATAATAATTTTCAGAAACATGATTATCGACAATGCCCAGATGGTTAATTAGGTCAGCCTAATAAATAAAACGGGCTGCTTTTAAGCTGCACACTGATGTTGGGTTGGACGTTTTGGGTTGAACTTCCAACCTTCTCCTCTACACAATTAGAAATCAGTCATGCTCATCGGGGCAAGCAGAATGACTTGTAGTTTAAGGTTTCATTAGGAGCAGACATTCTGAAAGCGTTTCAAATGGACTGCATCAAAACCTTTATACTTTCTGACTTTCAATGCAATGTGGTTCAATCAGGTTCAATTTGGGTTTTGGTCAACCAATTTCCTTTCCTTTATATCCATCTCCTAGTTATAATTCTTACATAATGCATCAGTATTGTTCCCTCCCGATTACACAGTTGACATCATTTGCAACAGGCATGGTTTTGCACTAATTGACCTTGCAACAATTTTCTATTTACAGTATATTCTGTCTAACATTATTTGATCACAAATGGTCTTACAAATTAAAAACAATACATGAAACTTGGTCAAAAAAAATTCAATATTCTACTCTGAATTCCTGTTACCATCAGTAAAGCACAACAAGATGTTTTTAACACTTTAATTGGAAATGGGCTGCACTATGAATGCGCAATCCATGCAGCTGGCATTTCAGACCAGAAAAAGAATTTCAGGATTAGAGTACGACATCGCTCGCTACAAGAACATAGAGATAAGCAGGTCCTCCAGCACAGATAACCATGCTGCTTGTAGAAGTAGGATTTTAATAAAGCAGGATTAAATTCTAAGGTTAAGTATGACAAGCGACTATAACAACACAAGACAGCAGACAAATAACAGTTGCTCCCACTTTTCATTTAGCTCAGACGTGCAGAGTTACTAATATGATTTTGAAGTATTACATTTCGTCTGGCAGAAAACTGTAGTGCCAAAAAAATACAATTTAAAGAAAAAAACTTGTAATCAAGAGTTTCCTTTTAAATTCTCTTGCATCTACATACTTTAAATGTAAGTTTGCCCTCTTGGTTGCCTTCTGAACATCTCAAAATGATAACTATTGAAACCTTTTTCTGAGAAGCAAGATCAAATATGGGTTCACAGGTTCATTAACTGCACCAGCCTTAAAGAGCAGCACAATGGAAACACGCAATATAACATTTTTCAAGTTGGTTAAAGAGAAAAATCTAAAATATAATCAAGAAATGTAATGGAACAGAATCACGGGCAAGTTGATTAAAATGTATTGCGTTTTTGAAATCTCTTCTCCTTGCATGAATAAATTAGTCAGACTTGAGCAGTATTTTATATAAAAAATAATTGGTGTAACATTACACCACAATTTCTTGTGCAGTGAAATAAATCAAACTCGGGCCACAAACTGGCCTCCCTCGGTATCCGTTCCAAGCCCTTTTAATACTAATCTGAAATGGAATTTTTTTTCATAGGATTTGCAGCCGAAGAACCAGGTCATTTAGCCTGTCGTCTGTCTCCATGTCTCAGCGTACAGGACGTGACATCTGCTGAGACCTGATGACTCAGAATTTGGCCACCTTGTAGCGCAATGGAAGCTGTCCGCCATGCACAGTGACGTCACCAATCTCATCGCTATTTAGAAACCCAGACCGACGAACCTTATAAGGTTGAATGGGATTTTATGGGCGGCTGCTACCACCTTCAATTCTGGAACTCTGTGCAGTTTAGTTTGGAGATTCTTTCCACATGGGTTTCCCACATGTCAACGACAACAACAACTTGGATTTGTATAGCGCCGCCCTCCATGCCGGACGGCGTCTCAGAGCGCTTCACAGTAACGGATCAATTTTATCAAAATCTCTTCAGAATTTTGAACACCCTGATTACATCTCTTTTGGCCGAGAGAAAGTACAGTACTCACTAATGGCAGACAACGATAGATTTTCTCAATAACTCAAACACAGTTCGTTTGAAGTCAAATGTTTATGCTGTCCTATCGTGGAGGAAGAGATTACAAGTCTCTGGCTAAATAAGAGTGAACTAAGAGGATTCCGTGTTGAAATATTACGATGGATTAAAGTGATGTGCATCTTCTCTCTCTGACATCCCAACATGGATTTGATACATTTAAGAAAACATGAGTTGAGTTGTTATAATGTGGGCAGTAATACAGATAGAGGCTTTGCATTTTTTTAGACGGCATCATACAAGTTTACATCTCACCCACCTCATTGTAGAATAATTAAAAAACATGTTAATGAAGATTTTAGGTACAGGGCAATTTCCAATCGTTCAGCCAAAGCAATTTCTTTCTGAGACACAGGAGACCTGATGTCATGAAAGCTATCACTAGGTCAATGCCCATGGGGAATGGAAGATTCAAGGAGAAGCTGAACGTCTCTGAGGGGGGGGGGGTGGCGGGGGAGAAATACATGACCCGGGTCTTTAAAAAGACGAGAGGCAAATAAGAGGTAAAAATATATTCCAAGTCCATTTAGTCTTAAAATTTAGGATCAGATAACATTACGAAAAATTCTTCAATCCAGTCTTAGTTTGGAAGCCAGTTATCTTGAAGAATTTTCTACAATTCTGTGCCATCTTAAATTTTACATCAAAATTAAGTTAGATGTTAAGACTAAATGAAATTGCAAGCCTAAGAACGAGAGTTACATGGTTTCAAAATGAAAAAGCCTTGAGCAGATATGAGATTTGGGGTTTTTGACAGAGCAGCGGATTCTGTACATGGAACACTGACTCCAACAAAGGCACTTTGATGCTGCTTCGATTAACTCCTTCAAGATCTTAAAACGTATTTGCTTTAGAGAGAGTTAAAGGGATTGTACAGACCGAGATCTGCACAGGACACCACGATTTCTGTGCTCCTGGTCTCAGGGCGAGAGGAATGTTTTGTGAGGAAAGGACGGTCAGGTTTCAATTGGAAAGATGGAAGAATACTCTATAAATGCCATTTTGGCTGGATTACCTTTGGGGATTCAGAAATATTTCTGCAGATTATTTACCCAGGAGATACAAGTGGGGAGACCTGAAGTGCATGATAGGGTAGATTTAATGCTCTCTGGAGAGCCAAACGGCTCGTTCGTGCTCTAGGCAGCATTTTTTTCCTCCTCTATCAAAAGGATGTACTATAAAATCTACTCTGCATTCACTGAAGATTTTAGTCTGCCTCTCAATTACTGCTCTCCAGAAGACTAGAAATAAAGGAGCAATACATTACATTTATTAACAACAACAAATGACACTTGTATAGAGCCCTTCACATCGGAAAGACGTGGTAATAATAATAATAATCCTTGCATTTGATATAGCGCTTTTCACGTCAGGAGGACGTCCCAAAGCGCTTCACAGAATATACTGTAAAGTGAATTGACTGTATATTTGTGGGCGAAAGCGGCAGCCAATTGCGCACAGCAATGTCCCACAAACAGTCATGGATTGAAAATGACCAATTTATTATTGTTTTTGGTTTTTGGAGGGATTATTATTAGGCTCTGTGTGGAGTAAGGAAACTTGCCCAAGGTTTCGCCCTCTGCCTGGAATTGAACTCAGGTCTCTCACTTGCAAAGCGAGTGCTCTAACCACTGAGCTACAGTAACACGTGCAGACATTCAAAATAAGTGAAACTTTCAAATAAAGTAAAATTATTTACAAGTTAAAAAGGTTCACTCTTCAAACACAACTTATTGCAAATGTTAGAATGTCTCACATTTAGATCAAAAGTGAGATTTTTTTCGCTCCATGGCTTTACTGTGGAGTCCTGTAGCTCAGTGGTTAGAGCACTCGCCTCGCAAGCGAGAGACCTGGGTTCGATTCCCGGTAGGGCAAAACCTTGGGCAAGTTTCCTTACTCCACACACCTGATAATAATCCCTCAAGAGAAAAAATAATAAATTGGTCATTTCAATCCACGACTGTTTGTGGGACATTGCTGTGCCTAATTGCCTGCCGCATTTCGCCCACAAATATACAGTCAATTCACTTTGCAATATATTCTGTGAAGCGCTTTGAGACGTTTAGAATATGTGAAAACACTATATCAAATGCAAGGATCATTATTATTGTGAGATATTGCAAATTGGCTGCCACGTTTGCCCACAAAATACACACAATCACACGACTTTACAGTGTATCCCATGAAGCGTTTTGTGATAAGGCCCCGCATCAAATGCAAGGATTATTCTTATAAAAGCACGGTTAGAAATGCAGAGAATACAAAATAAATGGATTTTCACCAAATATACTAAAGAATGAATCAACAAGAATAAAAAATAGGCTTCTTTAAGTGCAATTCTCTGAAGGTACTAATATATATATATATATAAATAAAAAAAAACACTTGCTCTATAATCTTTGCCAAGAGTGTCTGAAAGAATGTTCAGGGAGCTTTTGTGCCAAGGTCAACTGAAATGTCTGCACAGCTACCTGAAGAGGAATGATATCGTCTTCTACACATTTTGTATTTGGATTTCAGTTATAACCATTATAGTAATTAATCTTCCAGCAAGTTTTATTTTGGGCAACAGTGAGTGGACAGCTGATTGAAGCTCAAGACATAGCAGAGTGCTTTAATCTGCCCAAGGTTTCCACCCCCAGCCCCTCCCGCCAGCAAAACACATATCAGAATATTCATTACAGCCATTAGCAGATAAAATGTGTGTTGAAACTAAATGTGATGAAACTATTGAATGGTGGCAGTAAACTCACTGAAGAAATGCAGGATCTTACTATTATTAATGCCCACTCTTTGGCCAATTAAATAACTTCATTGCAATCTACTAATGCACCATAAATTTGAGAGAGGAAGCTTTACTTCCTTTCTTCTGGCAAGCTTAGAACGGTAGAAATGTGTGACACAGAAGGAGGCCATTTGGCCCATTAATTTGTGGGTGGTTGATTCTCCAAGTAGCCATCCATCCTAATCCCAATTCTCTGCGTCCTCTAATAACCTTCCTCACTATTTTGTAGGTGAAGAATAAAGCCAATCGCAGTTGAAAAGGGAAAACTGAAGAGCGTACTTCCTATTCAAAGCACTTTCTCCCTCATGAGAAAATATATTACTCTATATGTTACCATCATCAAAATATCCTCGAGTCTTGTGAATTGTGGAGACCCACTGTTTCGTATCTGATTGACACAGACTGCTCTAGCATGTCCCGGGAGCCACACGTGTCCCTGATCAGTTGTGTTAACTTAACACAGGTTCAAATGCACAGGAGCTGAGTTGCAGCAGCCAACCACTCCTGTGTGTATGTGGTGGAACGGGGGGGGGGGGGGGGGGGGGAAGAGGGGGAAGGCACAAGAATAGAATACAGCTGTATTTTGGTGGGGGTGGGAGGGGGGGGGAAACTGTGCCTGAAATGGCAGGAGGTTAATGATGGCTGTGGCATAAAACAAGACATGTCCATCACTCAAATAGTCAATTGAAGTAAACCTGGAGAAAAGCACTGCATTTATTTGTGAATAGTATATGTGCCAGAGAGAATACAAATAATGTTCTTTTACATTTGGGTTAGAAATGTACAAAGTGTCAATCCATCTCTCCTAACAGCATCTGAACTCTCCAAAGATGCATAGCTCGTGGATTCTGACATGTTGATGCATGGGTCCACGACCTCATTTCAGTTCCGTCTTTCAGTGATGTGAGAAAGTTGGAAAATGGTACTGCATTTGTTAGGCATACATATAGCATCAATAACTCAGAATGGATGTTTCCAATCAATTCCCCCTTTGTACTTTCCTTTAGAGTAATCCATTGTTAACCAACTTCCCTTAGATAAATCTAACAAGACTACATTCTCCTCACGTTCAACAAAGCTAGGCATTTATTCTTAGTTACTTTTCTTATTATTAACTCTTAAGCAATGGGCATGGTTTCTCTAGGAGACAGCTTAATGCAGAATTGGCAATGAGCTTCACCAAAATATAAACAGAAATTTAGTATTTTCCCCTCATTGTACTTTAAGCAGTTTTCTACTCTACTAATCTACTCAGAAAAGGGACCCAATGCCTTCAGTATATATATATATATATATAGGTGGATTTCAGTGTGGCTTACTGACAAGATAGTCTAAATTAGGGCTAATACCTAACAGCATTAATTAAAATGGAGTCATTTTCAAATACATTTGGTAACCAGATGTATGTGATGCCAACACATGCAAACTCCACTCTGACGCCATCTACTTCCAGAAGAGGAGTTCCTGTGGTCCTGGATAAATTTCAATTAAGAATTGCCTCAAATTAGACTCCAAGGCATTTCTTTAAAAAAATAAATAAACTTACTGAAAAGAAACGTTATAGCTGCAAAACAAGTTAGAAGCTCCAAAGGACATGCAGTGCACAATGATTTAACAATCAGCTGTTGGAAAAATGAGTACAGATTCAATTACAGAAGGTATCTTAAAGATACCTGTAATTGGCTTTGTTACTACAGAGCAACAGGACACCAAAACTCTCCAAATATGTTACTAGGTGAGCCCACTACCACCACTTGGTCCTCTGTACCCAACACTGACCTTGAATTCAGTGCTGTCTTATTGGCTTTTAAATCAATTGCACCTGATTGATGTCACCATGCAGTCATTACCAAGCAGTTTTGTTAAAGGTAACAAATTACATTCTTCATGGGGATAACTAAAAAACGTGATCCTGAAAGAATTTAAACTCATTGAACAATGAGATAATCGAAGAGACAGTATACAGTTTGATTGATAATATGGATGTATCAAAGAGAAAAGTAAGTACTTGCTTACTGTAGCTTACTTTAAACATTAAAAGTGTCAGGCAAACAATTTAATAATTGTGTACTGCTGCTTCCATTGGGTCAGATCCTAGAAAGAGAAAACAAACACTAGACACTTTAGTTAGATTTATTTATGCAAGAAAAGGGAGAAGCAGGCATTTACACTTCACCCTCCGCATCACATTAGTCGACGGCTGAACAGCTACCATTAAAACACAAACACCTAATATTGGAATTCAGTACATACACATAATTGAGTGCATGTAGAGGCCGATATAGAGTTTGTGCTTTTAAAATTGTTGGTGCTTTAATCGCAAACAAAATAGGCCTACTGTAATCCCTTAGGTTGCCCTATTGTGAAAAAACTCACATTTCTATAGCACCTCATCACGTTGTCACGTCATAATGTGCTTCAAGTGTAATTACCATGAAGTGCTTTGTAAGCCACTGCAACAGCATTTATCCCAGCATGATCCCAGCGACGGCCATGAGATGAACGATAATTTGGACGATTGTTGTTCAGGACACAAGAATAAACTCTCTTCTCTATTCAAACACTGTCATGGGATCTTTAATATCTACTTGAACAGGCAAATGGGACATCAGTTGACATTTCATCTGAAAGACAGCACCTCACAATAATGCAGCTAGCTAGCTCCCCAAGTTCTGTGTGGAATATTAGCCTAGATTGTGGCCTCAAATTCCAAAGAAAAGATTACTGATGTCTGTGATAGATTGAATGGAACAAAACCAGATAAAAGGATGCTTTTTCTATGCAACTGCATTTTCGTAAGGGGAAAAAAAAAGTTTTTAGAAGACTGTTGTATAATGCATAGAGACATTAACCAACACTTACCCGCTATGCTTGCAAATATTTCACTAATCCCAATCAATACATACTGGGGAATTTGCCACCATATTGATAGGGGTGCAGCATTGTACAATACATTTCCAATCTGTTGTGGAATGGTTCCATTTCGTAGGCTATTCAATCGCTGGTCTTCAAGGATTCCTGAAAAGGAGGAAAAATATACTTGTATACAATTTTGTGAATCCTGTGAAAATATTTAGGATGCAATTTCAGGCCTGAATTCCTTAGTTTAGTTTTGATTTCCGCACTATACAAATCAATTACATATTTTCAGATTTTTTATTTTTTAAAATAAAAAATTAAAAACCATTCCCATATTACATTACACATACAAAGTAATATGACAAAAAATGATTATAAAACCATACCGGAGACAGTGTACAATAGCCTTTTCTTCCCTATAATTAGACCAATAAAACATTTTAACATAAATCCCTGTCTTGATTTTTTCTAGAATTTACACTAGAGATTTTGTACACCACAAGATTAAAACAGATTATCGTAGGCAAGCTACATTAGCAGTGAACGCCTTGCTCAGTAGCTAGAAAATATTCCCCCATGTTCGGCTGTCAGTCTGGATTTAGTTGTAGAAAAAGTCTTAAAGCTGAAGTGCCTCAGCATGAGTGTATACAAAATTAAATTAATGATGGAGAAAGCTTACATATTAAATGACTTGATTTTTTTTAAGCTTAGCTTGTGATGTAAAACAGTGGCAATTTTCTAACACACACTATAGTGAAGCTACCTGCAATTCGAAACATTTTTTGTGAGATCCTGACATCAGAATTTGCTGAAGGAAAAAAAAATTCTGCCTCCAAGCAATGGACATTTAGTAAATTCGTATCACTGTCAATTCTCAGTAGTTTTAGAATATGTCTTCATAGAAAAAAAAGCTACAAAGATGACATTTGTAGTCATTTATTACAAAAAAAATTGAGACAACAGAAAGATGTTACAAAGATATGAAAGGATTAAGTCACACTATTTACTAAATATGTGGAAAGATTGTTTCAGTGAGGAATAGCTTAAACGGTCTACATAGACAACAGAATATTGGCCATAAACTCAAACCCTTCCAGTAATACAATTAAAATATAGACCACAGACATGTTCTACACAGAAGGGGGCCAATTGAAGCATAATCGCAACATTGCATTATTTCTATTTAAAGCATATACTGCAAAATAAATCTTGAGATGATAACTCATTTTTTTCTCTTCAGTTATCTTTAGAAAATCAAGGATATGGAAAATATGGAAATTATCAGAAGAGTGTAGACACTTTGCTGGTTTCAATTCCCTGCTGAACCTTATTTATTTCCATATTAATATGTCTACAATAAAAACACCTCCATACAGTAAATGATTCCTGAGGACCAACAGATAATCGCTTCTAACAACATATTATGGGATGGTTAAACACATTTGCTGATGCTTAGTCTGTCAAAATTAAAACATAACAAAAATGTCTTCTATTTATTTGATTGCTTCTATTTATAATATGTAACCCATCTTTCTTGTTTAAACATGTGAAACAATATTTTTGTTCTAAAAATGGTTGGATATTCAGTTTTGTCTCTTTTACAATTCAATGCCAGTAATGTGTACAGAATATGAGAGAACTTGGAATACAAAATTAAACGGTATCCTTCTTTGCAAATTCCACACATATAAATTAGAGAAAAGAGCCTACTGAACCGAATATTTTAAACTGGGGTTGCAAACCTTCATAAAAATTTAACAGAGCCACTTAGTCACATAATGTCAGAACATGCCCTACAACCAACCAATCTTTTCCAAATTCTATTTAATCACTTACAAGCTAGGATCAAAATGATTTCCAAATGCATTCTTCCAATTCACCTCTTGCCCCTACAAAAGCACAAACATTTTCCCCATCCTTCTGATTTTCAAGGAAAAAAAAACATTTTATCGTTTTACTCTTCGGACGAGTATCCTTTACTGAATGATTCTATGTATTATTCATTGAATTGAAAGCTGCATACTGTTTAAATGTGCTAACCTCTAGAAATGCTCAATATTTGACTGCAAAATTTATACTGAATTCTGAAAGAATGAATTGACTGAACAGAAGTAAAAAAGACTGCAAGTGCTAATTTGATTTATTTTGTGGATAAGGATATAAACAAATGGGTATAAGCTTATAGAAACACCTATAAGCAAATGGTCTGGTGCAAATTCAATTTAAATTAACCAAATAGTACAAATATATTTCAAAAACTTTTCAAAGATGTATTTAGCCAGCTTTACATTGTGGCATTGTATTTCATAATCTTTTTTTCAAAAAGAGGACTTGAATTGTAGTTGATTAAGAATGAAAGAGATTGGCTTTGAATTTCTATTAGTTTCAATAATTTAGAAAATGTCAATTTAATTTTAGTGCACCAATACATTTACTGATGAACTCCACTTCTAAACTGCCAGAGCACAAGGAACCAATGGCTAGATTCTTTTGAATTTAATGAATTGCTGAAAATTGAATTCTACAGTTTTAATTAACTTGACTTTGTTGTATTATAATTGCTCCTTAGTGACTAATATAGGACTGTATATTCACTTGCTAATTTTTTGTTGTAATTATATGACCAAACATTATGAAATTGTAGACGTAGAAGATCAACAATATTAGAATACTTCCACTAAATCTACTCTGAAATTGAGCTAATGTAGAGCTAAAAGTATCAAATTACTGTACTTCAAGGACCAAAAGCTTTCTAGGTTGAAAATGCTGCTTCAAGTCAGTTCTCAGACCTTGAAGTGAACAGCATTGCATTCCACTTCCATAGCCAGTCTTTTTATTTTTAAATAGTATGTTAGGCTATTCCTCCCCCAGCCTCAGAAAAACCTTTATTTGGTTTGAGTAACCACCTTTCTCAAACTTAAAAATGCACTCTACAGTTACCCCTGGAATCCAATAACGTCAATTAAAATGACCTTTTTTGTTAGTCAGACAGCGATTATGTGCCCATCAAGATAACTCCCTTCCATTTTCACAGAAATAGTTTAAAACAGTTTCATTTCAACAGGCATGCTAGAAACATTAGCAATCATATCATCCCCCAGGTTTCGCACTATGAAAATGTACTTGGAAAACCATTTCAGTTTAAGGTCTGTATTTATTACTAATTGAAAAAAAAAGGAAATGTCTTGTGGAAAATGAAATGGTTAGTGAACTATTGCAACCGAAAGAGCCAATAAATTGAATCGCTACTTTTTCTAAGAGATTCTTGTATAACAGGAAAAAAGGAGCCATTCTTATTTAAACTCTTGTACAGCAAAGAGCTAATGGAGGGGTAGAAAAGGAAGTTATAATAAATGAAAAATTCTCTGTCTTGGGGCAATGACTAGTGGTGTTCCTTCAGACTCGGATTTGGATCCCTACTGTTCATAAAATAGAGGATACTATAAGAAATATTTCAAAACGTACTGAGAACATCAAGCTGCAAGGGTGAGGGAGTCCAGAGCATTCAAAGGAAACTGGATCAATAAGCAATTTTTAGGGAATGGTGGTCATAAGATTTCAGTAATATCTGACATGAATACCTCGCATCTTACACTTTGTTTTCTCACAATATGAGATATTCACATATTAAGATATTCCATTTGCAAACAGATTTTCAGACTGATGTGAAAGGTAACGAACAATGAAACAAGAACTGTCTATCCAATGAAGAGCCGTTCCTTGGAAAAGAAGATCTGCTCATGCTGATTGATCATTCACTTCAAAATTTTGTGTTTTGTTTCACTTAAAAATTATCCATTTACTGAAGTCGTTAACAACAAGGTTAATCAAATATTGGGATATATCTCAAGAATACACAAGAAGCCCAAACAGTTTTAGATCACTGGAGAAGCTTCATTTAGAACACTATGCAAACTTGGGCACACTACCTTCAAAAGGATATTGATGTATGGGACAGGATTCAGAGGAGAGTGACAAGGACTATTGATTCTGCGATTTAGGACTCAAGTTTTATAAAGAGAGGCTAATGGAACCAAACTTGTTTTCATTGCAGGAAAGATTGAGAAGGGATAGAATACAAGTTTTTAAAATGGTGAGACAAATTATGTAGAATTAATTAGGCTATTTAACTGGAGAGCGAAGCTTGAAGTCACAAGCACAACATTTAACACGAAGGTGAAACAAAAAGAGCACTTCTACTTCATTAGCAATGTCAGACTTACGTAAAAATACCAATGATGTTCTATGATTATAGTTATTTTTCTCATAATACTTAATAACATGATTCTATTTATTAGATATTCTGAGACCAAAGAACTTACCACTTGGCAGAAAAATATGAAAATTGTTTTCAGAAATATTTAACATAGATTAATGCACATCAGCGCTAATAATAGGAATATGTCAGTTAAGAGAATACAAAAGAGGTAAAAACTGGGCATGGAAGATTGTGCCAGCTTTAGAAACTAGAATTTTTTTTCAAAAAGGAAGACTAGATCAATGGAAGGGGTTGGCAATCAATGAGCTATATAAGAAGCTATGGGAGTGTCTTCAGAGTGGGAAAGGGAAACAGGTCAAGGGAGGGAAGGGAAGAGAGTAAGATCGCACATTCAAAGATGCGTGGGAGATCTGCTGTGGGGTGGACACCAAGACATTGTTTTTGAGAAACTGGGACAAAAGAACGAGAAAATTATGTAACTCAAGGGAATTGTGAGCTAAATGCAATATTTAAACTACTTTGCACACAAGTTAATTAATAGAGTAGACTGCCACCTAGTGCAGCGCACGCAAACTCAATGGAAAAAGTACATGAAGAGGGTTCAACCCCAACAAAGATAAATTGGTTTATCTGGATCATTTGACTTTATTATCAAATAGAAAATTACGTGTATGAATAATACAGCAGAACTGCAGGACAGTCTAATTAAAATGTTTTGGTATATTTTCTTCATTTGTAGTACCAGATTTGCTTGGTGAAAAATTCTTGGAATTTAAAGTTAATATTTTTCCATAAGCCTTGCAAGATTTAAATGTTGTACAACCCTTTGTAATCTGATGAATGTACAGCCTATGGCGTGGGCTGCAGGTAGTGGAGAAATCTCTAAACAATGGCTGAATTTTGGAATTTAGCTATAATTTCTCCCTCCCCAAACAACTAACACTAGCAACGTAGATTGGGATCATAGTTGATGTGCATGTTTTGCTTTTCGGGGATCGGAGATTAAAGTCATCTCTTTTATTGCTTTAAGGTACGATTTGGGTCTTGGCTAACCCAGTTCCTAATGTGTCTTGTCATTGGTCTAGACCCTAGAAAAATGAACTGATGAGGTCCTCTCTGCACACTTCACAGGAACAATTTTAAATTGTAGCAGTGCTTGTAATAAGGTTGCATGTTAAATTGGTTGTTAGCATTCATTTTATATAAAAAAGGATTTCTTCTATTTGGGTTGCAGCCTTGTGGTTGTGTCAGTACTTGAAGTGATCTTATAAGCATATCTGCTTAGAATGAAGCAGACAGAGAATCTTATCAAAATACATCATCATCAACAGCTGTGACCTTTGGATCTCACAACTGTTATAAATATTTTAATAATGTGCAGAATCTACCTTTAGCCTTACGAACACAAAGGTCTCTTTTGACAGATGCAAAGGTTGCTGGCTACAGTGGGACAACTTCCAGTCAGATTACTGACGTGCCATGAGTGAGGGCAACATTTTTATTTAAAGGGCAGCAATCAGCACAATGCCTTTTTCTTCCAACATTTCACCTTCCAATATGAATTAAGGTGAGGTACAATACAACAATCTTGGGAGAAGAACTTTTAAAACTACTATCCAATGACTATGGTAAAAGCATCCATCTGTGGTGCAAGACAGAAGGAGCCTTGACCTTCAGCAAAGCCACCTAAATCCTAACATCTGCGCGTGTGGTTCGGGGCAGAAGAAGAGGAAGTAAAAGCTGTTGAGAAACGCATTCCTTTTACGGAACTGCAAATATTTCCATATCCAATAGGCTTTTCTAACATAAAAATAGCCACATTTAAAATGATGAATCTCAGTCCATACCACTATGAGTTTCAGTACTTATTTCCGAAAAAAGTACTAAACATCTGAGTATGTGGAACGCAACATTTCCTTTCCCCCATATATTTCTCAAGTAGTTTAAGGTAACATAACTACACTGGGAATTATTACTACTATGGTTTTAAAATGGATCTCCCAAATTGGCAATTTAATTGTTAAAAATTTTTTCAAACATTTGATGGAAATCTACATTTTTATTTTGGTCGGAGAAATTGATAATGTATTAAATATTATCGGCAGTTCCTTGAATAAATTACAAAAACTTTAAAAAAAGCTTTGCAACAGATTTGTTATTTTTATATTTAGTCCTCAAGATTTCCAAAATGTCTCTTGTTCTTTAAGGCATTATTTTAAAAACAAGATTTTAATTAGCATTGTATTCTACAAACATTTCTCCTTTCATAACATTCACCATGACCTTTTTCTAAAGACAAATATGGTTGTTTTTAAAAGATTTTCCTTACCAGCTGCCACTGCAGAACACATGACAAAAAACATGCCCAAAGCAATTCTCATCAATGGCGATGGGAGTATCCCTTTTTGCTTTAAAATGGGGTCTACCACTTTGTCTTTCACTGGGATCAGGATCAGAATAAGCACTGCATCAAACATGGTGAACCAGGCTGCTGGAAGCTATGGACAATGAAAGTGGGAATACAACAGATTATCAAGTGAACAAGAATAATTACAAGAACAAAGTGAGTACATTGAAGCACTAATTCAAACAAACATAAAGCAATTTTATTTCCCGTGTTAAACAGTGAGTGCATTCTTGCTCACCAGATAATAAAGTGTTAAAATAAAAATGTGATCTGGGCTGTTTTTAAAAAATCTGTGTATATTTATATTTAAGTATCTCTTCCCAATTTTGGTAACAACTATATGATGTTTTCTTTTTAATAAGTTGTGCTCTTTTGCTGAATCTCACTTCTCTCTTTTTCTGTCAAGCTCAGTACAAAATCAAACATTACATTTTTATTTTTTAAATAAACAATTTAAACTCCTTCCCTTCATGCCCTACTCTTTTGTGAGAGCTTACAACCGACAGTCTTTAGTAATGTATTGAGATGTGCTATTTAAACAAAAAGAGGGAGAGAAAAAAAAACAGCATTATGTACTCACATAGAACTACAAAATAGAACCGCATTTTTTTTTACACTTAGGACTTTTTACATTTCTAAAATGGTTACAGTACTGCCATTAAAAGATCATTAACTACAGTGATAGAAGTTTCCTGAGGCCTCACTGGTTCAAAATCTGACAGATGGAACCATTTGAATCTAAAGACAAAATGGCTCAATACTACAGTTCACAACTTCATCATACCCACTAGAGATTGTGAACAAGCTTTACAGAGGCTTCTCATTAACAGAAATCAAGTACAGTCAAGCCTGCTCGTTTCAACATCCTTGCCTCCTAAAAATATGCATGCAAATTAAGTTTTCCCTACTTGTCAGAATTGTGGCTGTACTGCTTTCCTGTGCTCCCATGCATGAGAGAAAATTCTATGCATCTTATAGAGACATCATCAGCACATCCGGATAGTCAAATCACCCTCTTATTGGTTCGGCTTTGAATTCTTCTCTGCCGGGCTGAATTGTGTGCTGCCAGCTATTTCTCGCCCACAACATATACAGCCAATTCACTTTACAGTATGTTCTGTGAAGTGCTTTGAGACATTTCGAAGACATGATAAGGCACTGTAACAAATTATTATTTGTGTGGCATTATCATAATTTGGCCAATTTTCATTGCTTGCTTTGTCATGGGCAACCACTTATGTGCCAAGACAGAAAGTTAGACTGTAATATTTTCAGACCCATTTTGTTACTAAAATCCTCAATGTACAATGCAACCTCAAACCCAAACAACTATTTTACAGTATGCAAGCTACAAGTACGAAAACATCATAAATTAATGTCAAAACAGTTAGCAACAACTCACTGAACTCTGCTGGAGGGAAAGCCTATTTACTGGACTCTCAGTTTGTGATCTAGGCCAACTTCTGTTCTGAGTTTTAAAAATAGTTACCACTCAACGTCATAAAACTTCCCCCAAAACTAAATTAGCCACCACAAGGCTGATATAAAAATGAACATGTGAGATTTGTAATTTCTTATTTCTCTGCATAGTCCATCACAAATCTATTGATATTAGTTGCCACATAAAGTTCTGAGATGACATCCTAAACAAATAAAAGTGCATTTCCCAAGGCCTCATTTCCTTTAGGGGAACTGCAAACCTCAATCGCTCACCATGAAGAAACATTCCTGTTTTTCTACATTTAAGCAGACATCACAGCCACACACACTAGCGTATCAGTTTGAGAAGAGTCACAAAGGATTACACATATTGCATTCCTGAAATCAGTTCTGTGCTACAATCCATTAATGGCCCTTTCAGTTACCTCCCAATGTAATCATTTTCTAACCGTCATGTGTTTTTAAACTTGTCAATGTGATACTTTATCCCAATCGGGGGCTTCTGCAGCCCATCCTGATGAAATATCATGTCCAAAACCTTGTTCTTCATTCACGTACCCTCATTTGTTATTTTGATTTGTATTTTCCTCTTTAATCCTATATTCTAATACCATAGGTTTAATTTACAAATCTGACAATTATTATTTTTTTTAAAAAGTCCCTAGACATTTAAGTCAAACAAAACAGTTTCAAGTGCCATTTTTCTACTGGGACTAAAATACATTAGGTCAGCTACAACAGTTTAATATTAATCTCCTTCCAGAGGGCACTTTAACAACTAATCCCAATTTAATTTATTTTGTACTCTTACTTAAACAACTGATGTCATTTGTAAATGAATGTGTTTGAGTACTCAAACTTAAAAAACAATTCCCACTTTAATTTCCTTTCAGCTCCTGCTTAAATAACTTCAGTTCTCTGCAAATAAATTTACTTGATGTATGATGCTTTGGGATTTTTTTCGACTTGGCTGACTAAGCATGAATATTTTTCAGTATTATTAAGAACAATTTACTTACAATGAGTTTACATGACTTTTGGCCTGCAAGCCATCCCAAAGGAACCTGACTTTTCACTTACCTGCTGCTGACAGAAAATAATGAGCTCAATAATTGATCTCCAGTACTGTAGTTATAGAACCAGGCTTAATCTATTGACTGCAGTGTGCAGTTCAAACAAGCAAGTTGAAATACAGAATATAACTTACAATAATCCTGGGAGCAGTTTATTCTTAATGAATGCAGTCATTTTTTTTCAAAGCAAAAAGCTATTCATTATGGATGTAGAAGCAGCAGAATATTGATTATTTCTTTATACGATGGTGAAAATAACTGGTGGATCAAATATGCTGCGTTGATATTACATGATTGGGTGTGAAACATTGAACATTACAGCACAGGAATAGGTCATTTGGTCTAACTTGTCAAGGGCAGTGGTTATACTCCACAACAGCCTCCACCCCTCCTAATCCCTCTATTCCTTTTATTTTACATATACATCAGGTTTCCTCTTAAATACAAGAAATAAATTCAATTGATTTCTGCTTCAACCACTGCTTACAGCAGTGAGTTCCACATTATAAATACTGCTAAATTCCCCTTTAAATCACTCTTATATTTATGCCTTGTTTCGGACTCGCCAACAAGTGAACTAGCCTTTTAAGGCCCACCTTATCAAATGCTTTCAGAATTTTAAACAGCTCAATCATCTTATGTCTAGAGAAAAATTACAAGCCTCCATTCTTTCTTGATAACTATCCATTCATCCCTGGTAACATCCTCGTGCTGCGCACATTTAGTCTCTCCAATACTGAAATATCATTCCTGTATGACCAGGAAAACACTGTGCTTGCTCCCCCAGGGTCCACTGAAGCCCAGACGATTATGCAACCAGCACTCCAATATCACTATAAGCAAATGTAGATTTCACAGATCTGTGCATTCACTGACTCACAACTGTACAAATCACTAAAATTAGGGGTTTTTGTTTTATAATACCAACATGCTGCAAAGTATGAAGTATAAATTAGCAAAGCAACTTGGCTTCCAAGACTTTGTGTTCAATCGTCCCTATTCTAACATAACCACTGTAGTTGATCACCCTTCTCCTATAAGATACAGTGCATCAAGTTAGTTAATGAACATAAACCAGCTGAAGTTCTGTGGGTCTCTCTTCTACATGAATAAAGGCTATAACTAGTGAACAGACATCTACAAAGTAGGACAAGGCATTAAATCACAAAAAAACACTATATAAAACTAGTCTCATAGTGTATAGGAGAGCAATAGTAATTTTTTATTTTAAGTTGAAGTTGAGTGATAAAAAAAGGGACACTTTCAGCACACAGCATCAGGAAAATGTTACCAAAAATAACACTCTCCATCTCAAGATTTAATCTCAACCATAGAACAAGGCCCTCTACTGTGTTCTTATGAAAGTTGATGGTCTGACATCAGCCATTCATATTGGTCCCCAAGCAAGATCACAAAGGTAAAGACTTTGGTGCTTTACATTGTCACTTTCTGGGAGGAGATGAGGAGAAAGTTGACAAAGAAACTGACTCGATTATGTTACTGTCAATTTGACTATACTGGATTAGTCTGTATACAGCAAAAAGGCTATGAATTCCCATTTGTTCTAAGTCTGTCCCGTGGTTATAATTGGATCCGTCTCTCTAACCTACTGCAGTGCATTACCAGGATTTGACTTAAGTAAAACACGTTAACTCATAAGAGAACCACAGACTATTCAGTGAATTCTATCAATAGTACACAAATTCAACAAATCTGCAGGTGCACCTGCTGACCATAGTCATTGACTTCCTGCAACTTTTTTGGGGCAGTGACAAATATCTTACTCTCCTTAAGAAGATAAACACATTTTAACAAACATTTATTTGAACACGGTAGTGGCGAGTCTTGCTCCAAATGAATTACATGCTGGCAGGCGAACTGTTAACATGGCTGTAAAAACACCTTCACAACTAAAAGTATAAAATAAAGCAAAAATTATGAATCTCATTCCAAGAAAATTAAACCTAGGTTTCATTTCTAGAAAAAGAAAGTAGACTAAACAGCTATTTATCGTACAGTACTCCAACAGAGTATTGTTTGGTACTGTACAACATGATTAAATGACAACAGTCCCCTTCTAATCTGTAATGTATACTATTCTATTAGAAACCTCACAAATTTCCTGCATTATAGACATTTAGCAAATAGAAGGGTAATGAAGGACTATCTTTTTCTTATCAAGGACAGGGAGGTGAGGAAGAGACAAGAAGCAACAAGTATGGATAAGCAGTAATGCTCACTAACGTACCTTTATAAAAAGAAAAGCAACTTGGAAACCAAATGAACATAAAACAAATACAGAGTATAGAAAGGATTACAGTAGCACCAACCTTATCAAGCAATCTAAAATTTTGGTGAGAATAGCATCTTACCTTATGATCACAACTCAGGAATGAGGTGCTTACGTTTCCAGAATTCTTATTAAAAAATGTTGGGATCTCTAAGTGCAGACTCTGCAAAACGTATGTGGTCTGCATCTATAAAGGAAAAGAAAATATTCTAAGGAGATGGAAATGAATTAGTTACATACACTGCTTTCCTTTCCACAAATCCTAACTGTGTATGGCGCATTAATATTTCAAGCATTCTGCAAAGGTATAAATGAACAACTCTTACTTCAAATATTAACCAATATTTAGCAGGATTAATACATCATCCACAAGCAACAAACAAAATAATATCAGACCTGGAAATAAACTGTCCAATAGGGAATTAGAGCTAGGAAGACTGGAATGATTTTGGCAAAAGCCTTCACATCCTCCACCTTATTCTCTGGGAATCGACCACCATGGATTGTCTTTGCTAAATCCAAAAAGCTTGGTTGAGGAGCTGGTGGGTAGATCCCATTTTGGCTGTGGCTGAAACAAATTGACAAATTCACAATATTTCTTCAATAGCAACAAAGTAAGATGATTATATCATATTGGAACTAGCAAAACATGCAATTACAGCAAAACAAATGTTATGTTTAATGCTGTAGGTTTACAATGCAGTATTTAAACAGCTAATCCCTTCAATAAATTGTTTTCTTCAGCTACATTTGTACAAATCAGCATGACTTATAGCGGAGTACTTTAAACTACTTTTAACATAATGCTAACTATACTTCCGAAGAAGTACGCTAAATAAAAGGGTCAATCATCCAACAACTAGAAAAGTATTTAAAACGAACACATACACGTCTAAGAAATATTCTCATCGTTACCTGACATTTACTTGTTCATTGCTTTGTTTTCTTGAAAAACATGCATAAGACAGAATCTTGAACAGGTCTGAGAAGGTACTGCCATCCGGTGGCTTTGAGACAAAGACCGATTTTCCGCACAGGAAGATGAGGAAAGAGACTCCCAAGCAAACGGTTGGGATGATGTATCCGAGGAGAAAACTACAGTTTTGTTGAATATATGAAATGCCACCCAATGAGACAATTGCACCCAAATTGATGGACCAATAGAACCAGTTGAAAAAACGACGAGTAGCTTCTTGACCCCGGTCTTTCACCTAAAATAAAAAATGTGAAACATTTCATGACCAGCTGGAAGCAACCTACATACCACATATACAACAAACAGGACCATATTATAATGCACTGCATAACAAAACATAGTTGATAGATTTTCTTTCAAATGACACTGGAAGCATTTAACAGAGTAACTGCACAAGTTACTCCTAAACATTGGTCAATTGCTAATTGTTATTGGAATTAAAGCAAACTCAAGATTGTGGGTAGACTTGAAGATTCTCTAAGGTGAAGGTTCTGCAGTAAACCAGCTAACTACATAATAGGTATAGTGATATCATCTAAAACTATTCTGTACCTGCTGTGAAACACTAAATCCATTCAGAATGGGACTTTCTATTGAACATCAAATCTTCCTATAGAAAGTTAAGAGGATTAAAGGGATTTTGTACTTTCAAGATGAAGGATGTAAGTGGTAAGAAAAAAACACTTTTTTTCACTTAATATACCTAGTACCAAGCATTCGCAGCTCATGCACAGAATGAGTTAGATGCAGCATAAAGCTCCAAGGATTGCACAGCATTGGAACGTCTTAGCCCTAGCCTCAGAAGAGCACTACATACTGCATCAATGTGACATTTCTACTTCCCACATTAGGCCTTGTGGTCTCACTGAGATTGCCAACTGCACGCCAAATTAGGGACTTTTATGCTGTGGATTGAGACTACCCATAAATCAAAGCACAACTGAGGAGTCACAGTATTGGAGTAAGATATTAACTCAGATTCTGTCTGTTCTTGCAATTCATGGCAATGTAAATAGAACCCAATGCACAATTTCAAAGTTCCTCCACTGTCCTGTCCATATTTCTCCCTTATCTAAAATCATTAAAATCAGATCAAAATGGTCATTTCTGCTTGTGCTGCCACAGATAAACTGCTTCATTACCTTCGACACAACAGACACTAAACTTCAAAGTAACTCATGGTGCAAAGCACCTTGACATGTTTTCACAGAGGATGTTATAACAAATCAATCTTATTCACACAGCACCTACTACAACCAAATCTCACCAGTCAATACTGTATCATAGGCATTGGCAAATGAACACTGCGTTAACCCATTTTGCCACTCAAACGCATTTTTGGGTTTGGTTAAAAAGTATTATTGGAGAAAGAACTTGAATATCTCATATGAATAGCAGCATAGAAGAGCAGTGTTCTCCATCTTCACCAACCCAGTTTACCAGAACAGTTTCTGAGAAAAGGATATGGACTCAGTTCTATTATTTTACTTTGGCTGTAAAAAATATTTAGATCTAAATTTCAAGCTAATCCCATATTGAAAACAATTGTGTCAATAGCCATGAATGCTGAATTATCTTCCTGCTTCAGATAGAGCTTTAATAATACAATGTAAAACTATTAAATGGTACACAAATAAAAGAAACATCCTTTTCCCTGCTAAGAAACACTAATACAAGTGTTCCAGCAATTAGAAAATGTACTTCAGTTCTGTTTTGGTTCAATAGGTTTAGATACCCTGAAAGTGCTCTACTCGCTTTATGAAATCAAGTTAAACACATGATTGTCATAAGATCAGTGTATTCTAAAAACAAGAAGCACAAACAAGTCTTTGAGATGCCATTCCCAATGCAGCACCAATCACTGAGGATCAAGTATGACTGTCAAAATAAGGTTCTAAGAAATTAAAATAAAATAGGTATAACGTTTTTTAAAAAAAACACAATTTTGTGAAAGGAAATCAGTCACTTTTTAAAATTGCAGCTGCTACTTGCATCAGCCAATAGCCTGCTTCACCGGAGTAGAAAATTAAGGATTGGGAAAACATCATATTACTCCTCCTTTCAGCCTCCGTTAAACACATGCTTTGCAGACTTCTAAAAGGGTAGATGCAGTAACTAAAGTGCATGCACTAGAACTCACAAGATCCATCCAAAATTACTATATTTGTATTCAAGCAGCTCTTTGCAAAAATGTTTCAAAGTCACTCCATTAAAGCTTCATCGAATAAGCACGTCCACTCAGAGTGCTCTGGTTTTTGTGGATTTTTTTTGACAATTACAAGTAATATAGCGGAATAACATTGAATTACAGAAGATTAGTTGGGATGAAGAAGATCCTTTGGCACTTCTGACCTCATACCTTTAGAATTCCCACCCTACTACCCTTAATGACAGCATTGAGCCATTTCTTAAATGATAAACTCAAGAATAAAATATCCATTGAGACAGTGTACCAATTTTGTTGCCAAATTTTCCAACATGATCTTGTGATTAGATTCATTTAAACTTTAAAAACTGCAAGTTATCAATGGCTTTAGTTCATGAAGTTTGAGCAATTTGAGTTTACCACTTTGGTTACATACTTCCAAACAACAACTGCGGGGCTATATTTCACAGTTACTAGGACTTGCAACTTAAAAAAAACTCTATAAAAATATAGAGATTACAATTGTAGAAAAAAATAATGCTTCTTGACAATTACAGGTATTATAGCAGAATAACATTGAATTACATATACTGGACAGTCAAAACATCTCAAAGTGCTTCTGGTGTCGAGTGTAGTTACGGTATTTAGAATTATATGTAGTAGCAATTTGTACATAGCAATGTCCCACAAACAAGTGCACATCGAGAGAACAGGTACACCTCCAGATTGATCAGGAGGTCAAGGCATGAGGAGAAATTCCCTTCACTTTTCCAATAGTGTCACAGGATTTTTAAATTTTCACCTGAACGAGTAGTCATGGTTGGCAACTCCTCAGACAGAAAGCTCTCCGCTTTGGAAGCACAGTATGTATGTTACCAAAGTGATAAAACTCAAATTGCTCTGACTTCATGAACTGAAACCATCAACAATGGCATAAGCCCAGTGCCTCATTGAGGAGACCATTCCCCCCACCCTCTCCTTTTTATAAAAAATATTATCACCCTCATATATATATATATATATACACACACACACAGTGAGTTAGTTGGCTTGAAGTCCCCCAAAAAGGGGGCTTAAAAAACACATTCACCTGACCCCAAGTGCTGTCAAAGAAACTCAAGACTTTTGCGAAGGGAAAGTTTGGTCTTGTCCCACCTAAAAGTCTGTGGCCAAGTGGAGGTAGTTTAAGATCCCGAGGCATATTAATAATAACCCTGGCCTGCGATTTCGCAGCTTATCACACACAGTACGTGCTGCACAGCGAATCGACTCTACGTTGTGGGCGAAAGTGGGCGGTTTAGTGACCAAATCGAATACCTGATCTGCACCGAAAGGAGTGATGTTGGCCTTGAGGGATCCAACCCCCAGGGCCACCAGGACCAGCCCCAGGTAGACGACCGGTGCGCAATAGCTGCTCCGCCGGAAGGAGCATTCGCCGGTGCCGGTACTGTTGCCGTCGAAACACCGACGGTCCAAGATGGGGAAGCTGCTGAACTCCCCGCACAGGCCGCTCCTGGTCGACTCGCAGGAGAGGAAGGGGAAGAGGAGCATGCCCGCCAGGTACACCGCCATGCTCAGGGCGATGGCGGGGAACTTGCCCAGGCAGCCGTCGGCCAGCCAGCCGCCGAACGGCGACACCAGGTAACTGATGCCCATGAAGATGAGCAGCGTCTGGCTGGCTTCGGTCCCGAGCCAGAAGTACGGGTCGCTGTTGAGGAAAAGCACCAGGCTGCAGGTGATGCCGTAGAAGGCCGCTCTCTCCAGGGACTCGCTCACCAGCACCGCGGCGCAGGCCAACCGCCGGCCCTCGAAGGCCGAGCCCGAGCTGCTGGATTCGCGGCGGAGCAGCGGCCTTTTCTCCTCGCGGCTTCCCATTTTTAACGCGGGTGCGGGGATGGGGGGATGGGGGAGGGGGGGGCGGCGGGGGAGGGAGGGAGGGAGGGGGAGAGAAACACCTACAACTTTTTTTTGAGGGGTTCGGGGATAGTGGGGGTAAAGCAAATTCAAATTAATTTGAAATAAAAGCGACCGACCCGCCAAACCGCGTGATGTTTACAGCGCCTGATCGCTGACGCTCTCACCACCCGCCCCTTGACCTCCTCCTCGCGGGGAAGCCCGTCCCACCCACCGCCCTTTTGACGTTCCTCCCACCTCTCGCGGAGGGTTTTTTTTTAGTATTAATTATAGAGATTATATATATATTTTTTAAAAAAATCGCTCAGCGTTCACCCCCCGGAGTGCGACGCCACACTTTCGAGGGTGTTGGTTATCAGCACCGGAGTGGGGCGGTGGGTGAGGTGAGGGGGGGGGGGCGTGGCTTTGACAGTTGGAGCGCGCGTGGAGGGGGTGTGACGGTTGGGCGCGCGCGTGGAGGGGGAGAGTGACGGTTGAGGGGGGGGGAGAGAGGTGGTTGGGAGCGCGCGCGGAGGGGGATGTGTGACGGTTGGGAGCGCGCGCGGAGCAGGATGTGTGACGGTTGGGCGCGCGCACGTGCGCGCGGAGCGGGTGCGAGTGACGGTTGGGAGCGCGCGCGCGCGGGGGGAGGGGGTGCGAGTGACGGTTGGGTGCGCGCGCGGAGGAGAAGGCGGCGGCGGGGGTGTGATTGACGGTTGGGGCAGTGGCCGTGAGGGGAGGAGGGGAGGGAAGGAGGAGTGGGGGGGGGGGGGGAGGTGAGGCAGAGAGGAGAGCGCCCCCTCGCTTCCCCATCACCGGCTTCCCCGTCACCTCATCCCCCCCCCCCCCGGGATGAAGCTGCTGTTCCTCGCCTGCCTGAGCCCCAGCACCGGCAACTGCACGACGGCGGCGAGGATCAGGTGAGAGAGGCGCTGCACACCGAGGCTGTGTGGGTGGGGGGGGGGTGGGTGGGGGGGGGAGTGCTCTTTCCTCACCTGGAGCCCGACCTCCACCGGAGAGCACCGCCACCCGCGTGTTTGATAACGTCTGCGGGGCATTCGACGGCTATTTTACCTATTAATGTACTGACACACACACACAAAAAAAAACCATCCCAACCACACGGAGGGCTGCAATCGCAGAAACAGGGCCGTGTGCGGGAGTCCCCGCAGCTCAGTGGTTAAGAGCACTGGAGTGGCGAGACACCCCGGGGTTCAATCCCAGGCCGGTCAGGGGCCAAACCCCGGGCAGGTTCCCTTTACTCCACACACACACACACACACACAGCCCTAATAATAACCCCCTCCCCAAAAAACACCCCCCAAAACCATAATAAATTGGTCGTTTTCAATCGGACGCCGCTGCGCGCAGTCGGCCGCCGCGTTCGCCCACAAACCCATACACAGTCGATTCACTTTACGGTGTGTTCTGCGAAGCGCTTTGGGACGACGTCCTCCCCCGACGTGAAAAGCGCTATATCAAATGCAAGGATTATTATTGTTATTGTTTAATTCATCGAAGCCCCGGCTTCCTCCCAACGAGCCCGGTCCCTCGCTCCTTTATTTCACATTCCTCTTCTCATCCAACTTATCTTATTTCCCTTCCAAAAAGAAAGGACTCTTCTTCAAACAACTTTCTTTGTGATGGGGAGGAGAGGAGGGAGGGAGGGGGGGATTTCCACACTCCAACCACTTCTTTCTGATCAATCCTATTTTTAATTTCCAGGAACTTGACCAGTTTTCTTTTGAAACACTTGGTCATACCGCAGTTCCCTTTTCTTTTTTTATATGTAGTTTCCTGGTACTTTGTTGCATGTGCCTTTCACCCTTTTTCTTACTTTTTTTTAAAGAAAATAAGCACTTGCGTTCGGGCGCGCAAAGCGAGCGCGCAAAGAATACGCACTCGTGTCGCCTTGGATTTTTAGTGACCATTCCCTCCTCTGGGGGAGGAAGTTTGAACAGTCCAGTTACTGCAGTAGCTATCAGGTAGATTTCCTCTACCGTCGATAGTAACTGGTTTTTATTTTAGCTTCTATGGACGATGGAAGGGAATTTCTTTTCTATTTCTCTTTTCGTGTGTCTTCATACGTTTCGCAGTCCTTCCATACTCTTTGCCTATTCCCCGAGTTACAACATGTTTATTAACCTCATCAGGTCAGAAACATGTCAATGTATTGGAGGTTAGTGCTCTTATCCGAAACGGTGGAGAGAAAAATGAAGGCATCAGCTTGTATTTAATTTACTTTAGCTGTCCTGAACTTTGGACCTTTGATCTGCAAATTGCTCAGACTTTTCAATTCTAATATTTTCTTTTCAGGATTGAAACCGCTTAGGGGAGCAGTTAACACAGACTGGTCTAGAATAGTATGTTCCTTTTCCTGTTGCACTGCTTTGATTTTGATTGTATCACGTTAACATCAAAAGGGAAGAAAAGGTTGGACATGTGGCATCCTACTGGCATGTTGCATCAGTAAACTAACTTGCTTTTTTAAGAAAAAATGAAATAGTATCATAGCGAAACATCTCAAAGGACTTCACGTATAAATACTGTCAAGGGGAGTGAGTTTTGTACGCAAACTTGCAACATCAAGGTACCATGTACAACCATGAGGTGAATGACCCATTAATTTGGAGTATTGTTAAGCAGAGCACAGGAGAAACTCTTCTCTTATCAAATTTGGGCCTTGAACTCACAACCATCTGATGCAGAATCCTGATGGACGTGGTTTCACCTTGTGACTGTGAATGGTGAGATCTGCAATTGTATTTCAATCAACAACAACAACAACAAGCTTACATTTGTATAGCGCCTTTCACGTCGGGAGGACACCCCAAGGCGCTGGAAAGTCCTTGCACACACACCTTCCATCAGAGTTTGATCCAGTTCACACGTGTATTTGCCAGCATTGAATCACTGAATAGTGTTCAGGCATGGAAAATTGCTTTTTCTTTCTTAACCTCTCGCCAAATGTTCAGTGAAACTTTAGATAATTAACAGCACCCCTCTGCATGCCCAACTGCCATATTACAAGGGATCTTTCTGTTCCATGTCAGTATGCATACATTTGTATTTCCTGACTGAAGCATGGAGGAAGTCACTAACCTCAGTAAGGAACAGAGACAGATGATTGCATGACTGACCCATTAACTTATGCAGATTCAATATAAACAGTAACTGAGAGAGTTTCGGTAGCTAAGTTATGTTCTCACACTGGGGGATTTTGTGGTACTATAGATTTCATGACTTGAAATATGATATAACTAATGAAATTTATTTCACTTGCAATTTCATTTCTTCCAATAAGTTAATAACCTGGGAATTGCTTCATATTTTGCATTCTAAACAATCTTTGGGTATGCAAATTTTTCTTCAACACTGTAATTTGTGAATATTCTGTTTACCTAGGAAAATAAAACCTTCAACTAGAATTCAGTGTAATTTGATTTTGTCTTATTCTGCAGAGAATATATACAAGACAGTGGTCACATCTGTGTTCTGAGAGATGTTGCAGATTTTAAATCATCCTCTCAGGTTTCAGAGTTAATCTCTAAGGAAAAATTTGAAGCAGGGTTGGTCATCCATCTCTACAAAGGAGGAAGACTGCTACTAGGTATGGGAGCTCTTGCATTATAGAAAGCAGTACCAGGTTTCAATTTTGTAAAAGTTGCGTAAAAAATTGCATTACAAATGACAAACTGCCGATTAAATTTAAGCATAAATTTGATTTCAGTAAATCTCCAGGAGTTTATTACTTTTCTGAAAAAGTATGTGATACATTATGGAAGATTGAGTAAGACTGAGCTCAACTAATATTCAGTAGGAATGTATATATACTGTAATTTGAATTTTACACAGCAGTGTATCCAGTGTAAAGCAGTGTTTTAGGCACCTTGGGACATCCACCTGATGTGAAAGGTGCTACATAAATGTTTATAAATATGCATTGTCACATGGTCAGAATCTTACAACTCCTTGTTTTAGCTTCTTGAAAATAAATTGAAGAAAAAAATCTGATTAAATCAATTAAACTAGAAGAATTGAATCAATAAGGGGGGAAGGTCATGGCACAGATGTGGGATTTAAAGGATGGTTGAGGGTCGAACAAGACACCAAAATTCCATACTGGTTTGGTGAGGTGGAGAGTGCTTCCGTGAATAGTGGTGCTATCAGCGCCTGATGCGAGGAGGCATTGACGGGAGCCAAGCAGGATGGCCTGATATTGAGCTCAATTTCACATTTCTTCAAGGAGGGCTGTAAGAATGTGGAGTGCTCTGTCCCGATTGAGATTTTTAAAAGCGAGATGAGGACATAGTTGGGAAAGATAAATATTTAAGGATATTGGGAAAACTCACAAAACTGGGATTTAAGGATCTATCATGATCTAATAAAATGGTAGCACCGACTTGATAGTCCGAATAGCCTCCCCCTGTTATACACGGATATACACGGAGTAGGATTGACTGAACCAGAGGGTAGACGAGGAGAACTTTGTTTACGCAGCAAGTTGTTATGATCTGGAATGCACTACCTGAAAAGGTGGTGGAAACAGATTCAATAATAACTTTCCAAAGGGAATTGGATAGGTACTTGACTAGGAAAAAAAATGTGCTGGGTTATGAGGTAAGAGTGGGGGAATGGGACTAGTTGGATAGCTCTTTCAAAGAGCTAACACAGGCACGATGGGCCAAATGGACTCCTTCGGTGCTGTAAGATTCTATGATTCTATGTTCCTGTTTCATAACTAGAGAATATTATCTTTGGCTTAATTGATTATCAGGTGCTTGAGAAAACTGAAGCTTTTTGATCTCACTGGAGGAAGTATCATGCAAGCCCTTGAGGTGTAGGAAATGATGATCCTTTATTTACACTGCTGGATAATTAACTCAAAGGAGTGAAAGTCTAATGTTGCAAAGGACTTCAAAGAGCAGTCCTTCCCGTGCAGAGCTGAGCAACTTTTTTTTTAAAGTTTGTTCAATGATTTCTTTATCATTATTTTATTCTTTTCTTTTAAGTTTGCCTGTGGGTGGGAGAGAGGTGTTACAGTGTCACAGTTTGAGAGATTAATTTTACAAAAGGGAGGTAATTAAATTCCCTCATAGTGTTAATGTCATTGAATTTTGAAAGAAATATTCTAGAAAGATGTTGCCTTAGAAAAGAACAGGTGTAGACTAAAAACGGCAAGGAGGAAAAAGTAGAAAAGTAGTAAATCTAGGAAAGAATAAATGATTTGGAAAGAACATGTGAAAGTGTTCACACAATAACCAACCATAAAGGAATACAGAGGCCATTCATTCATCAAAGACAATCTGAATGGTTAGTTCAGCAAAAATGTGCATGTTTGTATAAACTGACCTGCAATGTGCACCGATCCAGTTCGTATCGAATCTGTTTTGTGTGTTCTTTCCACTTGCTAACAGTGGTGTTTAATACGCGTCAATTATGCTGCATAAGTTTGAACAATGATTCATTAGTGGCTCTCCTAATGTGTTTATAGGTCAGTTCAGCAGATTTGGAATACACCAGGCAGGCTGAGCCAAGCACAATTCTAACAAAAGTTCAGTATTCTAATGGGGAAAATAAATCAAGTTTAAAATGAGAGACGGACAAACACATAGGGGGCACAAATTGCTCCTTTGACTAGAGTTCCTGGTCTAGTTTATTCATTTCCAATATTAGGAAACCAGGTTTAAAGAACCAAATGTCAAACCTCCTAATATGTACTTAATTAACTACTTACATTTATTTCTTTAAAAACTGCTCTACTTTGAAACCTAACTTTATGATCTCCAAATAATTGTACAAAAGCCACGGATTGCTTCTGAATATCATACAACCTTGATCCTGACCTTATTTATTTCAGTTTGTAATGATATTTTACATACATGTGAAAGTGCTGAGTTATGTGATGAGATTCCAAGGAGTGTAGTCACTCCAGTGACAAGCATTTTCATTATAGAATAAGATCTCCTCTATGCAGTGGCATGGAGATACAACTCTTAATACAGTTCTCCCATATACTCATTTGTTTTGTAATATTTCCATTAGTTAAAATTAAAAAAAAGAGGAAAATGGAAGAACTGTTTTCTACTTAACTGTCTAATGCAGATTTTGAATCCTCGGGTCAGAACTTGAAAGAAATACTGTAACAAGATGAAATTTAATTTGAAACTTTCACTTTTTCCAGAGAGCAGCGTTCCATTTGGAGCTATATTTGGTGGAACGGATATCAATGAAGATATCAAGGATGAAAAGAAATCTAAAGTCATGCGTGCTGTGCTTCAAAAAGCCAGGTAACATCAAAGCTTACACACCCCCCCCTCCCAGTGAATATAACTGAGTCTACCTGGAGCTTGATTTAGCTTTAATAAAGAGGGACTGCAATATAGTTTTCTTGGTCTATTAATTTAGAGGCTGGGGATTGGTCTTGGGAAACTTTCTTCCACGTGAAATATGCACTACAGCAATAATCTCGCTCACAGAGGCCATACTGATGACTGCAGTGAGATGTCAGGTAGATAAAGCTGTTAAAAAGCATACAGATTACTAGGCTTTATAAATCGGGGCATAGAATACAAATGTCAGAAAGTTATGATGAACCTTTATAAAACACTGGTTAGGCCTCAGCTAGAGTACTGTGTTCAGTTCTAGGCACCACACTTGAGGAAGTATGTCAAGGCATTATAGAGGGTGCAAAGGAGATTTACTGGGATGGTACCAGTATTGAGGAACTTCAGTTATCAGGAGAGGCTAGAGAAGCTAGGATCATTGTCCTTGGAGCAGAGAAGTTTAAGAGGAGACTTAATAGAAGTTTTCAAAATTAGGAGGGAATTCGATAGGGTGAACAAGGAGAAACTATTTCCACTAGTGGTGGGTTGGTAACCCGAGGGCACCGATTTAAAATAGTTGTTAAAAGAAATAGAGGGGACGTGAGGAGACATTTTTTTCACACAGCGAGTTCGGATCTGGAATGCATTGACTGAGGGTAGTGGAAGCCTATTCAATAACAACTTTTAAGAGAGAAGTAGATAATTATTTGGGTAGGACAAGTTTGCAGGGCTATAGTGGGGTAGAGAGCGGAGTAGTGGGATTGACTTGGACAGCTCTTTTCAAAGAGCAGGCACAGACACGATGGGTCGAATGGTCTCCCTCCGTGCTGTATAATTCTATGATTCTATGATAATGCTGCAAAGCAGAGTTTCCATTAGAGAATCCAGCTGTGAAATAGTATTAATTTATTTAGTGTTTGAGAGTGAAAGCTACAATTTTACTCCATAGATCACATAGCTATTCTTCCTCTTCCATCACAGATTCTGATCCCTCAGCACTTCATGACAAATAATAACTAAGCACAGCTGAGGCCAGCACAGCCAGCCTGGCTCATAGATAGGACTTGTCAGGGCAACCAGTCACTGCGGGCAGGGAATCCTCCCACTCAGCTCCTGTTAAATCCTGTTAACCCTGCAAACCAATGGTGATGGGTTTCTGCATGTGTCAGACACCCGGCTAACCAAAAATTCCTTATTAGCCTTATATTTAGCCTTGCTTGCAGAATAAGTATCCATATGGTATATGTCAATTAATGCAAAACCCCATAGAAAGTGAACATCTGCTAAGAGACTGAGATTCTAGTATTCATAAAAATGGACTGTTCATAATTAAAGTGAATGTTTTCTTGGCCCATGTTTTTCCATCAAGACCTGTACTGAGTGCCTGAATAATACTGTTTCACCAACAAACGATACTTCATTAATTCAGATAATGTTGTGCCTGATTAAAATCCTCCCTATTCGGCAGTGCTGGAGAAGGTTAGTTTTAAAGCAGACATAGTAGATAAGATTGGGTTTTGCAAGCAAGACAAATTATTTTACTCTTCAGAGGTTCAGAGGTGGAGTCCTGTAGCTCAGTGGTTAGAGCACTCGCTTTGCAAGTGAGAGACCTGAGTTCAATTCCAGGCAGAGGGCGAAACCTTGGGCAAGTTTCCTTACTCCACACGCCTAATAATAATCCCTCCAAAAAAAACAAAGCAATAATAAATTGGTCATTTTCAATCTACGACTGTTTGTGGGACATTGCTGTGCGCAATTGTCCGCCGCGTTCGCCCACAAATATACAGTCAATTCACTTTACAGTATGTTCTGTGAAGCGCTTTGGGACGTCCTCCCGACGTGAAATGCGCTATATCAAATGCAAGGATTATTATTATTATAGTTCAGCGAGGGAACAATAGTGATTTGCCTTTATGCCTTTGTATTGACATCTACTGGTCATTTGTTGAATTTTTTTCAATATTTTTGGGTTTATTAGTGGAGTTATCTGCCCTGTAAACAATTTGATTAAATAGTTTCCTGATGCCTTCCTGTAGACAGCTCCCTGGAGAGATGCTTAAACTTGAATTTTTATTAACATCAGAGCTGTCTGCAGTGTATTTTCATTTGTTAAATTTTCTTCTCCATTTTCTACTTTTTTGTTTTCCCGGATTGTTTGACACTTTCTAAAGTTCTTTTATCCTAATATGTCGACATATATATTGATCATAATGAAGCAACTTGTCATTGTGAAACCATTCTACCAGCTTCACTGAAACCCTCTTTTTAATTGTCAGGTTTTTGGTGGCTTTCACAGACCAGTTAAAGAAAACAGCAGAACTACATTGGGTATGTTTTTGTATTGCGTGCAATTCGATGCAAGTGTGATTTTTAACCAAACCAATTACACCATGGGAACCATACACTGTTTTAGCAATTAAGTAATATGCATTTTGGTAAATGTCCTTATACTGTAACTTTGACCGCATATTTATGATTATTTCTGTAAGCTTATAGTATGTTAGATCAAGAGCTAAAATCCAACTTTCTTATAATTCGCAAATATTTTTATTACTAGGATAGATACAAAAATGATCCCATTGCCCAGTTAAAATGAATTGTTTTCTAAAAGCAAATATTATCAAGCTTTTTTTTATGTCAGAAAATTGAACCCAATATAAGGCAGAGTAATAACTTTAAAATTAAATGATTTTGACACACAATCAGTTTTCTGTAGATTTGTTTCCACCGTGAGTGCTGGCATATGATTTGCTTCCCTTGCTTATGAGGTTCTACCCTTTAAGATATCTGATGCGAAACATTCATTTTACATGCGGTAACAATAGTATCAGCTACACCAATGATACCTTTGTGTTTTGACAAAAAGAATGTTTTGTGGGTTTTGCTTGTGATTTGATTTACACGCTCCCCCACCTTTCTCCCCTCCAACTCCAAATCTCTCCCATCCCCTCCGGGAGGTTATGGTTAAGGATCTGGTTTCCTGAGAGCCTTCCAGTGCTTCATCCAAGCACACACTCTTCATGTGTTAATACACAATCAGCTGAAGCGATTCATTCAACCATGGAGGGAGAGTAACTAAGCCCTGGCTGATCTTCATTTTCCCAAGCCTACAGGAAAGGATGATTGCAGCACCTTCACTGCACTAAAATGTAATTTTTACAGAATTTTGAAAACTTTGATTTAGTTTAAGTGGTCTTGAAAACTGATAATAATTATACTTGTTCCAGGAATTGCAGGTCTTTAGAGTAAGATGTTTTTTAATGACTGGATTGGAAGCTTCATTATTTATATTGATATTAATATTATAAAGAACTGTAATAAACACTTCGCAGTGCAGGCCATATAATTGTTTTACAGCACTCCAGAAGCAATAATAAATAATGTGGCCAAGATATAGTAAAGTAACGGCCTGAATGGGATGGGTAGTTTTAGCTCAGCAATGTAAATGATGTGTCATTCAAGAGTTGGTATCAGCATTGTCAAACCTTATTTCCATTAAATTCTACGTGAACTGCATCTGTGTATACTCCCTGTATGAGATGTATGCAGCAAGTTGTTTTTTGGCATAATGCAATTTTCAGGGATATCTATTACAAATTCATTTTATAGAGTACAAGAATCCACATGTCCAAAACTACTGCTGAAAGAAAGTCTTGAAAAACTGTCTGGAAAGGATGACATGTACTTTATCATCATGGACTCATTCCAATTTATACAATCATCCATAAGATATAAAGAATTGATCTGGTTGTTTCTGTGATGTGATCATGTTGTTCTTTACAACTCGTTATGACAAGTTGTAAACACAATAAATGGATCTATTTTACAGCCATTGAGACGCCAGTTTTCTGATTGTTCCTCACAAAATGTGCATGAAACAGGATCTGGCTGACAGAGGGAAAACTCGGTTAAGAGAAGTAAAGTTGCTTTCTGATGGGGCTTTGTGGAATTGGGAAAAGTTTTAATAAAAATAGATTATGGAAGAAAAAGGAAGGTAGAACAAACAGAAGTAATTGACCCACCTACTTACTCTCACTAGATATATTGACATTGGGCATGCTTAACTGTCTGTTTACCCTCCATAATCCTGCAATCTATTTATTGTACTGCTGCAAAGGCTCTTCACATAAGCTTCATATTACTTTCCTCAGCCTAGGTGAGAGTGAGTAGGCGAGGAGGTATAAATCCTCCTCCCTGTTTTTAAGCTGATCTGCTCCTCCAGCAATATAAATAAACAAGACTTCTTTTTACAAACGTTTTATTGCAAACCAGCTTATAACTCTAAAGTTTGTATTGCAGCCATGTTCTTGAATAGTCAAGCTTTTGGTTTCACAGTAAAATGTACTTTATTGTTAAACTCTCCCATGCAGAATGCCCTGAAGCACCAAAGTTTGAGATTTGGGTTTTGAAACACACTCAATCCAATTTGAGATAACGATGCTTCTGATTTGGATTTGTAGCAGTCTGGGAGTACTTCACTCTACTTTAAAGACTAATTCAAAGCAATATTTGGCATCCTTTGTAAAGCATCTAATTTATAAAAGCATGCAGTTTTAATGTATTAACTTCAGCTGTCAATAACACAAAATTGAAGTAGATTTATTGGCTTATTGAAAGATCAGCTGTCTCAGCAATGTTTATCTTGAATACATAGTGCCAAAGGCATTTTTTGATAGAGCTAACTTTTATATACTGAACAAAAGCTGAATAATAGCAACGTGAAAGAATCCTTAACTGCAGACAGTATTGTTGTATTGCTGTGTTCTCTTTGTTACTTAATGCATTTGACTGGTGGAATATATTCCTTGGTAATATAATAGTCCAGACGAAGCCCTTCCACAACTGTACAAAGGCTGAAATAAAAACATGAAATGCACAGCGAGTCAGTCAGCATCAGAAAAAGAAAGTTTATGATATCAGAGAGGCTGGGCCAAACTTAACGTGACTACTTCACTCTGAGCATCACTCTACCCTTAAGCTCTGTTAGTCAATTATAGGAGAGTGCTCTGCATGGTCTCCATGTAAAGGCTTAGTCGTTGAGAAGACCAGAAAACATTTTTCCATCCTTTGCTATTAAGACCTTCTTGGTTTCTCACAAAGCTTCCATTTTAATGGTGAATGGAAGAGGTGATATGTGAACCATTAGAGTATGTAGTTCATGTTGTATTTTGTTTCCTATTTTTAAGCAATTCGCTAGCAGTAAGATACATGTACAGCCTCAAGGTAAGGTTTGCAAACTGCTTCATATTGCAGGATTGGTGGCCTTGTCTGCATGGTGCTGTGCAATTTATGCTTTTGTTGCCTGTTGCATGCACATAGTATAACGTACTACTGGGGCTTTTAAAAGTGTAAATCGTTTTAGATCACAAATTTAATTTCAGGGTTATTAAATGCATGCTTTAACTATATAGAATGCTCACTGGACTCTATAGTTTCTTTTGTTTCTTATTGTATCAAAATGTAATCTGGGTTATTGAAATTTCCATTGTGCTCAAAGGGAATTTACAAGAATCGGGATGAAGTGTTTCTTTTATAACATTTCCTTCATTTAACTCTTTCATTGAAGATACTCATTTTGATTTTTTTNAAAATGGCTCCTGCCATAACATTGGGATCAAATACTACAGTGGGAACGGTGTCAAATGTCATTCTTTAGTGATTGAGTTTATGATTTTTGATGGTAATACTGAAAACAAATAATTCAATATAGGAGAGTTATTCAGCCAGAAGTGTGATACTGTCTCCCAAGTTTGTGTAAGCGTCCATTTTACATTTGGCCAATGTATTTTTTGCATTTAAACTTGCTTGTGTGCTACAGTTGAGTCTGCTTCAGTACTTTAACTCTTGCGTCTGTCTGTGCATGTGTCTGTATTTAAGGCAGTGAATAGCTGTCACTGTTCATCTGCCTGAAAATGCCATTCTGATTAGGATACCTCCCACCTTTTCTGCCCACACTTTTCTCACATTTCAAGCACAAAGGTATACCATCCAATAATGAGGATTCTGAGCACCAAGGTACTTTTCAGTGGAACTTACAAAATGCAAAAACATTAAATCCACATTTAACTCCAACTAAGATTGGTTACTTATGTAGACATTTTTCACACCTTAATAATCAAGATGAAGTATTGTACAACATAACACAGCTGTTTTTTCACTTTTAACATTTTAAAAGTCTCTGTATGCATGAGAACATTTCAGTATTCATTTTAGAATTGAAAAGGAATTGTTAAATCAATTTGTGTCCTGCCTTTCCAAAAGTAAAAGCTAACTGACTGAAAATATGATTTGCAAAGAGCTTCTATTCTATTGCATTGTACAAATGCCTGTCCAGTGCAATTCACAAACCAAATGAAACTACACTGCTTGCACTATTGATGTGCAAAGTCCTGGAAATTTCATTTTTACATTGTCATGGGTAAAGGGAGCCAGCAAACCGACTTGTAAAGTGTATCTCTGCGTTATTCGTTGGCAGTAACCACAGAAGAGTTTCAGTTCATCTGTTTGATCGATGACCCCAATTCATGAGGGGGTCGCTCAAGATTTAAGTGTTAAGTGAAAAAGTTAGTAAGTGCAGAACTGATCAATGTCATGAATTACGGTTGTCTTTGCTACCTGTAATTCAAGTTGTTAGTTTCAAAAAGAAAAACTGCTTATTTTGAACAAAGAATAAGCTTGGAGAATGTAACTTTTTAAAGCAAAATGCAGATACTAAATTACAATGTTTTTAAATTCTGTTTTCTTCTCTTCCTTCCCATTTTCTCTCTTTATTCTCTCTCTCTTTATTGCTCACACTTTTGCCCAAGGAGGGTGGGATAATCTTGACATTGGTTCCATGACTGCTATCAGTGGCTTGCTATAATTCTCCGGTGAGGGGGTGAGCTGCAGCATCGCAGAACTGCAAGTTTGAAATCCTTTCTAGTTATCCCAAGGTGAAATGCAGGCAGAAAAGGCTGGAATTCAGGCTAACCTGCCACCAGTTTAACTTGTTCCTGTTTTTGTCACTCGGTTCATAATAAATTTCGAAAAAAGTTTCCTCCTAAAATTCAATGAATTATACTTTTAATTGTTTTTGGGCCAACAAATTTAGAAATAATTTGTGAAAAGGGACTTGCCTAAATTTAGAGTGTGGAAGCGAGTTGGAATATAAAGTACTAAACTGTTGTAATCTCTCTTTAACTTTCTTTTGCTCTGTGTTTTCTGTGTGGTGTTCCCTTCTGTGACATCCAGGTGTTGTGACCAATCCTTGTGAAAAATTCAACTGGAGAGAATTTCTTCAAAGTTCAGGTATTATTTTGTGACGTTTTTAAAGACCTTGTGTGTCTATTTATTTGAGACAAGTTGAATGATTTCATTTTATTTAATACAATCTTTATAACTTTTATGATTGTAATATGATAACACAAATTCATGTTGTGTAATTTATAAATACACGTATGATGTTAGTTTTTAAAAGATGAACATTTTTTGGGTAGAAATTGAATGATCTCATATCTTAACAGTGAGGCAGGCAAGTTGGTCTGAATTATGTTCTCTCCTACCTTCTTATGTTCCTGTGTTACTTTCTAACCTTTAGTATTCAGTAGAAGAAAGAAAATATCCATGCAACCATGTGAAACAGATTTGGTCTTTTTAATAAATTCAGGTATTCCGAAGTTACTGTGCATTGCTGTATATTCTGACCATCATTAAACCTGATTGTGATTACAGTGTAACGTAACTCATTGAGGTGAATGTAACACTATCTAATTAATTACTCTCTTGTGATTGACATTTTCATGTGTTCTTGATTGTCATGTCAAAAACTGCAAAATTCTTGTGATTCATTTAAGCTTGTGCATCTTTTGACTATTTCCAAAATCTAATTCCATCATCCAAAACTCTGCAGCTCGTGTACTCTCGCACTCCAGGCTCCGTGACCCCATCACTCCCACCCTCGTCTGACTCCACTGGCTCCCCATCCCTCAGAGGATCGAATTCAAGATTCTCATCCTCACTTTCAAGGCCATCCATGGCGTTGCCCCCTCCTACATGTCTGACATGCTGACTCCAGACCAACCTGCCCACTCCTTCAGTTCAGCGTGCTCCGGCCTGCTCCATGTCTCCCGCCCGACCCGCCGTATCATCGGCGGCCGAGCGTTCAGCCTTTCTGCCCCCGCACTCTGGAACTCCATCCCACAGTCCCTTTGCCTCGCTTCCTCCTTTGCCTCCTTCAAGGCCGGTCTCAAGGCCCTCCTCTTCGATCGTGCCTTCGGTCGCTCTCCCACCTCTCTGTCTTCCTTCACCCCTCCCCCATGCTCGGGTCCTGACCCCTTCAACTGCTTAAATTCAGCAAGTGGGAAAGTTAATTTGAGCCAATAGCTAATAAAACACTTTATAAAAATAACTTGGTGTTCTTGTAACCCGTATACATTTGAATGGTTTTGGTGTGATTAAATCACATACGAGCCCCACTAGCCAAGCTATAAAAACATGTATTCTTCCCACATCTTTGGTTTGTCATATTTGAGAAAGACACTGTTTCTGCTCAACAGTCCTTTCTCCCCAATTGTCTTTAAAGTTCTTTGGGACGTGTTCCTTTGTGAAAGGAGCTTGCTTAAGTACACGTTGTTATCTAATAATATATGTCCCCCGTCAGTGAAGTCTTATTTGAAGATTGTAAACTAAATAAATATTTCTGAAAAGATATTTTGATGGTTCCCATCAGATTAAGTACCACTATATGTCATATAAATGTATGTGTTCTTGGATAAATAGTATGACTTGCCCGGTTTATGACATTAAGGTTTGTTTCCTGAGGTATTGTGTGACTGTCTTCCTCTGTAAATCATGTTTTGAAAGTAAACTCTTAAGATTTATGGTTTATGTAAAGTGCCATAATTTGTCATTTCTGTAGTGCAGCTTTCCAGATGAGAGAAATTCAGTTTAACAAAAAGTTATTGCAGAAGTGATTTCACTCCATCACATACTAATCTGAGGGTGAAAAATTATTTCTGCTGCCAATAAAAAGGAACAATAATCCTCTGGCATATGTAATTCATAAATTAAGTTGACAATTGGTATCAAATTATTCAGTGTGGATTGGTTTTACGAGCAAATGTCTCTTCTCATTTGTCTTGTCATCAGACTCGATCCCTTTTTTTTGCCCCAGTGGTACAATGATGTAGTCATTATCAGTGGTTTGCATGGTATGATTGACAGTATTGTACATATGGAAGCTACTTCATCATATCTTCGAAATGTTTATTTTAGATTTTGCCAACTTGATTGTTGTAGAGAAACGGATATAGAGCGGACTGTTCATTCTGTCCAAATAGATTCTGAATTGCACAATGATTATGCTCTTGTTAGATATTAATGCTGACTCCATGTTGTAGGAGATAACATTGCTTGTTTATGGTATTTCTTCAATTGAACAAACTGAAATACATATTTGTTTTAGATCCAAAGTACGTACTCCTATTTAGCATAAGCATTGTGCCCAGTAAATGTTTGGGTGTGGCCATGTATTTGTATTGTGAGCCTGCATTTATTGTATGTAAATTTAAGCGCTCTGAGATGCTACCCTGCGTGGAGGGCACTATATAAGTGCAAATTGTTGTTGTATGTAAATTATTGAACAGTTGGATTCTGGAGAGTGTGATGTTATTGGGTTGTCTCACTTGCCAGATCTCAGTTACATCCAGCACTGAATCAACATCTACGTTTCAGTCCCCACAGAGAATAAATAGGTCATTTCCAAGGTGAAACTAATCTTACCCTACCCCCNAGTAAGTCTGGTTCAGAGTTGCTTTGTTCTGAATTCAGCATATAACAACCTAGACCCACATGCAGTAACAGTAACCTAAATAGCCATAGTTGTGTACATATTAAACATAATTGCATTCTCCCCTATGGAGCTTTATATAAATCAGCCCACTGTTGGAGTGGATGCTCAAAATAGACCATTGCAGTAGCTTCCTAACCAGATAGGAGAAGGCATACGGTACATCCTGATTTTTAGGTTCCATGCAATTGTTGCTCATTAGTGTGAACTTTGTCAGTGAGGGAACATGTTTCACACTCAAAACAGATGTCAAACAGAACTATTGTATTTTTTAAGTTGTATTTCATCTAAAAAAAAATCTGCCAATTCAAGAACAATTTTTTTGTCTGTTGATGGCCATCTTCATTTGGAACAAATGAATTCACTTGGTGCTAGATTTCCTACAGCAAATATTTGGACGTGGGCAGGTGAAGCTATAACCAATGCTTCACAATGTCTAATAACTGATTTCTATGCACTTTGAAAATATATATAACTATGAAAGGCATTTAATTCATGATAGCAAGCAGATATTAAGTTGACCACGTATTAAGTAGCTCTTGAGTATTATAGCTTCAAATAACTTAATGTACTGCTTGTTTAGAGTAGATCAACTGATCATGCTTCTAGCTGAAGTGTGAATAATTTATATTTGGTAACAAGTCCCCTTAGATTCGGTTAAGAATAATATGTCATGGCATTAAAGATTGGAATTTAAGCAGAAGGTGAAATAGAAATAGTTCAGAGTTGATGTGGACGGATACTTGAAAGTTATGTTGCTCTGAGTGAATCAAGCCAGGCAGTCATTATCTTTTTAAAAAAGTAAAATTCACAGTTATTATATACCATCCTGCCATCCTGCTACTGCATCCAAAAGGTAGAGCTTTATATCACAAAGTACTAATCCAGCTGAGGGCTTTGATGGCTACAAAAGTGATGCTCGAGTAGTTTACCAGTTATCTGAACCCTGAAACTGATTTACTGCATGTAGTCCTCTGACCCATATATCCAGTATTTTTTTTCATATGGGATGTATTCCATTTCCATTGCTAGTAGAAGTGTTATCTTGTGCCCGAGGTCCTCATAATATCTGGTTGATGACACAGGGAAGAAGGTGTTGAATTGCAAAACAATGCAATGCCCTCCATCTACTCTATAACTAACTGTTCAGTATATCCAGTGTCACTGCACTAAATGTAGCCTCCATCTAGAGAACTAGTTCATTGTACACTGGTATGGCTGCTTTATCACTGTCTAGTTCATTTCATTTTCATTATGTGCATCCTCCTGACTTGTGGTTTGCCTGCAGAAAGGTGAATAATTCTCATTCTATCACCATAGGTGCTACAAAGGTGGATTGCCTTTTATGAAGAATTGTACATTTCATTGTACCATCTGCAAGTGACATCAAAGATGATGATAGATTGTGGATCTCAATTTGTAGATTGTGGAATGAAACGTCTGTGTAAATCTTAGTGCAGTTCCACTTCAAAATAAGAAATGGTGATGTTTACTTGGAGGTAGAAGCTTGTGATGAGAGGGTGAATATCCAGGAACAAAATGGAGATTGATCAGTCTTCAAGGATTGTTGTCAGAAAATTTCTTTAAAAATTGGCCTTTTGAAACTGGAAATGGCTTTATTTCCCTTTTTCTCAATTCTATATCAAAATTGAATCATAATGCATTGCTGAGTTGACAGTTCATCATAAAGTAATCCAATTAATTAAAATAAAATGTACAAATAGAGAAAAAACATGCCACAGAAATGCTAAAATTGTGAGAGGAAAACATTGGCTGCTAGTTAACACCTTATTTTTTGTAATGAAATTGTATCTTGATTGATTTGATTTTTCTCAATAGCTCATGTCTTCTGTATTCTGTTTACAGGGATTCGAAAAGAGAATATTGATCTGTACGTTTTTCTTTTGGTGTGTGGACTTCGAGAAGTGAAAGATCCTCTTTATTTAGTGGACATTTTCTCAGGTATTAGTGTAATACATCATCAATTCCCCCATTTGAATGGGGTGGTGTTTTTGCTTTAGTGGTGTAAATTCTGCTGCATCTTTAACTGAAATGTGCATAATCCACACTGATTTGTTCACTCCTTTTATTAATGATTTTGTTAATCAAAAGCTCATTACTTTCTGCAAGTGTAATTTATGTCTGAAGAAAGGACTTGTGCAGACTGGAAGCCTTGCATATCGTTTAATAATTTAGTTTTATTAAGGGTGCTACTTCTGTCCTTTTCGCATTAGAAAACGACATGCATAATTATCGTTCTGCCACAATTTATTGAAATTTAATGCATCTTAATGAGCATTTTCCCTTTTTAACCTTTATGTAATACTGATGAGGTTTTAAGATATAATTTCTACAATAATTTAAACTTTTCTGGCAAGACATTAACCATACTTTCAACATTGATGAACTGATGGAACGTTTTGTTTTCTTTGACTAGACCTTCCTTCTACAAAGGAACTTCTGCATTTGTCACTAAAACATTGTCACTATTATTATTGCTACTTAACAATCACATCCAGATGAAGGAACTAGTGGGCAGAAGCTACATAACATACTAGAATATATCTGCTTATATAATAATAATCCTCACATTTGATATAGCACCTTATCACGTCATTGAGACGTCTCGAAGCGCTTCACAGAATATTCTGTAAAGTGGATTGACTATATTTTGTGGGTGAAAAGCAGCAGACAATTGTGCACAGCAGTTTCCCACAAACAGTCACGGAGAGAGTGACCAAATTATAATGATTTATTTTTGAAGGGATTATTACCCCCGGAAAGCGATCTGCCAATTGATTAACAACCGGGGTCCTAATTACTGCTAGCTGAATAACTAACTAGTTTTGAAACCATTCAAAGCCTTAACTGGCAATGGTGCAGGATATGTTTGCTTTAATTTTGCTACCTTTTTAATAGATTGCTGAAGGAGCTTCAGTTTGTTTTTCAGATATAGATAGCAGCGTCACTTTGTAATAAAATTGTGTTTAGTGGTAAAATTTACAATACTGTGTCAAAGTTGCTTGATTTGAATATACTTTTCCACAGGACTTAATTTCAGAACTTACAAAGCTCTAAATCTAAAGTAGAATGGGCTTCAGTGGCAGTGAGGCATCAGAGGGCTCAACAGGATTTGAGGGATACTTTCAAGAGAGTAGAATTGATGGGGGGGAGGAAACAGAAAATGCACAGCTTTGGAAAGCTACAATGGTGGAAAATAATAACTACTTTTAATTATGTTTCTAATAATCACAAGTCGAGTTTCTTTTTTCTGGTCCCAAGCGATTGCAATTAAAAAGAACAGAAATTAATTCCATCATAATACTGTACTGTGTTGAGGGTAACCTCTCATCACAGTGTTGTAGAACAAGATTAATTTCATTCTTTTTAATGAGAATTATATTGCAGCAACCCCAATGTAAAATTGATGAGAGGCTCTTCTCTTGATTATTTGATTGCTTTAATGGTTACCTATTTATTAATGTTTGGGTAGTTCCAGTGAGACCATTCTCTTGAATCTTAAGCGTATTGTGGGTCAGCTGAAATGAAAAGTCAGGCAGATTCGGGTCACTTGCTTTGTGCTGGGACAGAATACAATTACTTTCTGTTATGTAATGTATGGATTTTGCCCCTTTGTATGTTATTGAGTTCACGTTAAATTACTGATTTTAACTGATGAACTATATTATGATTGAACTAAAGGTGATGAATTAGCAGTAATGCTTGACGATTGAGCTGTAATCATTTAAAAAGAACACAAGTTTGAGCCTTGGTATCTAAATCTCAGCCTATGTTCCTGGTTAGAATTTCAGGAAACGAGCTCTACCCTATTTTGCTCTCTCAAGGCAATCAAGGTAAAGTTGGAAGCACAGAAATAATAATAATAATAATAATTAGGTATTAGCGCCTTATCACTTTGTTGAGAGTCTCAAAGCGCTTCGCAAAATATATTGTAAAGTGAATTGACTGTACATTTTATGGGCGATGAACTGGATTTAGTGTATGACATGGGGCAGTATTGTCTAACTTTCCTGCCCAGAGAGGAGATTGTGTGTGAGAATCAATAAGAGGGAGGGAGGAAAAAGGGGTAGAAAGTTTATATTTTTTTAAAAAATCTTTTATTTAAAAAAAAGCATTTTTAAAAATATTGTCACAATCTGCCACGTTCTTTACAGGCTCCATTTAAGCACTTGACCTTCTAATGTATCCTTTTCAGTAAAAAGAAAGCATCCATATATATTATGAAAGCCCTATACTTAATGAAGTAAACTGTCTCAGCATTTCATTCTCACCTTTTATCGCACATTCTAAGACTTTGGCTATTTGATCTGGATCATTAACCAGCAGAAAACAGGATCTGAGAGTGAAAGGGCAATGAAGCTGAATGAGAGTTTGTTAGAAATGAAGCAGCTTCCTTATTAAGAATTCAGTGCTATAGTAACGTGTGGCAAAAATCCATTATGTACGTGGATTAAATTTGCTGAATTTGCAGACTGGGATAGCCCTGAAACTATATATTTATGTTTTAACCAATTTCAAAAATATTCTTTGTCTTTCCTAGAATGGCACAAAAAGGAACCGTGGGTGTATTTGATTATTATTGGACCGAAGGTAAATGATGATTCTTCAGTACTTCAGCAACCAAATATTTTGTGTTCTCTTATTTACCGGTCTGTGTGGTGATCCCACAATAAAAGGTTAATGGGAAGGAAATGGGATGCTATCCTGCATGAGGGCTACTATATAAATGCAAGTTGTTGTTGAAATATATGAGGCACTCACTACTGAATCTATCAAGTTAAAGTTATTGTGAATTGTTTTAACATTTAATTTTGGAGATTTTCTGAAAAAAAATTTAATTTATTTTTATTTAATTTATGTATAATTTAACATAGGACTTTGCCTTCTCAACCTGGAAGGGAAAGCTTCCAGCATGAATATCATTCATTGTAAATGAGCATCACTTGGTTCTGTTCCAGCAGTGTTTATGGATGTGGGGGGTGGGGGATATTCAGAGGGAAATATTTTAACAGCAATTTTAAGGATTTTGTGTACCAAATTTACCATATACTGTTATTAAATATAAATTACATATGCAAGTTGAGCAGCAGTATGGTTGAATAAACAAAATATAGTATGTCTCCTTTGCTATTGCTGAAAAGTCTCATCTGCCTACTTCGTGTTTTGTAGGATAAATGTAGTTAATTTCTAGATTAATACTTTCACCAAGGAGGAGGAATTAGTTTTATAAGTATATTCGGAAGGTCTTTTTTTCTTCTCCTCCCCTCAGTGATAATTAATCCTTTGATACATCTTAAGAAATTTTGTTTAAATCGGCATACATTTAAAGTGCTCAGTAACCTCCACAAATCTGCAGAAGTTTTAGTGAGGTTTCTACAAATTATATTAACATGAACCACTTTCTGCCGAGACTATTTTAAGCAAACTGGGTCACTTGACTGTTATAAATGAATTCAGGAACTGACCCAAGTTCTATCTGATCAGTCTGTCAACCTAGGAAAGTATTTTATTTCTACAACGAGTGAACAAGACGACATGTTTGAGTGGATTAATGACTTACCAAGTATTTTATAAACTGGGTAAACTTGGGCATAACAAAATGATGGTCCCCCCCTCACCCCACTCCAGAGACCCTTATAGTATTGGTATGTAAACAGTTGCAAATAATTACATAAATGTCCAACCATAACATACCAAAAATAATTCTTATAAAGCTTCATCAAACCTAACATATTCGTTGATTGGACAATTTTATTTATCATGAGGCTGAAGATCAGACTTCGGATGAGATGAATAATTAAACTTCTGACTAGGAATGTATGCCTGAAATAGTTTGTCTAATTTATGAAAGTTTATTTCTGTGCCTCTAAACATTGAACAGCTATTTTCCCCCCATTTGTACCTCCACATCAACATTTCAAACCAAGGTGTAATATCCAATCTTTGCAGATTAAAGTTTCCTTTATGCTTGTTAGTTTTGTGCGAGTAGTGTTTTTGGTGCATTTTGTGGTTGGATACCGAAGTAATAATTTGCAACTGTTTATGTATTATTATTACCATAATGGCCTCTTTCAGAAATGTAATGACCCAGTAATTAGGCCAACTCACGTGTTATGTTCCTCCCTTTCACTTTTCTTTCAGTTTCTCTCCCATTACCTATATTGTCTGAAAGGTGGCAACTTCTATTTGCGGCAGAATTCAATGGGCACCTCTAGGTAATCCATTTTTAGAGTGCTTGTCATTAAGGACAGCCAGCTCAGAACTTGAAATGGACATTGCAATGAAGGATGTTAACAGACGATTGAGTCATGCTCAATAGTTGTTTAGAATCAAAAAAACAGATAAATGTAGTTACTTCTTATGTTCCTAAAGAGAAATGTTTGATGCATTTCTGACAAAATTGTCTCTCTTAGATTGACCCAATGTTTGCCCAACTGGTGGAAGATAAAATAAAAAGGTAACTTTTATTCAAAATTCAGTTCAACTAGAGATATCTCTGTTCTAAGATAACTATGTCTGACACATACTCTTTTTCAAAATCACAGTAATCAAACCATTAAGTAAAATGTCTTTGCTTTTGAAATTCATTTGGATGTTATGTAATATGGTTCATCTTTGTTTTATGATGTTTTTAGCTGCCTGACTGACTGATTATTTTTCAGATCCTGTGGCGTGTACCTACTTTCAGAGCTATCCCAGGAAGAATTACATGCTGCTATGAAGGATTCTTTTGCTGTTGTGAACAGTTCCATCTCTGAGGGAATGTCTTCTGCAATTCTAGAGGTCCAGTACTTCCTTTAATAGTCACAAATCTTTTGTTTACCATTGTTTACAATATCCATTTAAAAAATACATTTAAGAACATTTAGCGTTTAACTTCAACAAAGAGCTTCATAACTACAAATCCCAGGGCTACATGCTATTTGATTTTATGTACCCCAGATGAGGGGGAACATTAATGTTAGCTCCATTATTAGCAAGACCCCAAGAGTTCCAGAAGGCTGTATGAATTGACGGTCCTACTCTCCCCACACAAGTCACACCTTTAGCTGGTGGGATGTGATTAGAATTGCTTGCAGTGGGAAGAAGTCTTGTGGAGACAAGGGATTAAAATGGAAACCATCCAAAATTAATATGTGTGCATTCCCTGCTTGTTGGGAAACAAACATTGAAATGTTTTAATCTCTTCTAGGCAATGGACCTTAAAGTACCTGTGCTGGCCAGAAATATACCTGGAAACAAGGAATTAATAAGACATGAACATACAGGACTTCTCTTCTCAAATCCTCAGGTCAGTTAACATAATACATCTGACTGGTAGAACTAACCTGGACAAGATGTTTTGAATATAACAATAGATGGAATTGCATAGGATAGAAACTGCAGGCTGATTTAATATTCTTTGTGTCTTATTCTATATATGAATTGCATTTTCTGGTTATGGGTTTGATCTCAACGCAATAATATGAAAGTGTGTGCACACATAAATATTAAATATATATACCTGATACAACCAAATCACATTATTGCAAATTCAAGAAGAGTTATCCTGTGATTCATCCAAATGGGATTTTATACTTCTTTGCTACTGACTTCATAAAGCTCTTGCAATTGGAACCAGGAAAAATGTCACTGGTTTGCTGGTCTTAACATTGGGGACAGGATACACCTTGCAAAATACTGGCTTCATGTTCTTGCCATTTGTTGTAGTGTAGTGCTGTGTAGTGAACCTGGGCAAGTAATTATAAAATAAGACTTTTGCTTTTCAGTCTTCTAAGCGAAGTGGTTGTTTTTTAAAAAAACACTGCCGTTGAGTCGCTGCCTAATTTTGAGTAAGACATACTGGTTTCATTATCTTCGTCCCTCTGAGGAGCCGTCCGATCTGATTGTTTTAGTAGGTGGATGAATTATTTACAGATATTCAGCACTTACAGACATTTCCCTGTATAATTACATAAATGTATCATTCCAATTTGTTGTGGGAGATAAAATAAACAACTAGCTGTAAAGTGGCTGAGAAACCTAGGAACAAGAAAGGAAGAAAAGTGGAAAACTGAAAAAAGAAATGTTTTAGTGCATTGCTGTTAAGCCGTCTTTGGTTGCTGCAGTTTTATGTTGCTGTGTGCTGCTCCTGGGGTGTAAAAGAGAAATCATTCCTCTGTCCATCATTGATGGCTGAGCCTTCAGTGACTACTCTCTTGACCGCTAAAACTTTCTAAAATCACTTTTCCAAGCTTCCTCTATCACTGACTTCAAAACCCGTCTTAAAAATTTTTTTAACCGCTTTCGATCACGATCCCTGACTCTTCGATCTCTGTGCTCTATTTCATAATTAGGAAACGCTTTGAGATGTTCATTCTGCTTGAAAGACACTATACAGTGAAAATTGTAGTTGTGTCTGCTTGCCTAGAGGCAAGGCATGTTTGAAATAGTGGAAGAATTTGCTATGCGTTTGGCTAAACCTTAATGGAAGTATTGTGCCACTAAAACAATAAATTTTAAGTTATTAGTTCAATCTTTCAAATTATTATTGTAAGTTCAATATTTTTTCATGCAATTTCGATTTGGAAATGGAGTTTAAAAAATGTGTAATCCAAGTGTTAATTTATGCAAGTAGGGAGAGTGAACAGAAGATTGTTGCGCAGATTGTTTTGCATGAAGAAGGTTTCTGATAAATGGCTGCTAAAGAATTCATTACATACTGTGAACAAACCAGTCATTTGGTTAACAAATTCCTTTTTTAAAATCTTATCTTGATAAAGCAGATCTTGAAAATAGTGGAACACATTAAAAATGAGCATTATAAACTTTTTTNACAGATTTAGGAACTTTAATATCAGTAATTGCTCAAATGATCTGTAAAGCAGAACTATAATAAAATGCAATAAGCGTGTAAAGCATGCAGAAATGTCTACTTAAAGTATGATCTGGAGGAGAAACTATTATGCATAAACTGCTTTTTTCACATGTGAATGTATAATTTCTAATCAGCATCACTAAATAAATGGAAATGCTTTTACTGCATTCACAAAACCAATGGGATTTTTGGGAATCTGTCATGGAAAGATAGAAAGTTTACAAAACTGAAGGAGACTAATTGGCCGTCATTTTTTTGCTGGTCCTTGTTTCTCCCACTGTCTATCTAGTGTAATCCCATTCTCTTTCCCTATACCATTTAAAATTGAACCATTTGAAGGAAATTTTCAAAGGGGAGAGGAAGGACTCCTTTAATTGTAGCACAAGAAAACAAGTTACTTTTTCCTCAAATGGATAGGCAATCTAAGTGGTTCTTCAAGTTAGATAAACATTTTATGTGCCAGTAATGAATGCTTGATTCTTTTTGCAAGAGATTATTGTCTTCTTAGTCCACCTTACCTTGTGTGTGGAATTGTGCAAAGCTGCCTTTGGAGGATAGAAAAGGATAGCATTTTGCCACTATTGCCATGCTAAAGTAGTTACTCTGGATGAAATAAAAATGCATCACATGTGACATGGAATTTCTCTCTTAGCTGCAGATTGTTTTATAAAAAACGAATAACAGAATAAAATCCTGACACAAAATTGAAACTGCACATTATAAATAACTTTTAGCTGGGGTAATTTCAGACTTGTAATTGAATGTCAGGATTCAGGTGGCTAACATAACCCCCTTGAGCTTTGCTCTCAGGGTTTATGATATTATCTGAACCTCTCAGTTGTAATCACTGCTATATATCCCCATTGTTTTACTTAATCTGCACATGTGTCAATGCTTTTTTAACATGGTAATCACTGCATAGAAAGGTACTTGGGGAAACAATGCGCAGGGAACACTAGAAGTAATAAATCATCAGCTATTTTAAATGTTACAAGAATGTACTATTAGATCATGATAATAATAATAATGGTTACTTCCCAGTTTAGAAGTACAGAGCGGCAGTATATTTCCAGGTGCTTGGACCTTCCTATCTGTTGTGGCTTTGGTTTGCAGGATTTTCTCCTCCCCAAGTCTCATTGATCCAGCCGATGTGTTAGTTGGCCATCACTATTGCTTTGGATTACTGCGGAGCTCCTTGGCTTTTCCAGCCATGTCTCCAACAGAATTTTACAAATAAAACCTACCTAGTCAGACCAGTACCATCTTCTGATACTCTTACTTGACAGTTCAGTTTGCAAGATAACTTAAACAATAAACCTTGCAATTGATATAGCACTTTTGATGGCATGTCCCAAAGTGCTCACGGTAATTACAAGACAAAACTTTTCACTTTGGGAGGACAACAAGGCTAACTGTTATCAAGTGTAGTGACTATTTGTAGACCAACACAGCAGCTATTTTGCACACAGCAAAGAACTACAAACCGCTGTAAAGTGAATAATTTATGTATCTTTATAGGTATACATTTCTATACCTGTTTTTGAAATATTATGTTCAAAAGAAAACATTAACACCAAATGGAGTCCTGTACTTGTGCGAATTCACTTTTTTTCTCCTGGGGTTTATTTTGTGGAAAAAAATTTAAATTAGCCTGTCTGAGTGAACAGCCTAATGAATCTGTAAATTATTGTCTTAATCGGTGCAAAATCTTGGATTTAAAGTAGATATTTTGCATTTTCATTGACCTACATTTTAGAGATCTTATTTATTGGTAATAGTCCAAAAAAAAATTAATTGTCAATCAGATGCAATTTTTGTAGAAAATACCAACTAAGCTTTTGGTTCACATGCTAATAAGCTAGAATGTTGGCTATAATTTTCAGAACTAATGATTTAATGGGAACAATACTACTATTCCTCAAGATAAGTTTACGGTCAGGACTAAATGGCTTTCTCAAATTTAATGGCACTTAGGAGATGACAATTTCATTAGTTACTATTAATACCTTAAGATTTATGTAATGACTAGATCATAAAGAAATATGAACCTGGTTGATTTATGTGCAGCTTGCATCTTTACTGATGTGTTTCCCAAAAGTTAGATTTGAAGCATGACCCAGAATTACTACTGAAGTGCTTGAAAGAAAAGTCCAAAAAAAGTATTTTCTCTTCAAAGAACTTCTTAGCCGGGCCCCTCCCCCTCTCTGGCTCTATTGGCGAACAGCGCAGGCCATTTAGTCCATCAAGTGTGTGGTGGTGCTTTTTGCCAGTTGTGGCACCTAATCTATTCTACTCTTCTGCTCTTTCCCCATTCCCTTTAATATTATATTCTTAAATATTTCCTGTATTTTAATGAAATATCCAGCGATGAACATGATTAACCCCCTCCTCTCTGTTAAACTGGGGGACGTTGCTGTGCACAAATTAGCTGCTGCGTTTGCCTACAAATACACAGGCCCTTCACTTAATGATTACTGTGAAGCGCGTTTAGACATTTTGATTTGATACGGCATATCAAATCCAAGGTTTATTATTATTGAAATGGATGGCCATTTGAGCATCCTATCTGTGCTGGTGCTCGACCGTGATCAATCGCAGTGTCATTTGTTCTTGCTTTCAACAGTATTAAAATGGAAGTAAAACGAACATGAGCCCAGCCACTACTTTGCTGGTCTCGAACCTGATTCCAATACACTTTGCAATGATTACTAACTCTTCCCTGTGGATAAAGATATGGTGCCTTGACTATCGTTTATGGAAGGATGAATAATATAGCAATGGCTTACAGCTTGGATCAGTTTCAAGTGTTTAGAGCAGACAATGTCACATAGAACCCAGGCTGCAGTTACTGCTAAAGTGACAATTTAATGACAACATCTGTTTTATTTTACCCAATATATATCACATAACAAGCTTTGGCACATTAAATGCGATAGAATTAAGAGATTCTGTTGAATGATTAGCTTTTATGTTCATAGACCAATGGGACACTTTATCTGTATTGTACATCCAAACACAGATAGAGAAGAGTAAATACTGACAAGATAATTTTCCGTTATGTCATCTTGTGTGAATCAAGCTAGAGGATGGGACAGGAGAAAGCAGCCACCTGTATTTACCTGCTCTTTTCACAACATTCATGGGGTTGAGTGGGTGAAGGAGGGAGAATTCTACCATAATCATAACAAAGGTTGTTTCAAATCAGTTATCAGTGCTTAACCACTAAGTGTGCTCGATGCTGTTTGAGGTCCCAAATAACCAACCTTGTCGGTTCTAATGTGTCAGTCAATCTTATTTTCACTTTCAGCTCCACCACTTTTTAAAAGAAATGGCGTGATTGACATGTATTGCTGGGTGTTCTGTACACTGAGCGAGCTGTATCTTCCTGCACTTTCTGTGTAAATGAACTTGCTCCTGTGTGGGGGATTGCTAATTTAATAATAATATAATAATCCTTGCATTTGAGATAGCACCTTATCATGTTGTCGAGACGTCTCCAAGAGCTTCACAGAATATACTGTAAAGTGAATTGACTGTGTATTTTGTAGCCGAAACGCGCTGCAGCCAATTGCACACAGCAGCGTCCCATAAACAGTCGTGGTGTGAGTGACCAAATTATTATTAGTTTTTTTAAGATATTATTGCCCTCAGAAAGCGATCCACCAATCGACTAACTACCGGGTTCCTATTTACTGCTAGATAAACAGTGGCGTGTGGGTGGAGTAAGGAAACTTGCCTTGGGTTTTGACCCACTCGGGAATCGAACCCGGGTCCTCTCGCTTGTGAAGTGAGGGCTCTAACCACTGAGCTACAGGACTCCTTTTTGACTGATTCGTAAAACTTTCTCTCCTGGTTTCTCAGCATACAGCTAGTTTTGACAGTTCAGAGAGCTACATAAAAACACCTTGCAGTGAAACAACAGGACAAAGGTTAGTTTGAAATTGCCCTCTAATATTTGGGAGTTGGATTTTCTTTTCAACATAGAACACAATGAAAGCTTTCAGTCTGGTTAAAAAAAAGCTATTATAGATCTTTGTGTAACTTCTTCAATGCTGATTGTTAAAGAAATCTATGGAACATGGAACCATTTCTGAGCTCACAAAATTTGCTCAGGTGGGTGGGAGGAATATTGCGATATTGTTGAACATATCCAGAAATAACATTCATACTGAATGTTATAAATCTTGGTTATTGTACTCAGTTTCCTCAGTAAAGCAGTCTGTGTACAAGAACAGGGCAAGTATGTTGGGGGTCATCGAGTAGGTGGGAATACTTTTGAGTATTTCCAATAGATACAGTAACTATTGAAATTAGATCCACATTTATCCATCTGTTGATTCTACCTTGTTGGCAGACTGAATGTGTGTAGAAATCTTCCCTGTAGGAGTAATAAACTAACAGAAAGAATAATCATGCTGGGGCAAAATGGATCAGTTTACTTTCTCATCCCCTCTCCTACTTAGAGGACTATGACACATCCAACAAGGCACTCGCGCTAATTCCTGACACACAAAGACTGCCAAACTCATGTTGGGCAGAATTACAATTTCCATTGGCAGAAGGAATCCGACGGGTTAAGCAATTTATCCCACTTATAGTACTGGTAGTATACAGTGAAGGGAAAGCAATTGCACAAACTATTTGTTTTTGTCCATCAAAACCTTCAATGGTAAAGTTTGGTAGAAATAATAGTGTTCAGTCAGGCAGCCAACAAAGGTTGTTTCAAATCAATTTGCGTTGAGGTCTTGACCACTTTGTAGTGCAACTACAAAATCAATTTTTTTTCAAAATGCACCTGGAAACCTTTTTTTTATCCCACTTGATTGTACCAAACATTATTTTGTTGCAGTTTAAAAAATATTAAAGTTGAGGCCTGACCTATTGAATTTGATACATGAACTTTCAAAGTGTTACCCATCATAAAATTGGGCCATGCGTACAATCTTCCTGCCAGCATTGTTTCCACAGAAACATGAGCTGTTCAAATGCTTTAAAATTGTTTTTTTCAAAGTACCTGCAATAGAAATGTAATGTGAATGAACACACAACTGTCCCAAATAGAGAAATAACAGTATATAATAATGGACACCCTGAAAGGTAAATTATATATAGAATAAGGCAAAGATTGTTTTGTTATAATGCAGTGATTACACCCAAAACAACAGGAGAATTGTGAATTAATTTCCAATATATGTAAGTCTCTGTCGTATTTTTTTTGACTGGAGGGGATATCAAGGAATTATGTCACAGGACTGAGTGAGTTTGATGACTTGGAACAGCGATATGTAGTTGTAGCTTTCTAAAATGTATATATCATTTGAATAGAAATAATATCAAGATTGATTTAATTGCATATTACAAGGAAATGTTGCTTGTATATTTTGTCAGGCCGTAATTCAATCCAGAGTGTTAATGTACCTTTAAATAAGCTTTCATGCTTTACTCATCCAAGCCTTTGCACAGGTATCTGTTTGTTCGAGTGTACAAATTGAATTTTACTACTTCTAGCCTGACTTCTTTTTGTAGCCACAGCATGTTTTTGACATTATGACATTTTTTATGCCCGTTATCAAATGGAAAGAAATCAGCATATTACTGGAATGTATCTTTTTGCACTGATTTCCAAAATTGTTTGTTGCTTTCGATATTATGATTTGGTTGTGGTATTGAGGACAAAATAATGTGAAGTAGAAGTAAGGTTATATATTATTTATTGTAATGACATTGTACTTTTGTGGATAATGTACTAGGTTTAGATGATTCGGAAACCATTCAGCCCATTGATGCTGTTCCACCATTTTATTCGATGATGGTGGATCTTTTAATCCCATTTCCGCAACATTTCTCCATCCTTTAATACCATATCTATCTATCCATCCCTCCTTCAATCGATTCTGCCTCCATGTTCATTTGGGGAAGTCACCCCATGTTTTTGCAATCTTCTGTGAAGAAACGCTTCCTGAACTCCCTTCCACATGATTTAGCTCTAATTCTAAGATTATACCCTGTGTTGATCGTACTAGTTACAAAATTATCTTGCTACCTGCATACTGCAACATATTTCTTAAGCTATGAAGAGTGTCGTTTGGGTTCAATGGTCCAACTGGCCTCCTGATTTACATGATTCTAAATAAATCTGCATTGTTCATATCCTTCAGTTCATTGTCATGCATCACAGACACTTGTTATCAACAGCTGGTTTTACTACCAGAGCAGACCTACCTCTGAATCAAAAATTATCCCATAAGAATTTTGAATTTTTTTCTGAATCCCTTTTGATTAATTGCAAAGCAGTAATCTAAACAAAGGGTCAGTCCGGTGACATAATCCACAAATTTAGTCTTCTAGTCATTCTCGCATATGCATTATTCCCTCTCTTCTCCCAGCAGTTTACTGCCTCCCATTCCCTGTAGATTATATTCTAGTGTTGTTGCTGATTTTTGGCCAATTAGTAGAAACTTTCTCTAACTCAAATGTATTATCTAGCAATAGTGCGAGCTGTAATTTTTTTTCCAGTTGTGAATATTTTTTGATTTTGCATTTGATTACATTCTTAAACCCCCTTGAGGTTAGAGGGTGAGAGACGTTTTCCTGTCACTTTCAAATTACAGCCCTTAATTTCCACTCCAAGAATCACAGAGACTGCACAGCTGAGAGTTTTCCTCCGCCCCGTCTCCTGGAGGATTTGTGCAGCTGAAATGATGGAAATTCATAAATGTGCTGCAAATGTCGCCATTAATTATCCATAATAAAATGGAGTCCTTGTTGTGGCTAGTCAATCGGCATCCTTCTACATTTCAGCTACACTATGCAATCATTTATATCACAATGCCATCTAGTGACGAGGTTTAGTTATGTGTTTTTATCAATAATCAACGTTTGAAGCTGATCAAGGAAATAAGTCTTTGTGAATATAAACCTTACTTTTTTTTAAAAAGTACTGGGAAGCAAACTAGCCAACCAAATAATATTTAATATTCTGATCAGGGTAGCAATAAGATTCTACATGCCTGTCCAATTGATCCATATACAGCAGCAAAACACCGAGGATTTTACAATGCACTTAAACAGTGGGGCTTCACAGAGACATGGCTTGTTATTGATATCTGTTCAAGAGGGTGTGCAGAGCAAGAATATGTGTGGAAAACCTCCTAAAGCATTGTTCAGTGCGTGAAGATTTGTGGCGGGGTGAAATATAGTCAGTCCAGCTATTGATTGTATCTTTGCAATTAAACAGTTTCTCAAGAATAGTGCATCTCCTCAAGGATATTGGTACCCATGAACTGCGATAGAATTACTAAAATGATTTCTCACCTTGGGAGCAGGGAAATTAGATTTGAATAGAGAGCTCCAAAGGAGGAGCGAGCACCAGCTCAGACGTGATGGGCCAAATAGCCTTCCCTGTGTTGAATTCTATCAAATATTTTTTTTTAACGGTTACTCATCTTGTTCTGAAATGACAAAATGGAAAAATAAAACATTTTTGGCCAATTGAATGTAATGTAATATGTGGATGTAAAATTCTCTTGAGCTTGGGTGAGCATAGTCTGTAACCATTATTGCCTCTTGAATACTGGATGGAATTGCACTAATGAAAACAGCCTACGTTCAATAGCACTTAACCATTGGCAGTAGTGTCCTGGAACTCCATTAGGCAAAGATTTGATTAGACATGACGCAAATATGTTCCATCAATAAGATGGATATCTTTTGTGGCTATTCCAACATCACTGTCGCCAATTAGAATAGACCTTTTATAATGAGCCCTGGAGAGGGTGCTGGGTGTGTTCAGTGCTTTTGAAAAGGCATTTCAATAAGAAGAAAATGCTGTATCATTACAAGAGACCATTTTAATTATGTTTAGTACTATGATAACTACATCTTGTAATGGAATATTCCTTGATGCTTATTTTTCGTGCGTATATAAAACTAAATTCAAATCTATTGAGAAGCTGTTGGTACATTAGTTGAATAATGTGATGACAACCTCACTTAATTGTGGCTTTGCATTTCCTGCAAAAAGTAATGATAATAATAATAGTAATAATGATGTATAATTGCAGGTATTTCTCCCTGTTATTTTGCTACAGAACTATTTATTACATTTTGTAAATGTACATATCTAACGTTCCTTTCTCAGGATGTGAGGGAGAGCGCGGGTCTTCACACTTTATAAAAAAAAGAGAGAAAATACATGAGTTTTTTTAAAAGATCTGAAAATTTGACCATCTGACTTTTGTTGTTATCAAGAGCGATGTCACACAACAGATCTGTAATGATTTTTTTTNAAAAATCATTTCAACAAAGTTCTATGCTTGCTTTTTGTGTCCTTAGCCCTGGGCAAGAGCTGGAAGTATGGATCCCACTTCAAATCACTTTTATGACTTACTGAAAGCGTTGTGGGATTGCTCCCAGCTATATAAACTCAACATAAGATTTGAATAGATAGCTTCCAGACTCCCTTATGTCAGCTTGTTTCATTCTCTGATTCTAACTATTCTATGTTCTTTTCTCAGGAATTTGTTGAATTGTCAAGACTACTGATCAACGACACTGCTTTAAAGGAGAGACTCGTGGTCCAAGCCAAGGACTATGTACAGGAGTACCACTCCTGGCAAGCCGAAAAGGAAACTTACCAGAAACTCACTACAGGCTTGCTTTAAACCATCTCAACCAGTGATGACGGAGTGCAATATTTTACATGTCCAGCTTCTGCTAAGCAGGAGCTATTTCCTTGAAATTAACCTTTTATTTAGAATTACGAGAATGGATTTTCAAAGGGAATAATTTTCAGCACGGTACTTACTGTTTTCATGACTTGCAGCTTTAATATTATTTAGACTGTCACATAAGCTAAATGGTCATTTTTTTACTCCCGAGTGGCTGGGCTCCTATGGGATTAGATTTGCATGACAGACTATCAGATTTATCTGTCTAGTCTGCAGTGGTACAGCTTTGTATTCCTTCGGTGTTGGAGCTTTTAAAAGGCTTAATCCATTCCTTGGGTGTTCCTATTTTTTTCCCTCTTTACATCTTAATTTCTCCAACTTTATGAACACTGTACACCCCCATCTGCTTTCTTGTGGCCTGTAGCATCTATTTCGATTGAAATAACTTGTTTTTTTTTCAAATTGATTTTGAAGCCAGTGAAAGAAAGCAGAAGAATATGATTCTATTCTTTCGGCAATCTGTGTGTTGGATGGGGGAAGAGCAATTAAGTGATCTGTGGGTCACATGGCAAAAAATTAATGGTGGATGAGTGCAGCGGCATACATGATGATGCCTGTTGTCCACTCAACAGTATATTTATCATTTCTCTTGATACCCATACAATCAGCCAGTTACTTAGTGAGCAGTGTATAGGGTTCTTATACACACAATTTGTATCAATTGCAAAGGTAGTATTGAGTAAACATTGCAATGTATGTCAGAAAGAAATGCAGTTCAACAAGAGGAAGGTTATTTTTTTTCTAGCTTTAACTGTTGGCTTGTTTCAGTGCAGCAATAATGTACGTTTCGATATTCTTTCTCCTTCCTTGATAGCATGAAAACCCCACATCACCATTGAGATTAAAACAAGGTGTCATTTAGTGAGCCACTGAATTGAATTTATTGCGAATCATCGCCCAACACTATTCATCGGTTTTCCCTTGATATCTATCCCTTAAGTTTATCTTTATACTCAGTTTACAAACCTACCTTTGACATGCCAAGAACCTAGGTTGACTACCGCTACAATCAAAGGATATTGTAAAACTGGGAGATAGCATTGTTTCCAATTGAGATTGGAAAATCTACTTTAGAGTATTTATGGGTCATATAATCCAGCCTATTACTATTGTTTATTTCAAAAGGAGAGGAGTGCTGGGAACAGATACTGAGCTAATGATTGACTTGGAAAGTTAACTTCTTCTAATTAGTACTGTATTCCCACAACAAACAACTGTAAGTTGCTACAAGTTACATAATAACTAGTAATGAGATCCTTCTCCCCCACTCCTTCTGAATGTACATCCATGCAGATTTGCAAGTAATGTGTTCCCAAACATCAAATATATGAAAAATTGGCTGTTCTTTCCTCCAGTTAGATATATATTTCTATACTTAAAAAGAACTGAGATATTATCTTCACTGAATAGTGTTTTGAGACTTGCACAATTATTGCCTTCTGTTCCAGAACACTGTACAGTCCAAAATACTATGATGAAGCAATGGGAAGGACCTGAGAGAAAAATGCTCAATCAATTTGAGCACAGGACTTGACAACTGCCACAGACAATAATATGGCTTTCAGAGAAATTATGAACCTGTCATTTATTCCCACTTTGCAATCAATATGGCGTATCTCTTACACTGATCGATAATGCCATTCTCAATTCACAACTTGAATGTGTGGATAACTTTTAGTTGAACCAGTGAATAATCACCTGGAATCGATGAGAGTTTTCTATATGTGGCCAGTATTCACTGGTATAAACTGAAGAGAGTCTCAGAGAGGATAATTAAAGTACACTTTTGCACATTATAATTTCAGGTGGTAGAGGAATGATTTGTGTGTCTTGCAAATACTTCACAGAATATGTAGACTGACCTGTAAACCTCACAGTTAATGAAGAGATCTCTTAAGAAATTGTAATACCTTTTTGAAGGTGTTGATTCTTTTGGTGTTGGACACCGCTAACAGCTATCTAGGTATTGAACTAGTACTGTTCACTGCTCATATGTTGTAACAAGTCTTTTTTCTTGATACATTTAACTCACTGGATAAGACATTAGCTTCCGATATAAAAAGACTGAGAGTGAAAATAAAGGAATTGTTTAGAGTATGTAATTGTGAACAAATGTTTCAACATGACCAACAAATATGTAATCAATTCAGCATCGTTGCCCAATTAATGCTGTAATAGGACTCTTTATGAGTGCAATATATTTCCATGATTGTTACATGGTGTGTTAAACTGCCTGGTGAAAATGCTCTGTTTTGCACTATGTGTAAAAAAAAATTCTATTGTAGGAAGCAGTGTACATTTTTGTATTTAATAAACTCGGGTTTATGGGTGTTTTTTGAGGTGGAGAATTGTGCCTTCTGGGTTGGTAGAGTTTTGTAATTGTATCTTTACAAAAGACAATAATTTATGTGTTTTCAAATGTATGTCATGCAAAAAACAGTATAATAATGGCTGCTTATTTACTGTTATCTGGTATTGTGTGAATACAATATGAATAAATAACTGTACCAAAAATTATAATCTTTTCCAGCAATATTGAACTTTAGTAGAGTAAAATACCATTGTGTGACCTGTTACATTTTTCTGGGCGGAACAATCACAGGTTAGTTTCTGATCTAGAATACATGTCATTTGGTTTTGTAACTCTCTTGGGAAACTGTTTCCCTGGGAACACTGGGTCTGTGTGTTCCATGAAGCCATACTGCAATTTCTGTCTTTGACAATAGTTTTTTTTAAAAAAAGACATCTTATTTTGACTCGTTTGGCATACATACACATTTGAGATTAGAGGTACAACGCATTGCCCCAATTTCAAAGACATTTAGCTAATTATTATTCTTCCTAAGAATGTGCACAGATCTTTGCTTCAAACCTTAGATTATTTTGAAACTAATATCCCTGTAGCCTTTAGAGAGAGGATCTATTTGTACATCGTGTAAGGGTGAATGTTTAATCTTGAACCATCACTGCTTGGAAGGATCTAACTGTCGATTGTTGACGGAAGAAAACGTTAAATTCGGATAATCCCCCAAAAGTCTTGTACCATCGTCCTTTCTGGTTTCCAAATGCTTTTGGGCTATTGTTCTTTTACACACATGAGCTATTCTGTATTAATAAGACATGAATTATGCTGTTTGAAGCTGCAAATCCTGGGAACTGGTCTTAAATCTCTCTAATGAATTGTTAACCACATCTCTGAATTCAGCTTTAAGAAATAAAGTAGAACAAAATCAGTTATCTCAAACTGCATATCACTGTTATATTCATGGGATCGTAGTTTATTTGGGATTTATTTTATAGCTGGGTTACAAATGTATTATTTGCTGAATCTACAAGACCTATAGCCTGGAGTTAGTAAAGCATGTGCTCATTTAAAGTGTTATTGCTCCAATTCTACAGACGTGTCAGCAATAAAATACTTATGAAATATTCAAAGACCATATATATATGATCTGTTTGGAGTTGGCGAAACCCTTCTCATTTCCTTGCTGATTCTGAAACTAAAATTACTTTAATAAAGTACAAGATTTATTATAATTTAAAAATAAACTATAAATAAAAAATGAACAGGATAACTTTTTTCCTTTCTGTTTTTTTCATTAACGAGTTGAAAAAGAAATCTAGAATAAATGAAGGAATCTGAGAGGGAAAAGTGCACAGATGGAAACAAATTAGAGAACTCGCTCGCAGGTGCAGAAAGCAATAAAACAAAGGCTAATGTGATGTTGAACTTTAACAAGGGATCTGGAATATAGGTAGAAGCAAGGAAATGCTACTAGTTATATGGGGTGCTAATCAAAACTCATTTTGCGTACAGTATAATAATAATCCTTGCATTTGATATAGCGCTTTTCACGTCGGGAGGACGTCGCAAAGCGCTTCACAGAATACACTGTAAAGTGAATTGACTGTATATTTGTGGGCGAACGCGGCACAGCAATGTCCCACAAACAGTCGTAGATTGAAATTGACTAATTTTATTATTGTTTTTCGTTTTGGAGGGATTACTTAATATCAAATTAGCATTTATACACTTCTCCGAAAAAGCTAATTTGGTTGCCCAACCTTAGGAAGCATATGCCAGCCTTCGAAGGCATCTAGTGGCAATTCGCTGGTTTAATGCCTGAGATGAAGCGTGAGTACATTTGCATTAAACCCCTTAGAGAACAACCAAATTAATTACGCTCCTGAGAATTATACCCAGAAAAAATAAAAATTAGGCGTGCAAAAAAAAAGCTACATTACACTTTTTTACAATTTAAATACAGAATAACGCTATTGAAGCCTCTGTAGAAAGAAATGCAGGCTGGATTTCATGAATTTTGTATTTCTATAGCAATTTATTTAAATTTATATAGCACATTTTTGTATTTAATTATGAATCGTACCTCCAACTCCGGCTCTCTTCCCGTCACGTAGAAGAGCGGAGCCGGAGGTGTGAGACTCTCTGAGAAGCTACCCTGCGTGGTGGGCGCTATATAAGTGCAGGTTGTTGTTGTTGTATGAGGCAGCACAGAGCGGGAGGTTCGGCCATATTACGTGTTTAAGCGTAGTGAAACGTGTCTTGCGTGAAATTATGCTCGCAAGTAAGAACGTGAGAATTTGCTAGGAGAAGGACGATCAAACTCCCATCTGCTTCGCCTTCCACCATCCTGGCAGTCGCTTGACATGCCTTGTCCCATACTATCTACTGTATCCTGAGATATTATTTTCCAGCAGAAATCTAATTTGTTCTTGAAACAAACGTCATTTTCTGCTTCTACTGTCTCCCTGAGGGAGCCTGTTCCAAAAGTTTACTATTCGTTCACTGAAGCAGTATTTCCGCAGATTCGTTCTGAATTTACCCCTCCCTCCCAAAACTTCAATCACAGATTGGATTGTGTAATTCCCTAGGGTGTAATTAATAGAATAGAGATGTCAACTTGGATCTGTTCCATGTGATGCAACGCCATCCAACCACAATCCTGGCTGACTGGCTGATGATCCTATTCTGACCTATTCTTTGTGGATCCCAACAGATAACAACGTGATAAGACACTGAAAACGAGAGTCTGGCAGAGGCTGGTGAGAGTGTTCATGTTTGAGATCCAAATCAGTTGATAGATACAAATTAACTAATAGATTTCTACACTTAAACTCTGGCGTACTCTCAGTGGTGCATTTATATTTCCTGTGTCTTCAAGTTCTGCTTACACAGTCTGATGGAAGACATAGATGTTTGCAGGTTGCCAAGTATTAATTATTGGGGGATAACTGAGCATTTCTAGTGCAACACACTTGGGTTCCTGCCTTTCAGGCATAGACCTCACTTACACTAGTCATGATAGCAAATAACCTATCCACTTAGTGCTGTTATGTAACATTTATGACATGACTGTTTTATAAGTTGGGTGGGAGCTGGTAAGAGACCCAATAGGGAGCAACATGTCCTTTGTCGACAGTGACACTGGAGGGGAAAGCAAATTGTGGCGTGAATGGTGGAGGTGAATGAGTAGTAGTAAGTCACAGGTTCTCCACTAAATCATTACCGACCTTGCTGAAGGTGGCTTTTTTTAAAAAAAGAGTTAAAAATAGTTGTGGATCACATTATTAAACAAAACTAAGTCCAGATACCATGCTCTGCTCTGTATGTGAGCCAAGTGTATTGTGCCAAGAGTTTAATAGTCCGGCTTGTTGTATTGTAAATGTGTGATTTGTGAATGCACTGATCAGCTTAGACCGTGCTTTACAAATGGATAGACATTTTTCAATACAGGGTTATTGGATGGGGGCGGGGGGGGTGCTGAAAAGTGTGCAAAAGGTTACAGGCCTGTCAGAGGGGTGAGAGAAAAAGAAGCTCCTTTCCTTTATTATACGTGGGCTTAAGGCTAAAAGGTTACCCACTTAAGATTCAGCGGCTGACCAGCACGCTCTCTTGTTTGACCTTCAGAAAATTCCAATTCAATGCACAGCGCTGACTTTTATCTGCGATTTGTCACGTAACGTGAAAGCATCCTTGCAGAAATTGGTTACTTAAAGCCTGATCAGGGATCCTAGCATTTTTTTCCATTAAGTTGTCCAGAGTAATTTCATCACCCCAAATCTTTATTCCATATTGTCTTTGATGGCATCCCACTGTTTAATGTCCGACTGCCAAACTAGCTCTCGCTATACAAGTGGCAAATTGCCCTAACCATTTTAGCCATTCAATTGGATCAAATTAATAGTCTAAAAATAGTCCCATCTTCTGATTCTGACTAAGAAAGATATTCAAATAATTATATATATATATATATTACTTGTCACTCAGGTGCAGCATTGTATAAAAACAATTTAAAAAATAAATTCTATTAAGGAGACATGAACGGATCATTGTTCCTGGGTCTTATCCTGCAATTTATTGCATGCATTGCTTCGAATTAAGTGAATCACAGATATTTGGAAATTCCCCAATTCCACCTGTCTGTTGTAACTTACTTTCTTTGCTGAGCTTTTGCACCCATTCAAAAATGAAAGTTTTCTGCAAAATAAAAGGGAGATTTTTTTTCTATTTACAAAAAAAAGCTAATTGCTCAATCTAGCAATTAAATTTTTTACCACTATGTTCTTCTTGTCTGGAGCAAATTTGAATGCTTAGATTTCACAGGACTTCAGTGGTATAAAGGTGGGATTGATTGCATTTATTATAATAATAATAATAATAATCTTTGCATTTGATGTAGCGCCTTATCACGTTGTTCAGACGTCTCAAAGCCCTTCACGGAATATATTGTAAAGTGAATCGACTATTTTGTGGGCAAAATATAATAGGTACAATTTCAGAAACGTGCAAAATGAGTATTTATCAAAACCGGAATCCCATTAAAATTGGGAGTTTTTAAATTGGGTGTTATTGCACAGAAATGGACCCGACTGTTAATCATCAATGGATTTTACTCACTCTGTGAAATGTCGCTTTACGTTCTGGAGGTTTTGAAACCTCTTTGGAACTGGTTAAGTTTCTAAAAATGTATTTGGCACCTATTTTACCCATTAACTGTGCTCAGGTTTCTCCTCTGTGGGTGGACCCCACCTTTCCCTGTTCCATCTCGCTAAGGCTTTAATGGCACAACCGAGACAGATGTGGTTGCCTGGTAATCGTGCCTTGCTCGTTCGCTTTTTGGAAAAAAATAAAGTGCTTTGAAGTGTGCTGTGTTCCACAGTTTAGATTCCGAGCAGACCTCAGCCGTTCAAAAACATCATTTCACACCACTGAAAGCCACAAGTGATTAGTGAAGAGGTAGTTTAACAATTTTCAGCCTCGTCCAAATGCTCACTGTTCCAATTTTATCTTGAAGAGTTGTGAAATGGTTAGGATTTTACCCCTCCACCCCCACAGAGCTTTCTGAGAGCTGCTAAGTGCAAATCATAACAGAAACACTTTGAGCACAAGCCGTCCGCAGCTGGTTTAAGTCTGGTTAATGTGAAGATTCTACCCTTGAGTTAATCTGAAATTAATCGATGATGGATGTGTGTGCAATGTTCTGGCGCATTAAAACTGTGCTTTGATTAATGCCTCACTCCAGTTCACGTCAGTTGTAAGAAGGAAAAGATTCTTCTTTTCCTGTTCGGAAGTTTGCTTACGTTTCCTTTGTTGGAATGCATGGAGACGCACACTTTTGATTTCCTTTATCCTCAACATAGCAGAACCACCGCTTCTGAGCTGCGTATAACTGATAGTGTAGTAAAATCACTCGGCCTGGACACAGTTATGGAGCCATTTGCAGTTCTAGTTTTCTACCATAGTGAGTGCATTCCAAAAACAATGGAGAGAAGCAAACTTCAATCAATAAGTCTCATTGCAAAACAGTTTGCAGGCAGCTCAAACTGGCTGGACACTGTGAGACAACGGGAGCTTCAGAACAGACACCAGGAACTATTTTGTCACATGTAGAGGTAAACAGAGGTCAGTCACCAAGGAAAGCTGGTTTGAGACCGGGACATTGGACTCTTATGAAAAGACTCCGTTCTGTCGTGGGATGATGGTGGGGGCAGGATACTGGAAGATGAGATCACAAAGTGCTGAAGGGGCCTTCTTCATCCAAACCTCTCATGGTGTCTCACAGTTAAGCGCTCCGAGACGCTACCCTGCATGGCGGGTGCTATATAAGTGCAAGTTGTTGTTGTCTTCAGGTGATGAAGAGCAAGGGGAAGAAAGTTAACCCTCAGGAAGCACCTACATTCTAGTTGTGACAGCCACTTCTCTATCTTATTATCCACAAGTGTGAATTGTTACATCGGCAATGAAATTACTCATTATGCTTGTAGACTAATTTCCTCACCAGCATCTGTTTTTCTAACGATAGAAATGCCCAATAGATATTTCCGATGTCATTTTTAAATTAAGTCTAAAGATTGTTTCATTCTTGTGTGTATTATATCAATTGGAAAATCCTTGTCTTTTTTTTACTATTAATGGTTCTGGAAAATTAGATTCCGTTTCATTTCCCCCTTCAGCTGAGTACCATTCACCATCAGCATTCACATTCTCCATGTATGTGAACCTGTGTCTGAAGGACATTAATTACATTGGAGGCGGAGGGACGAGATATGTTGTAGCGATACTTTCAACTTACATGTGAATTGGGGAGTGGGCATTTCTTATAACTAATTACGTTTAAGGTTGTTTTGCATGCAGCCATCACATGTTAAAGTGGTCAACGACGACGACGACAGCTACTACTTGCATTTATATAGCGCCCTTCATGCAGACAGCATCTCAGAGTGCTTGAAGGAAGCACGAAGCACAAAACACTCTTTTTTCAGGGGCTTTTCTTTGTTGATATTTCACAGTTCCTTCTGATACGTAAGGTGTTTGACCTGCACTGGGGTAAGGTTCTATGAGCGCCAACACTCGGACACCTTGCCCCAAATGGCTATTCATATGTGAGCGATAACAATTGGCTATTCGACTGCTGATATAGACGGGAAAGGAATGGCAAAGGCAGATCATGCCCTCACTCATTCAATGTCCTTATAGGTGCAACTTCCATCTAAAGGGGGACGGCATTGTGTCAAGCCCTTTGAAGCCAATTGTAGCCTCAACTGGATCAACTAATTTAGCACAGACCAGGGATTAATCCCATTACCTGGTGATGGACTGGCCCATGCCTTTACTCACTGGGCAGTCAGAGCTTTTCAGAAGTTTCTAGCCATACCTCCTGGTCAAGAATCTGTTTTAATCTGAGATTATTATTTTTTCGCCCACAAACCACACAGTCACTCCATTTTACAGTACATCCCGTGAAGCGCTTTGAGACGTCTCAACGACGTGATAAGGCACTATATTAAATGCGAGGATTATTATTATTGAGATTTGTGGTGTAATAAACTGTAAACATGAGATCCTCACTTATGCCCCCACCCCAACTAAACTGGAGTCTCAGTATCAAGAATGCTTTAGAACACATTATTCTTTTTGGATATTGTGCAGGTGAATTTTATTTTTACTTGTTTTTTTGTGCGTGAAGCAAAATCTTTGAGGGGGGTTTTATTAGGTGTTGTGATTGCTGAAGACTGGCGTCGTTTTTCTCTCTCTCTCTCCTTTGAAACAATGAGAATTGTGAGCACATTATTGCATACGCTGCAGCCTGAGCTAGAGTGCACTTTCCTGTGTCCTCCTGCAGATTGGAAGTTTCTGAAAGCATACACGAGCCTATTTTATAAATTATAAAGGCACATTAGACAGGGTTGATATAAATCGCCTGTGTTTTCATTCATCTCATTTGATCCCGAGCAAATAGACTGCAAATTACATCCAGGCTGGTGACCTGTGTTGACCAGAATTGATTGTGAGCGAGCAAAGTGAGAGAGAGAGAAAAGAAGGTCGAAATCTGTAACCTTCTGCGGCTGCGGTTTATTGGAAGAGAACGGAATGGGATAGATCACATGTAGGACTGTCACGGCAAGAGTTAAGGGGCAGTTTGAGAGGATTCTGATAGGGCTATTAGAACATAGAAGGTTTCACTTCAAGCAGCTATTGAATCTAAGGCCAGAAGACATTTTAAAAGGGAATTGGATCAAACAGTTGTAAAGACAATATAAAAAGGGTAAGAAAAAAAAGGGGTTAGAGAATTTATAGAGCGTTGTTGTGAAGTCCAGTGGAGAAATTAGCATACTGTGCTGTAATGTCTCTGATTAATAACATTTTAGCTTTCAGACACTTAAGTGTAACAAATTATGTTTTTAATTCCTCGGGTGTAATTGAGTTTTTGGTAAGAAATAAAAACCTCAACAACAACTTGCATTTGTATAGCGCCCTTCACGCAAGGTAGAATCCCAGAGAGCTTGGGACTCCCCCTTCCCCGGCCCATTTAAAGTCTGAACAAATTATAGAAAAACTGTGTGATTTACTACTGTGGAAAGCTGACGTGCAATTGAAATTGAAATTGGCTGTAACTATGACTTCAGTTAGATCACTAGGGATTAACAGGTAACACATTCAAAACAATAGTTCTTGTTAAGAGCTTTTCCACTTATACAGTAATACAGTTTGTCAGACTGGTTAATCAGCCGCATTTTGCCAACCGACTAAATTTACGATCAATAAATCCCCAGAAATCGTTTTGTTTTCATGACCTTTTTTCTAGAGCTTGAATTAAGCGACTCACAAAGAAAGGTACGTTAGCGGTACAATTAGAATGCGACTTTCACTATCTGACACCACCATCTGGTGGGCACTTTGGTTAACTGACTCCAGAAGAGTGACTGAGTCAATGGCAGGAGGTAAGGCGGGTGGGTTTGCATGAACGATTTCTAATTTCACACCCATTAAATAACTCTGTACGGTTCCACACAAGCAAACACTTTGTTGATGTCTTACGCTGTTAACCAACGCAATACATTCAAGCCCTGAATTCTTGCCAATGGACAGATTGATCAGCACTGTCTTGCGCAAGAAGGTTGAACATGGAACAACATCCCTTGAACAAAAGACCAGTCCGGAGTATCATTGATACTCTGAAGAGAGAAGAGACTCTCCGTCTGTTTGTGTAAAGTTTTAACAATGCAAAGATAAATTCTACAAAGGGATTATTACCAACTCTGCTCAGCTGTCACTTCGGCTCGGTCAGTAGTGGCTCTAGGTCAAAAGGTTGAGGGTTCATGCTCCGCATCAGAACACTGAGCTCATTATTTAGGTTAATGATAAAAATAATCATAATAATAATAATCCTCCCATTTGATATAGCGCCTGATCATGTCTTCGAGACATCTTGCAGAATGTACTGTAAAGTGAATTGACTGTATATTATGTGGGCAAAACGTGGCTGCCATTTGCGCACAGCAGCGTCCCACAAACAGTCGTGGATTGAGTGACTGAATTATTTTTTAAAAGGGAAATGTCGCATTGTTAAGGGTGCTGTCCTTTGGGTCAGACCTTAAGAAGACGTCCCATCTCCCTGTTCAGGAGGACATTCATAATTCTTATTGGAAAAGAGAAGGGAGTTTCTCCAGTTGTATTGGCCATCAGTTCTTCAGATAACCTGGTTATTCACCTCTTGGCTGTTTGTGGGACATTGCTGTGTGCAAATTCGCTTCTGCATTTGCCCAGTAATACACACAGTTACTTGACAGCAATTACCTTTTATAGCGTTCTGACTTCATAGGCCCTGTATCAAATGCGAGGATTATTATTGTGATAATTGTTAAATGTTCTGACATACAATTTCACGTTTTAAATTGTCCTGAAACGGATGTTTTCAACCCTGACGCCTTTTGTTAGCTTTCTGGATATTTTGTTGACGTGCTAAAGCCGTGGATAATGTTCAGAAAGTACTCACCACTTTCATCCCAAAGTGAGTTAGCATTCCAATGTGTTTTACAATGTATTGAGTGTCTCTAAGAAGCACATACCTGAGAGAAACGTTCACAAATCAATTAGTTCCTGACTCACAGTATGAAGCAGCACAATGCAACCTGCCCTCGCAGATTAATCTCTCTTTTGTGAATACCTCAGAGTCATCTGAAAAATAAAACCGTGAGCGATAGCTGGTTTCATGGATCCACTTCAAAAACTAGTGGATAAACGTTTGAAGAGAAGGGATATATAAAAGGATACGGGCAAAAAGCAGGGGATTAGGATAGGTAGGTCCAGAGCAGGAGATAGCAACAGCAATGACCCAGTGGGGGAAAGAGCAGGGAATGTGACTAGAGCAGTTGGTTACATGGGGAATATTAGACCCATTCAGGTTTGTTGGGCTGAATGTGGGCATGTAAATAGGAAAGACCATTTCTCCACCTTCATTTGTATGTTGGAGGGTGAGTGGCGGGGGGGGAGAATACCAAAGGAAATTAGGTTTACAGTTGAAGCTAGCTCCCAATGGATGAATCAATCCCATCAATTGCTTCGCCCACAAAACACACGGTCACTACACTCTACAGTGTATTCTGTGAAGCGCTTTGAGACGTCTCGAAGACGTGATAAGGCACTGTATCAAACGCAAGGATTATTATTATTATTATCATTATCAATGACGTCTGATGAGTCTACTCAACCATTCACCCTGAGATGGTAGTCAAGTCATGTTCATATTCTTATCACAAGGTACAATCCTAACTGAAAATTCCAGTTGTTTGATAAACTTTTATTTCTCGGTAGTAGGGACTTTGTGTCCAGTGGGTTGAATATTGGAAATGCACCTTGCAGTTAGAGAGAGGCCATAATTTGTCCCACCAAAAGCAGCCCCTGAAAAATGGCCGAAACTTTCTTTTCATTAACTTTCAGCACTGGCTCTGACACTCATAACTCACCCACATCCTACCAGACTGCTATTTGTCAGGGCTTGATGTTTGGACTAAAAAAAAATATAGCCTTCGTTAAAAAGCTCGGCCGTAAGATAGATGGACACCAAGTAATTTAGAGAGATGAAACGGGCAGCACTCTGGACACTTATCATAGACCTGGCAATGTATCAGGCTGGAATACAGAAAAATCCCAAAGTTAAAAAATGTACAGGTCATTTATCAGCCCCTCGATGGTCCTACAATACAAAATAATGCCAGAGGAAGCTGAAATATTATTTTTGATTTGGGGGAAGCCATACATTGACAGAGAATGCTGCTGCTGGTTTAAAAAAAAGCAAGGTTTGTGGAAAATATGTATATAATATATATGTGTGTGTAAATTATATATAGATTATATATCATATAGAATATATATTTGTTTGTATAATATATAACATGTGAGTGCGTGTGTGTTTATATAAATATGTGTATTTATTTATGGAGAGAAAATGTGGTATGATGTGTTGCATCATGAATTGTTATTTTTACCTCAATATATCAGGTGGCGGTAATGTACAGGGGAATATAACTTTAATTCTAAATCTACGGTGTGTTTCCTTAGTTGGATTGTTGCAGAGTGGCACGTGATCTTGTGCTGAATCTATCCGTCAACTGTGTCCAGTTCTTTCACGATAATTGAGAATGGATATTCTTAAAGGTGGATGTTTGAGGCAGTGATTCTCCCCCCAAGCTGAACATGTATTTAAGAGTATTGCTTTGTAATGAGTATAAATTGTCGCCTCGGTGATTGATTGATCCCTCCGTACCACTTGAATTATCCCCTGTAAAATTATGTATACCATAAATACTGAAAGAAGACAGATTCTTTCATTAATGTCTGTACAACACACATTAATATGTTGTGTTGCAAGAACAAATGTGTTAATTCTGGAATAGTTAATAAAACAGTAAATAAGCCAGATTGTTCCCAGCGGATGAAATGTGTATGGCGTGTCCTTGCATTAATTTCACAAGCCGCGCTTGTCCCAGTCGCTCTCAAGTGTGCATAGCTCTTCATATCAGTCAACAGAACAGTACCTGATCATTCCTGGCTTCGGAGTCGATTAGATGGAAGAGTGGGTGACTATTCTGGTGATGGAGCCATTGCAACGGGTTGGAATAGCCTTAACATCAGATGTAAGACAATTAGAACTCAAGTCAGGAAGTATTTTTTTCCACCCACGGGGTTGTGACTCAGTGGAACCCTCTGCCCCACAAAGCAGTGAAGGTGGAATCAACAACAACAACAGCATCACATTTGTATAGTGCCTTTCACGTCGGAAGGACATCCCAAGGCGCTGGACAGACAGAGTTTCGGAGACCGAGGTGGGTGGGGGTGGGGGGTCGGGATTGGGAATCAGTAGGGATGTTTGAGGGAGAGAGAGAGATACAGGGCATATGGGTCATAGAGATATTAAAGGGTACGGTGAAAGGGTGAGGCATTGGGACCAAAATATCTGCCGAGATCCAATAAACAAGTAGAATGGGTTCAATCAACTGAATGGGCTCTTTCTCTGCTATAGGAGTGTTTAACATTCTGTGATTGTGTTCCTTTACAGTGCACTCACGCGCTGATCACCACCGCACTGCCAATACCCTCATCAGCGCAAAGCCACAGGTCAATCAGTACCATTTTGGAACTGAAATTGAAGTTTCGCAGTCCAGGCTTCTACTGAACATTTTGTTAAAGCAATCTGCTGTGGTGCCTACCTGCCAGATTTATGTCCCCTTTTTTTTTTAACGAAGAATTGGAGACCAACGTATTCAACTGAATGACATGTGAATTCACTGCTCCCTTCCGCACCCCCTCTAAGATCAATCTTAAGACCCGCTTTGCCTGTACGCACAACATTGGAGCCACACTGTGCACCTGCAGATCTTGCTGCACCATTTGTCAGAAGCTGTCTGTCACTCTCAGTCACTTATCCGGCTCTGTTCTGAATGATTCTTTTGGTCAGGTCTCGACAGACACCAACATCCCTCTCTCTGAGTGAGGAAATTCCCTAACACTCACCTCGCCCCCAATTCTTTCGATCACAATCCCCAAGGCTATTCATCTTTGGCACTGACTCCCCAACAAAAGGAAATACGGTAGTTTCTCCCTGTTCGCCTTGTTTGTGCCCCCTCAGAATCTGAAAACGCCTCTTATCATATTCCTTTCAATTTCCTCAGGCTGTTTGATGTGCAAAATGTGTTCTTTCCTATTATTCTATCGACGGGCTATTGTGCTTTGCAATGATGAATGAGCTGTTTCATCCGTAATAGCTGATAATTATTAGCTGTGGATATTAATTTGCTGCAAACTTCAAAAAAAAACTGGGAGCTTTGACAGGCAATGAATCTTTCAGCCCCTTCTCTGGGATAAAACATTGCGAATCAATCAATAGCCTTTGCTGTCTAAGGGGCCGGTCATGTTCTGAGGGCAGAGGAGCAAATGGGGAATTGGCAAAGATGTGTTAATGGCTCACAAAGGCTGATGAGGTTCATAGATGGTACTGAAACTCTGGATCTCAGCTCTATAAGGATTCCCACAGCCCCACAATTTGGTGTTCCCAACTTCTGGAATATTTCAGGCAGAATGGGAGGATTGATTGGATTCAATGATTGAAATTCGGACACTTTTCAGCTTTTTCAACACAGGAGGAGGCTATTCAGGGCCTCATCCAGCATCCTCCCAACATGAAAGGCGCTATATAAATGTGATTTGTTGTTGTTGTCATTGTTGTATGCAACCCGTTTATCTTTTAAATTATGGGATCGACTCAAAGGCAACAGCCGTTTGGGTCACGACCCATATCTTTATAGCCTTTAGTATGTGTGAAGGCGATTCCTCTAAACTTCCCTCCTTGTTTCCAGTAATAATAATTATGGCAGGATTTTCACTGGCAGGAATCCAACCAAGGGTTTAGCATTTATACTGGCGCAGCCAGAGGAAAGAAAGCGTCCTGAGGGATCTGTTTGCTGTCAGTTTCAGATCATAGTATCCAGTGCTCGTGAGTCTGGGTCAAACGGTTGTATGTTTAAGCCCCACGTTAGGAATCAAGCTGTATGTCTAGGCTGACAACCTTGTGCAGCACTGGGGGAAGCACTGCATTATCAAATACCTTATCGTTATGGTTGAGATGACAACCTGAGGATCCGTCTGCCTGTTCAGGTGGTTGTTAAAGATCCCAAACCCTATTGGGAAAGAGAAGGAGGTTTCTCCCTGTGTCCTGGCTGACAATCCTCCAGATAAATTCATCCTTCTCTTCATGGCCGTTTGTGTCTGAGGCATTTGTCAACAAATACAATCATTATAGTTGATCCCAATGAACGGCGAAGGACTTTAAGCCAACTTGATGCTTTCTCAAATGCAAGGATTTTTAATCCATTTTTTTTAATTCATCTGGTGATGTGCTGAATAACACACGAAACAACCATACACAAGGCATGTGCAACAACGAACACATCGACCCATCAACAAGACACAAAGCAGAATTGTGAAGATGTGAGCTCAGATGAATAAAAGACACAAAAGGAGTTGAATTAATGGAACGGAGTGGGAGGGAAGGAGATTGGCAGGAGATCAAGTGAGACATTTCGAGGCTTGATACCTTACACCAATTATGCATCTCATTTACAGTGAGACCTGGTGATATAATCCAGGCTCGGTGCATGTGTGGGATATTCAGGAGCCAATTACATGGGCCACCCACGTGGACTGAATCATGGCGGTGGGGCACTGACAAACAGCCTGTTCCCCCCCTTACCTCTACCCGCTCCCCACCACCTTCAAGATTTACTCCAGAATTTGGGCAATCTTTCACCTTAAAAATGCAGCCAATGTTGGGTTGCTCTGATCACATGAGCGATTCGGATGAGAAAGATTCTCTGGCCTATTTTATCCCATCGAACCAAGTTCTCTTTCCAGCATCAAGCTGTTTCTTAAATGATCCCTGAACTCTTATCACCTTTACTGGTAACCTGATCCCATTGTCCATTACCTCTCTGTGTAATCAACTACTTACTGGTTGGTTGGTGCTTGTCCTAAACTTGAGCTCGAACCTGTGCCCTCTTTGTCTGCTGCCTGAACGTATCAGGGAGTGCTGTTCTGGGTTTACTTTCTCAACACCATTGAGCATTTTATTCACTGCTGCAAATTGTGACGATTGAACGTAGATTTTCACGGGTTTTCTAACCTGCAACTGAAGTATCACAGTTTAAACAACCAACACCTTTGACGGACAAGCAGCGAGATAAATGACGGTAAAAATTAATTTAAACCCTTCAGCTTTGTTGCTGAAAATGGTGGGCTGATGGTTAACGCATGTATCCCCTGGGTCTTATTGACATTCAGTAAATTGGCCTCACTGTCAAAATGCACTGAGCGCACAGACACAGGCCGATGATTTGTTATGACATTGTGCTTTTGTCTGGAGAAACAGCAGAAAAGTCAGCCTTTGCGTCGAACCTTTGGAGGATTAGGATCTTAGAAAATATTTATTCCACGTCTCCCCAGAAGGAGTTATGCAGTTCTGCTCCGAGGAGCTTGTCTCTCTCTCTCTCTCTGATTCCCGATCTCTCTCGCCTCCCTGCGGGAAGGGCAGATTCCGATGCCTACACTCATCAGCCTCTGCCACACAACTGAGAGCTCAGAGCATAGCAGGTAGAGAGGGCGAGTGGTAGGAGGAGTGGGGGGGGGGTGTTGGTGGGGGGTGGTTTGAGGATGTGAAACAACAGCAGACCACTCAGTGTAGCAGTAATTTAATACGCCACATGTGATGGGTCTTTCACTCAACGGAGGTAAATGCCACCGTGTTCTATCTGCTGCTGGATTATCAGCTACTGTTACTACCGTCCTCATACCCGTCCACGATATAGCCTTCGGGACTATTTTGCCTTAAGATTTAGGAAACTTGCAAAATTACGGCAAATTCTTGTTCAGTCTTAACCTGGAAGATGGCTAATTTGCTTCACGTGGTGATAGGTAAAGTGCCCACCCTTTGACCGTGCTTACTCTCGCTTCCCCCACCCCACTGCTCAGTCTCCGTCTCTGTAAAGAGCGCTCCTGACATGTTACTCTGTGTAAAACTCTTAAGACGCTGTGTAAATGCAAGATGTTATTGACATTTCTTAATTCTGGACTATATTACAACAAAGCATAACAAAGTCATTTGTAACTCCTGGAACGTAGGCAGTGTTACAGCCTCTACAACAGATAGATAGAGTACTACTGTTATTATTATAGCATGGGTATTATACACAGTTAGAAAAGTAAGACCTGCTATGGATTTTAATTCTGCCTCTATCTGGAAACCCATCTGTCTCTCTCCCGCGCTCTCACACTCACTCCTACGCTGGAGGAGGTGAAAGTCTCTTCCCAGGGCGAAATGTTGGGCAAGTTTCCTTACTCCACACGCCTCTGCTTACCAGCAGTAAGTAGGAACCCAGTCGTTAGTCGATTGGAGGACAGCTTTTCCGGGGGTAATAATTCCTTCGAAAATAATTCAAAACAAACTGGTCACTCAATCCACGACTGTTTGCGGGACACTGCTGTGCGCAGTGGGCTGCCGCGTTTCGCCCACACAATATATATGGTCAATTCGGTTTACAGTATATCCTGTGAAGCGTTTTGAGACGTGGCGAAGACGTGACGAGGCGCCGGAACAAATGCAAGGAGTAATATTATTATTATTTTGCAGCTGTGGTGCCTCCACCTCCCACAAGAGGGCAATCGAACCATTTTTTAAATCAGATGTCCTCACCGTTAAATAACAATCCTTGCATTTGACTCAACGCCTTAACACATCATCACGGCGTCTCAAAGCGCTTCACGGGTCCTTTTTTTAACTGTAAAGTGCAGCAGCTGTGTATCTGTCGATGAACATTGCCATAACCACATAAGAAATAATAAATTAACGGAACATTATTTCAGCAGCCAGAGAATTATTGTGAGAGAGAAATAATATGGCCAATTAATAAAATAAATGGAAGGGGGAGATAGGCGCTATTATGATTATAAGCCATTTAAATTCACTAATGGATCCTTGGGACAGATTCCAAGGTTGTAACCTGAGAGAGAGAGCGCGAGAGAGAGAGAGACGCCACAGATGTTAATGGTTTTAAAAAAAATCAGCTCGGATAATTCTCCTCATTATCTGAGCCCGCCAAGGTTAACGTGCTTCCTGAAAACCACTGAGTGATTTTCCATCCTGTTTAATGTTGATGGGAAAGTATCATTCGATCCCATCGTGGCACTTCAAACAGAGAGGGATTTCCGAGTCGAGAGAGGGAAATCCGTGTGGAAAACCTTGATAATAATCATAATAATCATCGCATTTGATATAGCCCCTTATCACGTCTTCGAGACGTCTCAAAGCGCTTCACAGAATATACTGTCAAGTAATTCACTCTGTAAGTTGTGGGTAAAACATTAGTTAGTTGTCGGGTTCATTAATAAAAATCCTCTCATTTGACTTAGCACCCATACCATCAAAAGATCTCAAAGAACTTCACCGGGAACCTCTGTCAAATGTGGTATCTACATTCATAGGTACATTTCTGTCTGTATGGGCCATTGCTGCATTCAAGAACTGCTTTTACACACGAGGTGAGTGCAGGATCAGGGCTATAAACTATGAAAAATGTACAGTCAATTACACTTTACAGTATATTCTGCGAAGCACTTTGTGACGTCTCGAAGACATGATAAGGCGTTGTATCAAATGCAAGGATTATTAGTGTTATTATTATTATAAAGGAAAGGAACCAAACTATTTATACAGCTTTTGTATCAAATTTGATTCACCAAATAGGACATTTCGCTGCTAATCCTGTAATCTCCAGCGTATTACAGATATTGTACCAAACAGAATTCTACCAATTTGTCAGTTTTGCTTTATTGAAGGTTCGGAATGAAAACCTGGGCACCTGCTCTCCCTCACCTCTCATCCGGGAACGGTTTTACACTGGAGCGTATTTTACCGAGAACCTAAGGGGCGTATTAATGTTGTAATTGGGGGATTGTTTTCTCCCCGCTCTGGCCCCGACCGGGGTTTAATCGACTGTTCATTCGGTGGCGCTGTGTAGCTGGTGGAAGCAGCAGTTTGCTGTTTTTTTTTCGCGATGCAGTCACACTGTGCTCGAGCTCATCTAAGGAGAGAACTTGAAAGAGCCAAGGAGTCTGCGGTGATGGGAGAGGATCGACGTTTGACTCTTTTGCTCGTTGTGAATTCTCATTTGAATTATTTAATGCGTACCTAACGGAGAGGCTTTCATTTCTGTTGGATGATTAAAATATGCCTGGGGGGGCGTGAAACACGAGAAGGTTGTTTTGAGGTACATTAAAGTGTGCGGCCAGATATAATAATAATATTCCTTGCATTTGATATAGCGCTTTTCACTTCGGGAGGACGTCCCAAAGCGTTTCACAGAACACACTGTAAAGTGAATTGACTGTATGTTTGTGGGCGAACGCGGCAGCCAATTGCGCACAGCGATGTCCCACAAACAGTCGTAGATTGAAAATGACCAATTTATTATTGTTTTGTTTTGGAGGGATTATTATCAGGTGTGTGGAGTAAGGAAACTTGCCCAAGGTTTTGCCCTGACCTGCCTGGAATTGAACTCAGGTCTCCCGCTTGCAAAGCGAGTGCTCTAACCACTGAGCTATAGGACTCCACGTTCTTTAATTGGAGGGGAATTAATGACTGGACCGGGTTGCCAGGAACGGTCGTAGAGGCCAGGACACGGGACTCATTTAACAAGCAGCTTGATGTAGTGACGAGGAGAGTGTTCTGGAGCTGGATGGGATGGGATGGGATGGGCCATATAATTTTTACTCATACCCCCCTCCACCTTCAAAACCCTCCTCGAAACCTATCTCTTCAACCGTACATTCGGCCAACTTTTCCCTCCAATCCCCAGGGCATCCCACCCCGACCGACCAAGCCAAGCTGACACCTGGTACTGTTAATTGCTCTGCGGGAAAGTATGCACGTCACACACGTCTGCGAGGTTGATGACGATGATGATGATGATGATGGTGGTGGTGATAGTACGAGTTATACTTTCCTGAGTCACATGTGGCCCATTTAATAACCTGGCTGAGACCTGCCGGGAGCCATCAGAAAGGCAGTTTGTGAAGAGTAACTTCTGATGTACCTCTTGAAGGGGAGTCCAGGATAGCCGGGCACTTTGATGCTTCCTGCGATTTCCGTGTACTTTAAGCGAGTGCTACTCCGTGGCGATTTTGATAGGGTTTCTCAGCCTGTCAACATGAAGGTAGCTCTCGCCCTCCTGTGAAGAAAATAAATAACTTCTGAAAATACTGCGCAGCATTGTAGTACAATAGAGGGTTTCCATATAGTTAGTTGGAATTTCACAGTAAAGGTGTCAGTAAGCCTTTCATTCTTATTTTCTGCTCACTGACAACTTTCTCGCCTTAATCTTCTCCCCGTCCCTTCAATTCAGTGAATCTAAACTTAATAATAATCCTTGCGTTTGATGAAACGTCTCAAAGTGCTTCACAGGGAATTGCAGTCAGGTTTAGTGACTGTATTTATTGCCAAACACAACAACCAATTTCACACAGCAAAATGCACGAAGGGACTGACCAGTGTATCTGAGGGTTGTGGGTCTATCAGACAACTCCCTTCTCTTTCCCAATATTTTCTTTATCGTCCACCTGAAGGGGTAGAAGGGACCTCGGATTTAACATGGCTTCCGAAGCTCAGCATCTGGAACACTGTGAAACACGTCCCCAGTGCCTGTGCAGGATTATCAACAACAACAACAACAACAAATTACACTTTGTGTAGCGCCTTTCACATCAGGAGGACGTCCCAAGGCGCTGGACAGTCGGAGATCCGCACCCGAGCCGGTGGTTGTGATCAGGAGGAGTGGAGGGTGGAGAAGGGTAGGGGTAAGAGGGTGACCGAAGGCGCGGTCGAAGAGGAGGGTCTTGAGACGGGTCTTGAAGTAGGCAAGAGAGAGGAAGGACTGTGGGATGGAGTTCCAGAGGGTGGGGGCAAAGAGGCCGAAGGCCAGCCCACCGAAATGGCGGGGGACGTGAAGTAAGCCGGAGCTCGCTGAGCGCAGGGAACGGACAGATTGGTAGGGGTTTAGGAGGTCACAGAGGTAGGGGGAGCAAGATAGACCTTGAGCTCAAGGACTGACGTGGGGCTCGGACCTACAGCTTCCTTAAAGAATCCCATTAAGAAACACGGCACATGACATGTCTGCACATCGAACAGAGGAGAGAATAAATAGTCTCGGCAGAGTTGTTCATTCCCTACAACTCCCCCAACTTTTTCTTGCACCCAAGAGCTTGGGGGTTGACACGACTACCCACCCCCCACCTCTTCTCTGGTTTGTGCTCGTTGCAAGAAATAAATTGGACAAAACCGAATTCAAAGGAAAACGGATTTGACGGAATCTAAAACAGACTTGAACTCTGCCCTTGCAAAGCCACAGGGTTTAATTTGGGTTACTGTTGTCAGATTCATTATTTGCCCGTATGTTAACTGAAACCAAAACTAAAGTTCCCTCTCCTTCCACTCCCCCCAATCTGTTCCATTTCATCTTTCTATGTCCTTTAAACACTTTTACGATCTCTTCCCCGCTCTTCCTCCTCACGAGCTTCAAAGGTAGCCTGACAAGATTGGCTGTAGAGTCCCATCACTTCCCTCCCAGGCAAAGATTAAAGTGGTTTTACAACAGCCTGACACGCTCTCTAAAAGCTGCCTTCCTCACATCGATCACAGCTCATCCAGCTGTGGGATGCCAAGAATGCTTACTGTTTCTCTCTCTCGCACTCTCTCTCTCTCTCTCTCTCTTGCTCCCTCACCACACACACACACACACACGCACGCACGCACGCACACACACACAAATGCTGATCCAGTATCATCTTCCTGGCAGTAAGTAGGAACCCGATTGTTAGTGGGTAATAATCCCTCCCCCGTCCTCCACACACAAAAAAGATGTGGCTACTCAATCCACGACTGTTGGTGAGACACCGTTTTGCCCCACGATTGGCTGCCGTGTTTCGTGATAAGGCTCTAGCTCAAATGCAAGGATTATTATGATTATTATTCTATCGCTGGGAGCTGAGCGAGAGCGGCAGATTGGGTATCGACACCCTGTGTGTCCAGCGTTTCAGTGAAGGGGGCAATTAGGTAGCTACATTGGTTCGCTCGGGGGAGCGTGTAATTCTGCCCGAGGTGAGGAAGAAATATATAACGGTGCTGGAAAACAACAAGAGCGACAACTTGCTGGGCCATAAAACAACAGCAAGGACTTTTCGCCTACCACTGTCGCGACAGGACACACCACACTTCCCGTAAGCCCTGTGGAGCGCTCCCCAGACATCCTCCCAAACTGAGAGGCGCTGGACCAAACACAAGGATTGAGGGCTTGATGTCACCTCACACTGAGCGAGGGTGGGATTGGTGGAAGGGACTAAAGAGGAACCTCCAGAGGATTAAAGGCTGTCGGCAGCCACCCACCGACCTGTCATTGACACCTCATCACAACAACCTGCAGATGCCACAGAGAGGGGATCAAAGACTGCTGAGGATCATTGGCACGCCTCTGTATTTAATTAGGATGTCAGCTTGGCTTAATGGGTAATGCTCTCATCTCGAAAAGGTCGAAGGTTGTAGGTTCAAGCCCCACATGGGAGACTTTGAGCTTACAGTCTAGGATGAGAAACCAGCTCATTACTGTGAGGGGGTGGGGGCCGGGGGGTGGGGGTGGGGATGGGAGCGCTGTTTCCCGGGGTGAGGGGGTGGGGGCGTCTGTAGCTACTGAGGTCCCATCTGCCTGTTCAGTTAAACAAAGTTCTTATCAAACTATTCGAAAAGAGAAGCGACTTTCTCCCTTTGTATGTGTGTGTGTGTATGTGTGTGCGTGTGTGTGTTTGTGTGTGCGTGTTTGTGTGCCTATGTTTGTGCGTGTATGTGTGCGTGCATGTGTGTGTCCGCGTGTGTGCGTGTATGTGTGCGTGCGTGTGTCTGCGTGTGTGTTATGTGCGTGCGTGCGTATGTGTGCGCGTGTATGTGTGCGTGCGTGTGTATGTGTGCGTGCGTGTGTGCGCGTGTGTGTGTTGTGTGCGTGCGTGCGCGCGTGTGTGTGCGCTCTCTGGGACACCAGCCTGCGTGAGTGGTGCTATAAAATGCAAGTTGTTGTTGCGTGTGTGTGTGTGTCTGTGTGTGTGTCCTGGCCAACAACCCTCCAGTAAATAAATCCCCTCTCGCGGTTGAATTGCTTCCCGATACTCGCTGAGGAACACACAGCTAAAGAATGCTCACTGGAGACTGATAGGAATGCAACTCAGCGTGAGCGAGGGGAGAAGAATGAAAGGGAAGAAATTTAGTCTTAACCAAGGAACTGTTCCTTTCAACAAGGCAAGGCACATACACCGCTGTACATTTTGAAAGAGGTTATTAGTCCCAGGGGAGCTGTGGGTTTGATGGGATTCCAGTCATCGCTGCTGTGTTTCATTTCTTTTCTCTCGAGATGAGTGGCTTTCGTTTCCTGCGTTGCATCAAAACATGTGCACAGAAACCCCAGGGTTCCTACCGTGCCTTTGTGCGGAGAAAATACATCCACTGACCACAGGCAGAGAGACAGACAGACACAGAGAGAGAGAGAGAGAGAGAGAGAGAACGCCGTCAGCAAAATTGTTTAAGAAGTGCCGAGTGATCTAACGCTCCCGATGAAACGAACCTTAAAGCAAAGGCCTGTCTGCCCGTTCTGGTGGATGGCAAAGAGGACGTGTCCTGGCCGCTCGCCTCCTCGTGGCCGTCCGTGGGACGTTGTCGCACCGCAAACCGCCTGCCGCGTTGGCCCACAAATACATAGTCGCCGGCTTGACAGGAACCGCCCGTACGGCAACAGCAACAACGACGACGACAGCGACAACTCTCACTTGCATAGCATCCTCCACACCGGGCAGCGTCTCAGAGCGCTTAGAGACCCGTAGCCCTGTAAAGAGGCTTTGAGACGGTTGGATCTCACGGAGTGGAGGGGAGGGGGAGGTTGGAGCTGCATTAAACGCAAGGAATATTATTATGATTATTATTGACATTTAGAGCGCTCTGTAGAGAGGAATTTCAGACACAAGGCCACTACCCAAGTGGTTACAATGATGAGTTGCCCTCATGGTGAGGCTTTCACTTTACGGTATATTCTGTGAAGCGCTTTGAGACGTCTCGATGATGTGATAAAAAGCGCGATGTCAAATGCAAGGATTATAACTATTAGAACTTTCTGAACTCAACATAAATAAAGGACATTTGGATCCGCCTTTCACCTCGAGAGGACGTCGCAACTCACGTTTTGATGCGCAACAATTTTTATTTTAATTCCCCTCCCCAAACCATCTTATAACACTCGTTCAACAAGTGTTTAACTAACGCCCTTTAAAATGTCTTGGCTTTAACAGCCACCACTTACACTGCACTCCACAACCTTAGGGATTGTTAAAGCTCCCTCTTTTATGCGCGAGTAATAATCTTGAACAGATGTTCCAGTACAATCCAATTTATATTAAGGTCCCAAATCCTGGAATTCTCTGCCCTAACACCATCGTGGGATTAGCATTGCAGCCATTTCAAGAGAGAGCCACACACTGCCTCTCAGAGCAACCAAACGTGTGTAAAATAATCAGAGAAGGGAGTTCCTCTCTCTCCCGGTGTCCTGGCCAACAATCCCCCAAATTAAAATAAAACAAATTGGTCACTCACGCCACGGCCGTTTGTGGGGACGCTGCTGTGCGCAACTGGCTGCCGCGTTTCGCCCACAAAATACAGTCACTACACTTTGCGGTATATTCTGTGAAGCGCCTTGAGACGTCTTACTAATGGGCTAAGGCGCTGTATCAAATACAAGGATTATTGTCAATATCATTAAAATGGCAGCATCCCACGTCCATGAAACGAGTTTGCACAAAAAAATCAGGGGCTAAAAACCGGGCCAGGGGTATGTGGAGAGCGGAGGAAGTGATTTAATTTATAAGAATAATTACAGTCAGTAACGTTTTCGTTCCTAGTTCACAGAAAACATGCCCCGAAAGAAGCGAACGTCCGCTTTACAAGCATTTGTGATATCAGGTTACACCTGGGTTAGGTGCTGGTGACAGAATTCTTTCACAACTGCATAAACAAGCACAGTGTTAAATTTCTCTCCAATTCCCCTTGTTTGGGACTTAAAAGAGTGCCGACACCTCACTCGGTGGCTTGCGGTTTTGCTCCAAACTCTCTCTTTTCTCCCTGCCCAATGATCCCTATCAGCTTTGCTGTGAAGCGTTTCGAAGATGTTTATCCAACATGAAAGGAATCGGCTAAGTGCGGGTTACGGTTTCACACCACCTAAGGCACATATTTGGGATATTGGGTTTAATGGAGCTCTGACGGGCTCTGGCCTTTGAAAGACAATTCACACCTGGAGCAGCCCCAAATTGCCTGCGTTTGCCAGCCAAAATTGCCAGCCAAATTTGGCTGCCGCGTAATAATCTCTTCCCCCCACACCACCCCAAAAAAAAGTGGTTGCTCAATCCACGACTGCTTATGGGACACTGCTGTGCACAATTGGCTGCCATGTTTTGCCCACACAACACACAGTCACTACACTTTACAATACATCCTGTGAAACACTTTGAGAAGCCTCAACCACATGCTAATTCGCTATGTCAAATGCAAGGATTATTATTCGTGATAGTATTATTATAATTATTATTATGATTGGAATGACCCCTGACTATTATAAACATGTATCGCTGTCGATGAGACGACAACACAGAGTGACCTAATCAGCGTAAAAGAAGTGCTACGAAAACGCTGAGCCTTATTTTTCTCCCCGGCGTTTCTTCTTGTGATAAACTGGCAGCTGGGGGGAGAGAGAGAGAGAGAGAGAGAGAGAAACTGCTACATCTCTCACTTTCTCCAGAGGATTTGCGGAATGAGTTTAATCTAATCTGTGGAGAGTGTGTCTGTGATGATTTCCACTCCCTTCTCCCCCCCGCAACCCCCGCCACCCCCCCCCCCCGGAGTGTGGGAATAGAAATATAGAGACAGCTCCACTGAATACAACCTCTGAGGCCAGCAGCAGTGGGGAGTCACTTACATGATGCTGATCCGAAGCCACTGCGTGAAAAAGGGGATTAAGAAAATGTTCGTATTTGCAATTCACAGAAAGAAACGCAGCCCCTGTTAAACCGCCCGTTAATATTTCGACTCGTTTTTTTTTAAAAAAAAAGTAAGATAGAGCTCCCGCATCGTGTCTGTCGAGACGTAACGCTGGGTTTCAGTTCGACTTCCCTTTCGTTTAGAACTTGCAACAACTTGTTTTGAACTCGCCTTAGATGTGTGGCAACTTCTGATGTTGTTTCAGAGCAACAGATACAGTCAGTGTTTCTTATAATTCAGGACTTCAAAGGAGGGGGAATGATAATAATAATAATAATAATAATAATAATAATAATAATCCTTGCAGTTGACACAGCGCCTTATCACATCATTCAGACGTCTCGAAGCGCTTCAGAGAATACACTGTAAAGTGAATTGACTGTATATTTTGTGGGCGAAACGCGGCAGCCAATTGCGCACAGCGGCGTCCCCACAAACAGCCGTGGATTCACATTTTTTAAAAAAAGTTTTTTTTTAATGGGATTATTACCCCCGGAAAACGATATTTTATGCGCAAAATATACCCGGGTGTATACCCAGATCGCACTAAGTATACCAAATGCTGATCACATTTCTTTGACCGGAAATCAACATTAAATATGATGAGAATGATTTGTTTTCTTAGATATATTTTAGTCTTCTAATGCGCAATGGTTGCCAGGGGCAGGTGAACCGAACGATATTTGAGTAATAGAGAGAGGTGAAATGCAACTTTTTTGAAAGTTTAATGGAACTTGTTGAGGATTATGGTAAAGCTATAACAATGTCACACCCACACCCACACACACACACATACACATACACACGATGAATTTAGATTAAAATCGAAAGTAAAGTGCCTTTTAACTAAAAAAATCCCATTCATTTTAAAAAAAACTCGTCAAAAGTCTCACCCTACCCACACACACACACACACACACACACACACACACACATCTGCAAAGAGCCTAAGTGCTTTTTTATATAAAATAAAAAAATATATATATATCATCCACGGTTAAATATGTAAATAAAATGTCTAAAGTCATTCTTCAAAGAACACAAAAGAAGAAAAGAACAGCGATCGACAGCCATAAAATGCCAGAGATTCTCCATAACACTAGCCATTGGGGGTCTGGTCTGGCTCCACTGCAGCGGGGAGCCAGCATTTGCATAGCACAGGTTCCAAATCCTTTTTAAAAAAATCCTTTTCAGCTCTCAGCATCAAAGGGCCTTTTCATTTATTAGCAACAGAATTATCTGAGTCAGTTGCTGATTCTCTCTCTCTCTCTCTCTCTCTTTCTCTCTCTCCTTGAGATGCTGCAGGCAAGGCGGAGGGATTGTTTTCCTGCTCATCGAGGCAGTTTCCAGATAAGAAATTAGTTGGTGTATCGCTCGCAAAAACGCGCAGTCTATTCGCGTTACAGTACGTCCCGCAAAGCGCTTTGAGACGTCTCGAAGCCGTGATAAGGCGCTAAATCAAATGCAGGGAATTGTTATTGTTAGAAGAAGTCGTTGCCCAAAATGTTTCCTTTGTCATCTTCTTCAGTGGCAAAGAAACTATTTCGATTTGGTGTGTGACAGTGATAAGATTGAGTGACAGACAGACAGACAGACAGACAGACAGACAGACAGACAGACAGACAGACAGACAGACAGACAGACAGACAGACAGACAGACAGACAGACAGACAGACAAGAAGCATTGATACATGCATAGACAGGTAACCACACACCACCGCCACCACCACGATTCCTATCACTAACGGCAATAAACTGTCATGTGGAAGGGGTGAGATTATTGGAATAAAATAATCAGTGAATTATACAGCACGGAAGGAGGCCATTCAGCCCATCGTGTCTGTGCTGGCTCTTCGAAAAGAGTTTTTCCAAATCAATCCCACTCCCCCGCGCTCTCCTCCCCCCCCCCCCCCCCCCGCCCCAAAACTTGTCCTCCCCATAGAAAGAGTCTAAATGATTCCTGGTGCCAATTTTAATGACTGAGCTCTCTTTCTGTCTCGCTCTCTCGCTTTCTTTGCCCACCCCCTTCTCTCTCTCTCTCTCTCTTCCCCCTCCCTCTCTCTCTCTCTCTCTCTCTCCCTTTGGCTGCTCTTTTCTTTTCTCTCCTCTTCTCTCTCTCTTTCCTTTGGGTGGTTTTCACGCACTGATCCGCCCACAACTCAACTCTTGCTCATTTTGCAGTTGGTTGGAGACTGGAGCTGATCGTGTATGTGTGTGTGAGTGAGTGTTTGTGGAGAGAGAGGGAGGGAGTGTGAGAGAGAGGGAGACCAGGAGAGAAATTATCCTCTTCTTCCTTGTTCCTACAAAGTGCATTGACATAACATCGCCCGGCCGGAGAGAGAGAAAGAGAAAAAAAAAGAGGACTTGAAAGTTAAGAGACAGAAGATGCAGCTGTTTTGGGAAGCCAATTGATTTACCCTCCCGAAAAAAAGAGGTATTAATCTCCCCCNTTGCCCCCTCTCCCCCACCTTCTCTCCTCTCTCCCAGAGACGTGTCGTTTTGCTTTAAAGTGCGATGTAGCTGCCGAGACTCGCGGAGCCATTAGCACTGCCAAGACCTTGAAGACGGCCCCTGGGCCAGCACTAGCCTCTCGCCCGCTTTGGATGCGGGAAGTGTCTCTCTACAGGGCTGGTTGGGGGTGCGGGGGGGAAGGGGGAACGGGGTCTCTTGGCTGGTTCGCTGTTTCGACGCTGAAGGCTCTTACTGATGGCCATGGGAACGTGGGACAGAGTCAAAGGCATCTGCCTGATCATCAGCTGCCACCTGGCCTTCTGCTGCATGGCCATCAGCTCCCTGGGCGACCCGGAGGCCAGATGCCAGGCCATAGACATCCCCATGTGCAGGGACATCGGCTACAACATGACCCGGATGCCCAACTACGTGGGGCACGAGAACCAGCGCGAGGCGGCCATCAAACTGCACGAGTTCGCCCCGCTGGTGGAGTACGGCTGCCACAGTCACCTCAAATTTTCCTGTGCTCGCTCTACGCCCCCATGTGCACCGAGCAGGTGTCGGCCGCCATCCCCGCTTGCCGCGTGATGTGCGAGCAGGCCCGCTCCAAGTGCTCGCCCATCATGGAGAAGTTCAGCTTCCGCTGGCCGGACTCGCTGGACTGCGACAAGCTGCCCAACAAGAACGACCCCAACTTTCTGTGCATGGAGGCGCCCAGTAACGAGTCGGACGACTCCTCCTCCTCCGCCTCTTCCTCCTCTCTTCCGCGAGCTCCCAGCGCCCTCCCTCCACCCGCGGTCAGGTCCTTCCGGGCCGGTTTGGGGCAGGACTCGCCCCCGGTGGCCAAGCAGAGCCCCCTCCGGCCGGCGTGTGAGAACGCGGACAAGTTCCACCGCGTGGAGAAGAGCGCGTCGTGTGCCCCGCTCTGCTCCCCGGCCGTGGACGTGTACTGGGCCAAGAGAGACAAGCAGTTCGCCTTGGTGTGGATCTCCGTCTGGGCTGTGCTCTGCTTCCTCTCCAGCGCCTTCACCGTCCTCACCTTCCTCATCGACCCCCAGCGCTTCAAGTACCCTGAGAGACCCATCATCTTCCTCTCCATGTGCTACTGCGTCTATTCCATGGGCTACATCATCCGCCTCTTTGCCGGGGGGGAGAGCATTGCATGTGACAGGGACAGCGGGCTCCTCTACGTGATCCAGGAGGGTTTGGAGAGCACGGGTTGTACCATAGTCTTCCTGGTGCTCTACTACTTCGGTATGGCCAGCTCGCTGTGGTGGCTCATCCTCACCCTCACCTGGTTCTTGGCGGCCGGTAAGAAATGGGGCCACGAGGCCATCGAAGCCAACAGCAGCTACTTCCACTTGGTGGCTTGGGCCATCCCCGCCATCAAGACCATAGTCATCCTGGTCATGAGGCGGGTGGCGGGCGATGAGCTGACTGGCATCTGCTACGTGGGAAGTATGGACGTCAAGGCCTTGACCGGCTTTGTGCTCATCCCGTTGGCCTGCTACCTCATCGTGGGCACCTCCTTCATCCTGTCCGGCTTCGTGGCTCTCTTCCACATCAGGCGGGTCATGAAGACGGGCGGCGAGAACACGGACAAGCTGGAGAAGCTCATGGTGAGGATCGGCATCTTCTCGGTGCTCTACACGGTGCCCGCCACCTGCGTGATCGCCTGCTACTTCTACGAACGCCTCAACATGGACTATTGGAAGCTCCTGGCCAGCCGAGAGAAGTGCAGCGTGAGCAAGCACTCGCAGCGACTCGACTGCACCATGGTCAGGTCCATCCCGGCCGTGGAGATCTTCATGGTCAAGATCTTCATGTCGCTGGTGGTGGGTATTACCAGCGGGATGTGGATCTGGAGCTCAAAGACCCTGCAGTCGTGGCAAGGCGTCTGCAGCAGCAAGTTGGGGAGAAGGGTCCGGAGGAAACCAGCGAGCGTGATCACCAGCAGCGGTACTTCTTACCCCAAGCCTCAGCCGCCTCTGAAAATCCACACCAAGTACGAGGCAGCCCTGGCGCCCACTTGCGTGTGAAACGTTTTCTGTACTCTTGGCCGCTAAGAGATGGTAGCGGGCGCTTCATCCAGTTCAGTGGTTGGCAAAGCCCAGTTGGCGACAAGTCAAAATTGTCAACAACAACAACAGCATCCCAAAGCACTGGACGATGAAGGGTTTGTACCCGAGCTGGGAGTTGGGATTATGTATGTATATATAAAAAGACTAGTGAAGTTGGGGGAGAGGGAAAATAGTCTTGAGGCAGCCACAGATTTAAGGTTCGATTGTGTGTTGTTATAACTGGAGAGACTTGGCCGTTCTAAACCTGACGCCGACAAAATACCCAGTCACTACGCTTGCCAGCAACTCCCTGTGAGGCGTTCAGAGGCTCTTACAGACGCCGTGCCGAATGTCAGACTTGCGACTGAAACCCCGTACCCCACAGCTCTGCTTCTGATAAGAGTTTTAGCCCCGCTCCAACTTTGGGCGTGACTCACGCCTCCGGCCATATCGCCCGCCTGTGGTTCAGCATTTACTGCCTCGAAACCGAGAATCTTTCAGGGATTAAAACAGATTCTGGTGGATAAGAAGCAGCGCTGGCTCCCTCTCTGCCGAGGATGGGATGTGCCGCTTTAACAATGTGCAATAGTGGGTCTCTCTCTCTATCTCTCTTTCCCTCCCTCCCTTTCTTCCTTCTTTCCTTCCCTCTCTCTCTCTCTCTCTCTCCCTCCCTTCCCTCCAACAATAGACTTCAGATAAAAGGCCGCAAAGAATGGGCTTGCAACAAAAGCAGTTGGAAGTTTGGACGACACAAGTCCTTTAATGACAGATTTGGGGTTTCTCATGGAAATCATGTCGGTGTCACGCAAGCCGAACTGATTTGTAAACGGCCGATTCAAAGACGCCCACGAAGCTTATCAACTTGTCTTATTGTCAAGCTAATTCCAGCCCTGAATCCTCCAGCAAGCACTCTAAATACAACAAAGAGTTGTATGTGTGTGTGTGTGTGTGTGTGTGTGCGCGCAGAGAGGAGGGAGTGAGCAAATGTCTACGTCCAGCCCACCCCACACCCCCCCCCCCCGCCACCCCTCCTTTCCCCAAACTGTGAATTTCCGTGTGTAATTTTTTTTGGAGGGGTGGGGAGGAGAGAGGGAAACATTCAGAATCTTTTGTATATATTTGTTGTTGTTTTTGTGAAAAAAAGAATGATGGTTGTGCGAGTTTGTCTATTTTTTATATATATATATATAAATAAAAAGGTTCTTTAGTTTGACAATAAAACTCACTGGCTCGCGCGGCATCTTCTTGACAGGCAAATGTCAAGGAGTGACTTACTTCCAGGAGGTGTTTCATTCTTCTCTACTCCTGGGGTCAAATAAAATTAAATAGCGCTGTTTGACTTATTGCACTGTCTGAAGGCAGAATATCAAAGAAGGCAAAAAAAAACAGTCAGACCTATTGAGCCGGATGTGGGTTAATTTGACTCGAGTTAACTACACCTTAAAAGTCTTTTTTTGTTCGCCCACAAAATACACAGTTACCACGCTTCACAGTATATTCAACAACAAAATAAGGCCCTACATCAAATGCAAGTGTTAGTATAGATAAAGGGTCGTTACTGGAAACGCTGACTCACTGAATTGACTGTATATTTGTGGGCGAAATGTGGCAGCCAATTGCGCACAGCAGTGTCCCACAAACAGTCGTGGATTGAAGTGTCCAATTTTTTTTNGAGGGATTATTATTAGGCGTATGGAGTAAGGAAACTTGCCCAAGGTTTCGCCCTGCCCGGAATTGAACCCAGGTCTCTCGCTTGCAAGGCAAGTGCTCTAACCACTGAGCTACAGGATATCATTTAACACATAGAAAGAAGCCCCTCCGATATCCAGTTAATTCTTTCTATCGTCGGGTATTTAAGCATATCTTAAAAGTGCTTAAGAGTTCTTCTGGCTCGGGAAATAATAAAGGCAGGTGGGTGGTGCCCTCTGTCTGAAACTCACCAACACTCAACAGCCGTCCAGACCTGAAATTCCCCCCAGCCTTAGCCTCTTCCCAGACGGAACGTGTTAAAAGGCCTCTGCCACCCAGAAAGGGCTTAGGAGTTGTTAAGCGCTTTGAAACGTCTCAACAAAGTGATAAGGCGCAATATCAAATGCAAGGTTTATTATTATTATTATTATTATTATTATTATTTTTCGATGGGTCAGAGTGAGTTACAGGAAACTTTGTAAGTACAGTGATGCTAAATTTATTTTTCCCACCTTGAAATCTTGAGAGTATGGGTGGTGTGGGGTTGTCCTTAAAGGGTCACCTTCAGTGGTGGTCAGTTTCTGTAGTAGTAAAAACACACCGGACAATAAATAGCAAAGCCCCTAGGATTATTATTATTATAGGATGATTTTACAACAACAACTTGGCATGAACTGAGTGAGGGTAGAGTCTCAGATCGCATGACAATGGCAGAGCACGACACAAACACACACAGTGGCTAACACTCACACACACGCACCTTGTACAGGATGGCGGTGAGGGTTGTGTCAGAAATGGGGAAGTGAGATGAGAAAATCATCAGCGAAAGAGAAGTGCAATGTTCCTGTCAGGGTCTCACACTGCTTGAAATTCTCTTCAATTTAAAAATGCGATTCCCGCTGATTCACCAGCCATATTAGCACGGGGGCAACACAGCTTTCATCCCCTCGTCTCTCAGATAATCCAAACCCGATACCCACCGGAGTAAGTAAAAACCCATGGATAGCGATTATAGTAACATGCTGACAAAACTTTTCGATCGCTAAACATGATCTTTGGTGTGCGCTACAGGGACAAATAATAATAATAATAATGCTGGCGTTTGATATAGCACCTTATCACATCTTTGAATGCCTCAAAGCGCCTTTTGACGAAAGAAGACACATCCTCGCTGTATAATGTTTTAAATGTGAAACCAAAGACTTCTTGTTGTTGCTAATGAGGAAGGGAAAACGGTCGATTCATTTTCTCACGCACAACACACACACAGACACACGCACACACAGACACACAGAAAGACAAATCACACACACATCATTGCCGAGCCTCACCCTGCTACAACAATGTCAGACAGCAATAAACAAGGCAAATAGCACTCAGAACTCCAGATTGCTTCACCGGTTGAGTTGTAATCCCCCAGACATCACCCTCGGGATGTGGTCAGGCCGCACATTGAGCCGGCATTGTTCTGACAAACAATCCTCCAGATGATATATATATATAAATGAATTGGTCGTTCACCTCAACCGCAAATGAAAACATTTCAGAAACAGGATTTTTCACTTTGAATTTGTGACGACAGTGATTTAATTTCCGCTGGACCTAATCCGTGTTTCGCCAGGACCTTCTGGATCGAGCAAACGTCTTTCTTAAAATATCCAAACACGTCAAAGCGATCGTCGTGCTTCATCTCCACGCCTCCAGCAAAGGCGAGGAACCCCAGGTAAACGTCATCTAGTGGGAAGACTGGGACAATAAGGGACGCTTTGTACAATCTCCTCACGGAACTAATTGTCATGATGAAGGCACCCCCAGCCGCAAACGGTGGGTAATGGTTACAGAAATACAAAGTTCTATTCACACTATATTTACCGAACCTGAGGACAGGATCGTTCCAGTGAATATATCCATACATCATTGGCTTGGACTCATCTTGGTTTTGCTGCAGATACGTCAAAAGGTTTGGTAGGTTTACAAAAATATCATCATCCCCTTTGAAGACCATTGAGGCAGCTGAGCAGCTGTGTGAAAGATACTCCAGAAAGCAGCGCTCCTTCAGTGGCAAGTGGTGATGAGTCTCGGTAAAGTTCCACACGATCAGATCTCCGAAAGAGTTGGACTCCAACTTCACGAGATCCATGATGCCTTTTTCTTCCACCTGAGCCGAGAGGAAGATGTGACGTACCACCACATCAGGTTTGGTTGAATCCTTCACCCAAGTATCCCGCAGTAAGCGGCGCCTGTCAAACCTAGAAGAGTGAGATTTGAGAGCCAGCAAAATTAGCCGTTGTCCATTGGCTACGTGACACAGGTCAGGTGGGGCTATCGCTATCTGACATATGTAGCTCTGCAGATATGGAAACTCGTTGGCAAAATTTCTTGTCACCAGAGTGAAAGTACTGGCAGGAGTGAGAGCCGATGAGAATGTTCTGTTGATAACTATTGGGACCCGGCCGCCTCCTATGTCTACCCTCAGGGTACTGGTGATGTTTCTGATGTTCTCGTCAACTTTCCAGAACCTTTGCTGGTTTGGTTCTGGGATTTGCGCGTCCCCTTGGAGGTTCAGTGATGTGCCCAAGTGATCTACGGACCACTTCAGTATAAACTGCCGATAGAGGGCAAAGAGCACCAATGCCATTTGCAGGACAAGCAGCAACGTAATGAAAAATGCCAACTGTTTCCGTGCCATTCTTACCAACCTGTTAAACAGATCATTTTGTGCATCAGTAAACAACCAACAAACAACAACAACAACAAAATTACATTTGTGAAGCGCCTTTCAGGTTGGGAGAATGTCCCAAGGCGTCAGACAATCAGTGTTTCATACCCGAGTTGGGTGGTCGGGGCTGGGGGGGAAGGTGGGTGCCCGAAGGCACAGTCGAAGGGGAGGGTCTTGAGACGGGTCTTGAAGGAGGTAAAGGAGGGCACAAGACAGAGGGACTGCGGGATAGAGCTCCACAAAGTAGGGACAGAGAGACAGAAGGCCCAACAACAACAACAATAAAACTACATTTATAGAGCGCCTTTCAAGTCAGGAGGAAACTCCTGATGTGAAAGGAATCATAATCAAAAACAAGGAACTTTGAACAAAGAATGGAGAGGCTTTGTTTGATGTTAGTTGATCACACTCAGCAAGTGCACAGTTCCATGAAACTTGTGATCAAAAAATTATCACGAGTGATCCTGGTTTGATTCCCAGGAGGATGAAACTTTAGGCAAGTTTCCTCACTCCACACACCTCTGTTTACCGAGCAGTCAGTAGGAACCAGGAGGTTAGTCGATTGGCAGATCGCTTTTCCAGGGGTAACAATCCTTTCAAAAAAAATAACAAGTTGATCACTCAATCCACAACTGTTTGTGGGAAACTGCTGTGCGCAATTGGCTTCTGCTTTCGCCCACAAAATATAGTCAACCCACTTTACAGTGTATCCTGTGAAGCGCTTCGAGACGTCTCAAAAACGTGATAACGCGCTATATCAAATGTAAGGATTATTATTATTAAATCTTGAACAAAAGAAGAGACTAATGCACGATCTGAAGATTACTGGACTCGGGGCCATTGGGAGGTATAATGCACTAAATGTTTAAAACCCTTTAAGGTTAAACTTGGCATTTCTTCAGTGTCAACCAACTAACAGTTAGGTGTGTACAAACTGCAGCGCAAAACTATTGGAAGCAAGTACAGTACTGTAATGTGGAACTTACTGTTACATTCCAATTGTTCCTCTCACCAGTTGAGAAATAAAACAGTTTAACCCAAAACAGTTTTCTTCTTGTGGTGCTTCAGACAATTGCGGGAAGTGTATGTATTTTGGGTCGGTGTTTTAGTAATTAGGAGAGATACTATCAAGCAGGCAGGAAGTCGTGACGAAGTTCTAAGGGAAGCACCAAAATTAAGCACCGTCACTGGCGTGCTGCTGGCTGCAAATGTGTCTGGTGAGCTGTTGGCTGCAAATGTCTGATGCTGAACTTGTCCTCTTTGAGATCCACTCAGCGAGAGCTGGACTTATCCTCTTTCCTTCTATCTGCTTCTCTTCTCTTTCTCCTCAGAGGCTCCTCAGAGACTCCTCGGAGGTTCTTCTCAAGGCTCTTCCAAGTCTCCTCTCGAGGCTCTTCCTAGTCTCTTCCCGCAGATCTTCTCCTCTTTCTCCTTCTTTCTCTTTCTCAACCGGTTTTGGCTATCGATTTTTACACCCTTTTTCTATGTTCTAACTCTTTCCCAAGACTTCCTTCTCACACTCTTTGCACTTTCCCAGGCATTTTCTTTTCTTTTCTTTTCCCAGGCATTCTTTTCCTATCTGCAAGTTGTTTCTCCTTGTACCAGCTAGCAGTATCTTCTGCAAGAGAACAATACTCCTCTTATTCCATCTTATCTAGCCTGACCAAACCACCCGACTCCAAGTCCCTGAAGTTTCAGTCCTTTTTCTAACTCTGTCCATGGGACCTACTGACTTTAAGTTTTCCCTCAGTTTAAATTACTAGTTTGTATCCCATCCATTCTCCGGTCCGTTATCCCAGGTTCCTATCTCTCCTGCCTGTAAGTCACATACCCTTGTAAGCGCAGATGGCCTACCATCCATTCTCTAGATCCAGCTATCCTTACCTTCCCTGGCCATGGTTCACATGCCCTTGTACTCCAAGCTCGGTGCCTCTTTACTGTGTGCGTGTGTGTGTGTCACATGGCAGTTTTTATCTCTTTGATTCATTCGACTTAATTCATCTATTCACTACATGATCAATACTAATGATTCTTATACTATAATCCCAACTATTTACACACTTAATCATTCTTAAGCATCATTAATCTTGTTCAAGTAAAACCTCGTCATGTACGTGAATGGTCCGTATCAGCATGAGATAGGCACCACCGGCCTCGAGGCCTTGAGAGAGAGAAAAACAAGTCGTCATCCAACAGAGAATGATGAGCCAGCTGGTTTAACTCAAGAGGCCTCGGTCAAAGGTAGATAAGAAACTATCACAAAGAAAGTATACGAGGCATAACCCTGATTGGGCAAACTCAGGGGTGGTTACATGGGGCAAAAGAGTATAACTACCTTAACTTTAGAGCAGTTGGGCAGCAGACTCAGGGATAGACCCTTCGAAAACGTCTCAAAGTCATCTGAAGCCATCACGATCTGTCATCTGTCTCTCTGTCATCCGCATACATGTGGATATTTACCCCATTTGTGCGGATGACGTCACCAAGGGGGATCATGTAGAGGGTGAAGAGGAGGGGACCGAGGACAGAGCCCTGAGCAACAGCGCACGAGACAGTGCGGGGGCTGGAGGAGAAACTGTTTGCTGCGACAAAGTGGAGGCGGTGTGAAAGGTAGAACCTGAACCAGTCAAGGACAGAACCTTGAAGGTTGAGGTGGGAGGAGAGGCGGTGGAGGAGGATTGAGTGGTCCACAGTGTCAAAGGCGGTGGAGAGGTTGAGGACGAGGAGGCAGAGGGAGTCCTGGTCACACATGGTCAGGATGTCGTTTGCGACCTTGACCAGAGCGGTTTCAGTGCTGTGGGCAGCACGGAAACCCGAGTGGAGGGGTTCATGGAGGGAGTGAGAGGAGAAGAAAGAGCGAAGCTGGGAGGCAACTCTCAAGGACCTTGGATAGGAAAGGGAGATTTGAGATGGGCTGGTAGCTAGAGAGCTGTGATGGGTCAAGGGAAGGTTTTTTCAAGATGGGGGTGATAGTGGCTGAGGCGATCGACTGCTCCGGAGCCTGGTAGTATACGTTTTAATATATCTGTATGTCATTACAGCTTCGTTAAAGTTACTCTGATTAATAAAACTACTGCTGCACCAGTATTGGATTGTCGAGTCATATTTTGAACCACGGGATCGGAAATCACAACACTGTGAAGCGCTTTGAGACGTCTCAAAGACGTGATAACGCGCTGTATCAAACGTAAGGATTATTATTAAATCTTGAACGAGAGAAAAGCGACTAGTGCACGATCTGAAGATTACTGGACTCGGGGCCATTGGGAGGGATAATGCACTAAATGTTTAAAACCCTTCAAGGTTAAACTTGGCATTTCTTCAGTGTCGACCAACTGACAGTTAGGTGTGTACAAACTGCAGCGCAAAACGACCGGAAGCAAGAACAGTACCGTAATGTGGCAGTTACTGTTGCATTCCAATTGTTCCTCTTTTGTTGTTCTTCAGATCGTTGCTGGGAGAAAGGGGTGGGTAGAAATATCAAACGTCACTGACGGGAATATGCTTTTGCATTGCCCTTCTTCCTGTGTGTGAATCAGTGCTGCTGGTTGATAGCTTTGCACAAGTCAATTTCTTTCAAAGGGTTCTAGTTTAAGTTTAAGCCCCATCCTACCAACCCGCCCGCTCCCTCCGCTCAGCCGGCTCTGGCCTGTTCCACGACCCCCGCCCCACCCGCCCCACCATTGGCGGGAGACCCTTCAACCACTCTGCCCCCAAATCTGGAATTCCATCGCCCAATCACTCTGCCTCGCCCCCTCCTTAGCCCTCTCCAAGTCCCGCCTCAAAACCCTACTCTTCGACCATGCCATCGGCCACCCCCCCCCACCCCTTCCCCTCCCCTCCCTTTTCCCGCCCTGACCCCAGCTCGGGTCTGAAATGCTATACTCTGTCCAGCGCCTTGGGACGTCCTCCCGACGTTAAAGGAGCTATACAAATGTAATCTTGTTGTTGTTGTTGTTGTTCTATCACCCTTATATTGGTCACGTAAAGTCCACCCAACACAGTGAGTCTTCCAGGCAATGTATAATCACACTTATTATTCACAGAATGACTTCCATTATAATCAGTAATCATACAGTCTAAAGCTTCATTGAAATCTTCCAGTTGTCGTACTGATTTGTGTACCTCTTTGACCAGTTTATTATAATTTTCAGTACATTTGTATACAGTAAAATCCAACCAGAAAGCAATTTGACAATTTCAACAATCAATAAATAGAAAGCAGCCATCACCAAAATTCTCCGTTTCCCAAATTTGGAATGATTCCTAGAAATCCGAGAACATTTACAGGATTCCAAACCTGCTTTATCTCCCCAACACCATATCAAGTATTTTCTTCAAGAATCCCACCTAATCACTACTTTTAAACCCATTTAAAAACCTGCCTCTGTCAGCTGATATCTTCATACCTCGTGCTTCCTTGCTTTGCATTTGATATAGCGCTTTCACGTCTTCTAGCGCTTCACAGAATATGCTGTAAAGTGAATTGACCACATATTTGTGGGCGAAACACAGCAGCCAATTGCGCACGGCAGTATCCCACAAACAGTCGTGGATTGAGTGACCAATTTAATATTGTTTTTTTTGAGGAATTATTATTCCCCGAAAAGCGATCTACAATTCTCCCTTGATTCCTTCAAGACCCTTGCGTGTGCAATTCACTTATCAACTCTTAGGTAAACAGAGGCATGCGCTCTCCCTCCTCCCCTCTTGTATTGCTCAGTGGTTCATCCCGAACTTAAACCTGATTTCTTAATAATAATAATAATAATCCTTGCATTGGATATAGCGCTTTTCACGTCGGGAGGACGTCCCAAAGCGCTTCACAGAACACACTGTAAAGTGAATAGACTGTATATTTGTGGACGAACGCGGCAGCCAATTGCACACAGCAATGTCCCACACACAGTCGTAGATTGGAAATGACCAATTTATTATTGTTTTTGTTTCGGAGGGATTATTATTAGGCTGTGTGTGGAGTAAGGAAACTTGCCCAAGGTTTCGCCCTCTGCCTGGAATTGAACTCAGGTCTCTCAGCTACAGTGAGCTACAGGAGCTACAGGAGCTACTCTGAGCTACAGGACTCCACAAACTGTATAAACTGTGAAGCGCTTTGGGATGTCCTCTCGAACGTGAAAGGTGCTATATCAAATATAATGACTATTATTTAGGTTGACACTCAAGTGCAGCGAGGTGGACATTGTGCTCTATTTGGAAACACTGTCCTTCAAATAAAGTACCCACAACACTATTTGACATAGGATTTTCCTTGAATTGTTCTGACAAACAATCCTCCAGATGATATATATATATAAATGAATTGGTCGTTCACCTCAACCTCAAATGAAAACATTTCAGAAACAGGATTTTTCACTTTGAATTTGTGACGACAGTGATTTAATTTCCGCTGGACCTAATCCGTGTTTCGCCAGGACCTTCTGGATCGAGCAAACGTCTTTCTTAAAATATCCAAACACGTCAAAGCGATCGTCGTGCTTCATCTCCACGCCTCCAGCAAAGGCGAGGAACCCCAGGTAAACGTCATCTAGTGGGAAGACTGGGACAATAAGGGACGCTTTGTACAATCTCCTCACGGAACTAATTGTCATGATGAAGGCACCCCCAGCCGCAAACGGTGGGTAATGGTTACAGAAATACAAAGTTCTATTCACACTATATTTACCGAACCTGAGGACAGGATCGTTCCAGTGAATATATCCATACATCATTGGCTTGGACTCATCTTGGTTTTGCTGCAGATACGTCAAAAGGTTTGGTAGGTTTACAAAAATATCATCATCCCCTTTGAAGACCATTGAGGCAGCTGAGCAGCTGTGTGAAAGATACTCCAGAAAGCAGCGCTCCTTCAGTGGCAAGTGGTGATGAGTCTCGGTAAAGTTCCACACGATCAGATCTCCGAAAGAGTTGGACTCCAACTTCACGAGATCCATGATGCCTTTTTCTTCCACCTGAGCCAAGAGAAAGATGTGACGTACCACCACATCAGGTTTGGTTGAATCCTTCACCCAAGTATCCCGCAGTAAGCGGCGCCTGTCAAACCTAGAAGAGTGAGATTTGAGAGCCAGCAAAATTAGCCGTTGTCCACTGGATACGTGACACAGGTCAGGCGGGGCTATCGCTATCTGACATATGTAGCTCTGCAGATATGGAAACTCATCGGCAAAATTTCTTGTCACCAGAGTGAAGGTACTGGCAGGAGTGAGAGCCGATGAGAATGTTCTGTTGATAACTATTGGGACCCGGCCGCCTCCTATGTCTACCCTCAGGGTACTGGTGATGTTTCTGATGTTCTCGTCAACTTTCCAGAACCTTTGCTGGTTTGGTTCTGGGATTTGCGCGTCCCCTTGGAGGTTCAGTGATGTGCCCAAGTGATCTACGGACCACTTCAGTATAAACTGCCGATAGAGGGCAAAGAGCACCAATGCCATTTGCAGGACAAGCAGCAACGTAATGAAAAATGCCAACTGTTTCCGTGCCATTCTTACCAACCTGTTAAACAGATCATTTTGTGCATCAGTAAACAACCAACAAACAACAACAACAACAAAATTACATTTGTGAAGCGCCTTTCAGGTTGGGAGAATGTCCCAAGGCGTCAGACAATCAGTGTTTCATACCCGAGTTGGGTGGTCGGGGCTGGGGGGGGAAGGTGGGTGCCCGAAGGCACAGTCGAAGGGGAGGGTCTTGAGACGGGTCTTGAAGGAGGTAAAGGAGGGCACAAGACAGAGGGACTGCGGGATAGAGCTCCACAAAGTAGGGACAGAGAGACAGAAGGCCCAACAACAACAACAATAAAACTACATTTATAGAGCGCCTTTCAAGTCAGGAGGAAACTCCTGATGTGAAAGGAATCATAATCAAAAACAAGGAACTTTGAACAAAGAATGGAGAGGCTTTGTTTGATGTTAGTTGATCACACTCAGCAAGTGCACAGTTCCATGAAACTTGTGATCAAAAAATTATCACGAGTGATCCTGGTTTGATTCCCAGGAGGATGAAACTTTAGGCAAGTTTCCTCACTCCACACACCTCTGTTTACCGAGCAGTCAGTAGGAACCAGGAGGTTAGTCGATTGGCAGATCGCTTTTCCAGGGGTAACAATCCTTTCAAAAAAAAAACAAGTTGATCACTCAATCCACAACTGTTTGTGGGAAACTGCTGTGCGCAATTGGCTTCTGCTTTCGCCCACAAAATATAGTCAACCCACTTTACAGTGTATCCTGTGAAGCGCTTCGAGACGTCTCAAAAACGTGATAACGCGCTATATCAAATGTAAGGATTATTATTATTAAATCTTGAACAAAAGAAGAGACTAATGCACGATCTGAAGATTACTGGACTCGGGGCCATTGGGAGGTATAATGCACTAAATGTTTAAAACCCTTTAAGGTTAAACTTGGCATTTCTTCAGTGTCAACCAACTAACAGTTAGGTGTGTACAAACTGCAGCGCAAAACTATTGGAAGCAAGTACAGTACTGTAATGTGGAACTTACTGTTACATTCCAATTGTTCCTCTCACCAGTTGAGAAATAAAACAGTTTAACCCAAAACAGTTTTCTTCTTGTGGTGCTTCAGACAATTGCGGGAAGTGTATGTATTTTGGGTCGGTGTTTTAGTAATTAGGAGAGATACTATCAAGCAGGCAGGAAGTCGTGACGAAGTTCTAAGGGAAGCACCAAAATTAAGCACCGTCACTGGCGTGCTGCTGGCTGCAAATGTGTCTGGTGAGCTGTTGGCTGCAAATGTCTGATGCTGAACTTGTCCTCTTTGAGATCCACTCAGCGAGAGCTGGACTTATCCTCTTTCCTTCTATCTGCTTCTCTTCTCTTTCTCCTCAGAGGCTCCTCAGAGACTCCTCGGAGGTTCTTCTCAAGGCTCTTCCAAGTCTCCTCTCGAGGCTCTTCCTAGTCTCTTCCCGCAGATCTTCTCCTCTTTCTCCTTCTTTCTCTTTCTCTTTCTCAACCGGTTTTGGCTATCGATTTTTACACCCTTTTTCTATGTTCTAACTCTTTCCCAAGACTTCCTTCTCACACTCTTTGCACTTTCCCAGGCATTTTCTTTTCTTTTCTTTTCCCAGGCATTCTTTTCCTATCTGCAAGTTGTTTCTCCTTGTACCAGCTAGCAGTATCTTCTGCAAGAGAACAATACTCCTCTTATTCCATCTTATCTAGCCTGACCAAACCACCCGACTCCAAGTCCCTGAAGTTTCAGTCCTTTTTCTAACTCTGTCCATGGGACCTACTGACTTTAAGTTTTCCCTCAGTTTAAATTACTAGTTTGTATCCCATCCATTCTCCGGTCCGTTATCCCAGGTTCCTATCTCTCCTGCCTGTAAGTCACATACCCTTGTAAGCGCAGATGGCCTACCATCCATTCTCTAGATCCAGCTATCCTTACCTTCCCTGGCCATGGTTCACATGCCCTTGTACTCCAAGCTCGGTGCCTCTTTACTGTGTGTGTGTGTGTGTGTCACATGGCAGTTTTTATCTCTTTGATTCATTCGACTTAATTCATCTATTCACTACATGATCAATACTAATGATTCTTATACTATAATCCCAACTATTTACACACTTAATCATTCTTAAGCATCATTAATCTTGTTCAAGTAAAACCTCGTCATGTACGTGAATGGTCCGTATCAGCATGAGATAGGCACCACCGGCCTCGAGGCCTTGAGAGAGAGAAAAACAAGTCGTCATCCAACAGAGAATGATGAGCCAGCTGGTTTAACTCAAGAGGCCTCGGTCAAAGGTAGATAAGAAACTATCACAAAGAAAGTATACGAGGCATAACCCTGATTGGGCAAACTCAGGGGTGGTTACATGGGGCAAAAGAGTATAACTACCTTAACTTTAGAGCAGTTGGGCAGCAGACTCAGGGATAGACCCTTCGAAAACGTCTCAAAGTCATCTGAAGCCATCACGATCTGTCATCTGTCTCTCTGTCATCCGCATACATGTGGATATTTACCCCATTTGTGCGGATGACGTCACCAAGGGGGATCATGTAGAGGGTGAAGAGGAGGGGACCGAGGACAGAGCCCTGAGCAACAGCGCCCGAGACAGTGCGGGGGCTGGAGGAGAAACTGTTTGCTGCGACAAAGTGGAGGCGGTGTGAAAGGTAGAACCTGAACCAGTCAAGGACAGAACCTTGAAGGTTGAGGTGGGAGGAGAGGCGGTGGAGGAGGATTGAGTGGTCCACAGTGTCAAAGGCGGTGGAGAGGTTGAGGACGAGGAGGCAGAGGGAGTCCTGGTCACACATGGTCAGGATGTCGTTTGCGACCTTGACCAGAGCGGTTTCAGTGCTGTGGGCAGCACGGAAACCCGAGTGGAGGGGTTCATGGAGGGAGTGAGAGGAGAAGAAAGAGCGAAGCTGGGAGGCAACTCTCAAGGACCTTGGATAGGAAAGGGAGATTTGAGATGGGCTGGTAGCTAGAGAGCTGTGATGGGTCGAGGGAAGGTTTTTTCAAGATGGGGGTGATAGTGGCTGAGGCGATCGACTGCTCCGGAGCCCGGTAGCATACGTTTTAATATATCTGTATGTCATTACAGCTTCGTTAAAGTTACTCTGATTAATAAAACTACTGCTGCACCAGTATTGGATTGTCGAGTCATATTTTGAACCACGGGATCGGAAATCACAACACTGTGAAGCGCTTTGAGACGTCTCAAAGACGTGATAACGCGCTGTATCAAACGTAAGGATTATTATTAAATCTTGAACGAGAGAAAAGCGACTAGTGCACGATCTGAAGATTACTGGACTCGGGGCCATTGGGAGGGATAATGCACTAAATGTTTAAAACCCTTCAAGGTTAAACTTGGCATTTCTTCAGTGTCGACCAACTGACAGTTAGGTGTGTACAAACTGCAGCGCAAAACGACCGGAAGCAAGAACAGTACCGTAATGTGGCAGTTACTGTTGCATTCCAATTGTTCCTCTTTTGTTGTTCTTCAGATCGTTGCTGGGAGAAAGGGGTGGGTAGAAATATCAAACGTCACTGACGGGAATATGCTTTTGCATTGCCCTTCTTCCTGTGTGTGAATCAGTGCTGCTGGTTGATAGCTTTGCACAAGTCAATTTCTTTCAAAGGGTTCTAGTTTAAGTTTAAGCCCCATCCTACCAACCCGCCCGCTCCCTCCGCTCAGCCGGCTCTGGCCTGCTCCACGACCCCCGCCCCACCCGCCCCACCATTGGCGGGAGACCCTTCAACCACTCTGCCCCCAAATCTGGAATTCCATCGCCCAATCACTCTGCCTCGCCCCCTCCTTAGCCCTCTCCAAGTCCCGCCTCAAAACCCTACTCTTCGACCATGCCATCGGCCACCCCCCCCCCACCCCTTCCCCTCCCCTCCCTTTTCCCGCCCTGACCCCAGCTCGGGTCTGAAATGCTATACTCTGTCCAGCGCCTTGGGACGTCCTCCCGACGTTAAAGGAGCTATACAAATGTAATCTTGTTGTTGTTGTTGTTGTTCTATCACCCTTATATTGGTCACGTAAAGTCCACCCAACACAGTGAGTCTTCCAGGCAATGTATAATCACACTTATTATTCACAGAATGACTTCCATTATAATCAGTAATCATACAGTCTAAAGCTTCATTGAAATCTTCCAGTTGTCGTACTGATTTGTGTACCTCTTTGACCAGTTTATTATAATTTTCAGTACATTTGTATACAGTAAAATCCAACCAGAAAGCAATTTGACAATTTCAACAATCAATAAATAGAAAGCAGCCATCACCAAAATTCTCCGTTTCCCAAATTTGGAATGATTCCTAGAAATCCGAGAACATTTACAGGATTCCAAACCTGCTTTATCTCCCCAACACCATATCAAGTATTTTCTTCAAGAATCCCACCTAATCACTACTTTTAAACCCATTTAAAAACCTGCCTCTGTCAGCTGATATCTTCATACCTCGTGCTTCCTTGCTTTGCATTTGATATAGCGCTTTCACGTCTTCTAGCGCTTCACAGAATATGCTGTAAAGTGAATTGACCACATATTTGTGGGCGAAACACAGCAGCCAATTGCGCACGGCAGTATCCCACAAACAGTCGTGGATTGAGTGACCAATTTAATATTGTTTTTTTTGAGGAATTATTATTCCCCGAAAAGCGATCTACAATTCTCCCTTGATTCCTTCAAGACCCTTGCGTGTGCAATTCACTTATCAACTCTTAGGTAAACAGAGGCATGCGCTCTCCCTCCTCCCCTCTTGTATTGCTCAGTGGTTCATCCCGAACTTAAACCTGATTTCTTAATAATAATAATAATAATCCTTGCATTGGATATAGCGCTTTTCACGTGGGGAGGACGTCCCAAAGCGCTTCACAGAACACACTGTAAAGTGAATAGACTGTATATTTGTGGACGAACGCGGCGGCCAATTGCACACAGCAATGTCCCACACACAGTCGTAGATTGGAAATGACCAATTTATTATTGTTTTTGTTTCGGAGGGATTATTATTAGGCTGTGTGTGGAGTAAGGAAACTTGCCCAAGGTTTCGCCCTCTGCCTGGAATTGAACTCAGGTCTCTCAGCTACAGTGAGCTACAGGAGCTACAGGAGCTACTCTGAGCTACAGGACTCCACAAACTGTATAAACTGTGAAGCGCTTTGGGATGTCCTCTCGAACGTGAAAGGTGCTATATCAAATATAATGACTATTATTTAGGTTGACACTCAAGTGCAGCGAGGTGGACATTGTGCTCTATTTGGAAACACTGTCCTTCAAATAAAGTACCCACAACACTATTTGACATAGGATTTTCCTTGAATTGTTCTGACAAACAATCCTCCAGATGATATATATATATAAATGAATTGGTCGTTCACCTCAACCTCAAATGAAAACATTTCAGAAACAGGATTTTTCACTTTGAATTTGTGACGACAGTGATTTAATTTCCGCTGGACCTAATCCGTGTTTCGCCAGGACCTTCTGGATCGAGCAAACGTCTTTCTTAAAATATCCAAACACGTCAAAGCGATCGTCGTGCTTCATCTCCACGCCTCCAGCAAAGGCGAGGAACCCCAGGTAAACGTCATCTAGTGGGAAGACTGGGACAATAAGGGACGCTTTGTACAATCTCCTCACGGAACTAATTGTCATGATGAAGGCACCCCCAGCCGCAAACGGTGGGTAATGGTTACAGAAATACAAAGTTCTATTCACACTATATTTACCGAACCTGAGGACAGGATCGTTCCAGTGAATATATCCATACATCATTGGCTTGGACTCATCTTGGTTTTGCTGCAGATACGTCAAAAGGTTTGGTAGGTTTACAAAAATATCATCATCCCCTTTGAAGACCATTGAGGCAGCTGAGCAGCTGTGTGAAAGATACTCCAGAAAGCAGCGCTCCTTCAGTGGCAAGTGGTGATGAGTCTCGGTAAAGTTCCACACGATCAGATCTCCGAAAGAGTTGGACTCCAACTTCACGAGATCCATGATGCCTTTTTCTTCCACCTGAGCCAAGAGAAAGATGTGACGTACCACCACATCAGGTTTGGTTGAATCCTTCACCCAAGTATCCCGCAGTAAGCGGCGCCTGTCAAACCTAGAAGAGTGAGATTTGAGAGCCAGCAAAATTAGCCGTTGTCCACTGGATACGTGACACAGGTCAGGCGGGGCTATCGCTATCTGACATATGTAGCTCTGCAGATATGGAAACTCATCGGCAAAATTTCTTGTCACCAGAGTGAAAGTACTGGCAGGAGTGAGAGCCGATGAGAATGTTCTGTTGATAACTATTGGGACCCGGCCGCCTCCTATGTCTACCCTCAGGGTACTGGTGATGTTTCTGATGTTCTCGTCAACTTTCCAGAACCTTTGCTGGTTTGGTTCTGGGATTTGCGCGTCCCCTTGGAGGTTCAGTGATGTGCCCAAGTGATCTACGGACCACTTCAGTATAAACTGCCGATAGAGAGCAAAGAGCACCAATGCCATTTGCAGGACAAGCAGCAACGTAATGAAAAATGCCAACTGTTTCCGTGCCATTCTTACCAACCTGTTAAACAGATCATTTTGTGCATCAGTAAACAACCAACAAACAACAACAACAACAAAACTACATTTCAGGTTGGGAGAATGTCCCAAGGCGTCAGACAATCAGTGTTTCATACCCGAGTTGGGTGGTCGGGGCTGGGGGGGGAAGGTGGGTGCCCGAAGGCACAGTCGAAGGGGAGGGTCTTGAGACGGGTCTTGAAGGAGGTAAAGGAGGGCACAAGACAGAGGGACTGCGGGATAGAGCTCCACAAAGTAGGGACAGAGAGACAGAAGGCCCAACAACAACAACAATAAAACTACATTTATAGAGCGCCTTTCAAGTCAGGAGGAAACTCCTGATGTGAAAGGAATCATAATCAAAAACAAGGAACTTTGAACAAAGAATGGAGAGGCTTTGTTTGATGTTAGTTGATCACACTCAGCAAGTGCACAGTTCCATGAAACTTGTGATCAAAAAATTATCACGAGTGATCCTGGTTTGATTCCCAGGAGGATGAAACTTTAGGCAAGTTTCCTCACTCCACACACCTCTGTTTACCGAGCAGTCAGTAGGAACCAGGAGGTTAGTCGATTGGCAGATCGCTTTTCCAGGGGTAACAATCCTTTCAAAAAAAAAACAAGTTGATCACTCAATCCACAACTGTTTGTGGGAAACTGCTGTGCGCAATTGGCTTCTGCTTTCGCCCACAAAATATAGTCAACCCACTTTACAGTGTATCCTGTGAAGCGCTTCGAGACGTCTCAAAAACGTGATAACGCGCTATATCAAATGTAAGGATTATTATTATTAAATCTTGAACAAAAGAAGAGACTAATGCACGATCTGAAGATTACTGGACTCGGGGCCATTGGGAGGTATAATGCACTAAATGTTTAAAACCCTTTAAGGTTAAACTTGGCATTTCTTCAATGTCGACCAACTCAGAGTTAGGTGTGTACAAGCTGCAGCACAAAACTATTGGAAGCAAGTACAGTACTGTAATGTGGAACTTACTGCTACATTCCAATTGTTCCTCTCACCAGTTGAGAAAAGTTTAACCCAAAACAGGTTTCATATCAGACCTTTTCTTCTTGTGGTGCTTCAGACGGTTGCAGGGTAGTGAGGGCAGTTTTGGGGGGTGGGGTTGTGGGCTCAGAAATGTCAGTAGACCAGAAACATGTTTCTGGAAGACTCACTATTGGACCGACTCCTGTGTGGGAGTAGTTGCTGCTGTTTTTCTAGTTTTTCTAGTTTTACAATTCAATTTCGTTTTAACAACACAAACATTAGTTCTGAACATGCTCCATTAGCATTTAGAAACAGGAATAACAACATAAAATGGCTCTCTATATGCAATGGATCCATTCTTTCAATCTAAGTGAATAATTAACAGTGCAATATTTTATGATATACAAATAAGTTGCTTGTTTATGGGATAAGCTTTGTTCCAGGAAACTGAACATACAACAACTTGTATTTATGTAGCACCCCTCATGCCGGAAGGCATCTTAGAGCCCTTTTTTGTGGCAGAAAAATGGTATCTGTATCAAAATTTTCTAAAATCTGAATAATTTTAGACTTTTATCCAGTTCTCCCTCTCTCTTTGTGCCGCACTTCCTTTAATAACTCACCACATCACTTTTCTCACATAAGGAAACTGCAAGATCCTAGTCTTCACCTTCAAAGCCCTCCAAGGCCTCGCTCCGCCTTACCTCTGCGACCTCCTACCAACCTGCTCTCTCCCCCCACTCAGCAGGCTCCGACATGCTTCACGTCCCCTGCCTTGCCCATCCCACCATTGGCAGGCGGACCTTCAGCCACTCTGCCCCCACCCTCTGGAATTCCATTCCGCAGTCTCACTGCCTCGCCCTCTCCCTTGCCTCCTTCAAGACGCATCTCAAGACTCTCTTCTTCAACCGTGCTCGGTTGCTGTGCTCTCAAAGTCTAAATAGCCCAACTTATACTGCAAATCGTAACTGAAAACAACAAGGAATGGGGAGGCTTTGTTTGATGTTGACTGTGCGTGCTCATCAAATGCATGCTTCCCTGTAACTCAAGAAATGATCACAAGTAATCCTGGGTTCGATTCCGGGAGGATGAAACTTTCGGCAAGTTTTCTTACTCCACAAGCTTCTGTTTACCTAACAGTAAGTAGGAACCCAGTTGTTAGAGAATTGGCAGATCACTTTTCTATTAAAACCCTTTCAAAAAATTATATTTAAATGTTCAAAACCCTTTAAGGTTAAACTTGGCATTTCTGCACTGTCAACAAACAGTTAGGTGTGTACAAACTGCAGCGCCAAACTACTGGAAGCAAGTAATAATAATAATAATAATCCTTGCATTTGATATAGCGCTTTTCACGTCTTCTCGTCGTCTCAAAGCGCTTCACAGAATAGACTGTAAAGTGAATTGACAGTATTTTTGTGAGCGAAACGCGGCAGTCAATTGCGCACAGTAATGTCCCACAAACAGTCGTGGATTGAAAATGACCAATTTATTACTGTTTTGTTTTTGAGGGATTATTATTAGGCGTGTGGAGTAAGGAAACTTGCCCAAGGTTTCGCCCTGACCTGCCTGGAGTTGAACCCAGGTGTCTCGCTTGCAAGGCGAGTGCTCTAACAACAACAACAAAATTACATTTATAAAGCACCTTTCACGTCGGGAAGACGTCCCAAAGCGCTGAACAGTCAGCTGTCAGGGCCCGAGCATGGTAGAGGGTTGGTGTAGGGGTGAGGGAAGGCAGAGAGGTGGGAGGGAGACCAAAGGCACGGTGAAAGAGAAGGGTCTTGAGACCGGCCTTGAAGGATGCGAGGGAGGAAGCGAGGCAAAGGGACCGTGGGATGGAGTTCCAGAGTGTGTGGGCAGAGAGGCTGAAAGCCCGGCCACCGATGGTAGGGCAGGTCGGGCGGGAGACATGGAGTAGGCCGGAGCCGATGAACGGAGGAAGCAAGCAGGTTGGTAGGGAGTCAGCATGTCAGAGAGGTAGGAGGGGGCAAGGCTATGGATGGCCGACCTTAAAGCTGAGGATGAGGTTCTTGAACCGTGGAGTCAGGCGAGGGTGCGAGTGGAGCGATGGGGTCACGGAGCCTGGTGCGTGAGAGTACATGAGCTGCAGAGTTTTGGATGATTTGCAGCTTGTGAAGGGAAGCATTCGGAAGGCCGATGAGGAGGGAGTTCCCGTAATCAAGTCTTGAGGTGACGAATGCGTGGGTGAGGGTTTCAGGCAGTGGCGGAGTCCTGGCAATGTTGCGGAGGTGGTGGTAGGCAGTGCCGGTCATGGCGCGGATGTGGGGAAGAAAGGACAGTTCAGGGTCGAAAAAAGACACCCAGGTGTTGTGGAATTAACAGTCACAGAGGATTCGGTCACACCAATGAGCTCTTTTATTACTCGCATGCAAGGAGAAGCGCCAGTCCGGCATCAGAGACCCCGGGCTGCACACTCTGCCCTGCAGTACTTTACAAGAGCTTTTCTACCGCATATTAACATATTTAGCTGACCAACAATTTATTATCCAATCATAACTTTATACATTTGGCTGCTCACATAGCGTGATCCTAGTCACGTAGCTAATCTCTTATCCGGATCAGGTGGTCTTGGTTTGGCCCTGAAAAGCGGCTCAGTCCGGTTTTCAGTCAGTCATATCACATCCAGCCATTGTCTGCCGTAACATCTGTGGCCGTTCATGTACTCTTGTAAACAGGGAGTTAATGGTTACATCTGTTTCCAGCATAACCTAGCTGCACTTTGTAATTTTCCACCCAGGTTCCTGACTGGCTTAATGAGGTTGAGTGTGCAGCCATGGAGGCTGATGCTGCCAGCGCCTGAGATCAAGAGGGTCTTGGTCTTGCTGACGTTGAGTTGGAGAAAGTTCGCCCTCATCCAAGACTTGATGTCGGACAGGCAGTCGGTCAGGACCTCAGTAGTTCTGGAGTTCAGGGTGGAGGCAGAGAGGTAGAGTTGGGTACCTCTCTGTCATCCGCATACATGTGGATATTTACCCCATTTGTGCGGATGACGTCACCAAGGGGGAGCATGTAGAGGGTGAAGAGGAGGGGACCGAGGACAGAGCCCTGAGCAACAGCGCCCGAGACAGTGCGGGGGCTGGAGGAGAAACTGTTTGCTGCGACAAAGTGGAGGCGTTGTGAAAGGTAGAACCTGAACCAGTCAAGGACAGAACCTTGAAGGTTGAGGTGGGAGGAGAGGCGGTGGAGGATTGAGTGGTCCACGGTGTCAAAGGCGGTGGAGAGGTCGAGGAGGACGAGGAGGCAGAGGGAGTCCTGGTCACACATGGTCAGGATGTCGTTTGCGACCTTGACCAGAGCAGTTTCAGTGCTGTGGGCAGCACGGAAACCCGAGTGGAGGGGTTCATGGAGGGAGTGAGAGGAGAAGAAAGAGCGAAGCTGGGAGGCAACTCTCAAGGACCTTGGATAGGAAAGGGAGATTTGAGATGGGCTGGTAGCTAGAGAGCTGTGATGGGTCGAGGGAAGGTTTTTTCAAGGTGGGCTTGATAGTGGCTGTTTTGAGGGCGGAAGGAACAGTGCCAGATGACATGGAGAGGTTAATGATGTCAGCAACAGTGGGGCAAGGAGGTGGAGCTGGGATTTAAGGAGAGGGGTGGGGATGGGGTCGAGGGAGCAGGTGGTGGACTTCATGGAGGTTACCGTGTTGAAGACAGAGGAGAGGGGTGACAAGTTCAAAGGTGTGGACGGATGGGTAATTGTGTGGGTCGAGGGTTGGGAGGGGTTGGAAGTTGGGAGGGCAGTGGCAGCTGTGCAGATTCCCTCAATTTTAGACTCGAGGAAGTACAGCATTTTCTTGCAGTGAGAGTTGGAGGAAAGTATCTGCGAGGTGTGTCGGGGAGGGAAGAGGAGCCGGTTAGTGGTGGAGAACAGGAGCCTGGGATTGCCTTTTGCCTCCAGGATTAACCTGGAATAGAAGGATGATTTGGCTGAGGCGAGAGCAGAGCGGTAGTTCTTGATGAGGTCCAGCCAGATATGGCGGTGGACTATTAGGCCGGATTTGAGCCAAGTGCTTTCGGCAGACCGCACCTGGTCCTTAAGCAAGCGGAGGTGGCTGGTGAACCAGGGTGAGGATCAGGAATAGGAAGCAGTTCGGGAGGTGAGGGGGGCAAGGACGTTGAGTGTGGCGGAGAGGGTGCTGTGGAGAAGAGTGAGTGCAGTGAGTGGATTGTTGCGAGAGGTGGGCCAGAGGGTGAGGAGATCAGAGGACTCCAGGGCAGCAGAAAGGGATTGCGGGGAGATCTTCTTCCACGGGTGGTAGAAGATGGTAGTAGGTTTGGAGGCAGCGGGGAGAGGGATATGGTAGTTGAGGGAGATGAAATGGTAGTCAGAGATGGACTTGTCAGTGATGGTGATATCCGAGACCCTGAGGCCCCGGGTGATCACCAGGTCGAGCGGGTGACCGTGGGTGTGGGTAGCAGAGTGGATGTGGAGGGAGAGGTTGAGAGAGGAGAGGAGAGAGAAGTCTGAGGAGATGGAGCAGGAGGGAGTGAAGTGGAGGATGAAGTCACCTAGAATGATGAGACGGTTGGAAGAGGCAGAGAGAGGCAAAGAGAGTGGAGATGTCAGAGATGAAGGTGGGAGAGGATTTTGGGGGGCGGTAGAGTAAAAGAATTTTCAGAGAGCAGTGGGAGGGATAGCAGACGGTAAGGTGTGGAGTAGGGGGATAGGGCAATTGATGCCCTGGATATGAGGGCCACACCATCGCCACGACGGTTAGGGCATGGGGTATGGTGGTAAGTGTAGCCGGGTGGTGTGGCCTCAGTGAGGGGGAAGATGTCACCTGGGGTGATCCAGGTTTCTGTTAGTGCCATGAAGTCAATGTTCTTATGGAGGATGAGTTAATTGATGGCCAGGGTCTTGTTGGAGATGGAGCGGACATTTTGAAGTCCAATGCGGAGTGGACAGTTGGCAGGGGGATGTGTGGGATGGGAGGGGGTAGTAGAATGGTTGGGAGGGTGGGTGGGGATGCAGATGAGGGAGAAGTTAGCCCCCGGAGTCAGGGTCCGGGGTGGTTTGTGGTGGTAGTGGGGAATGGGGCAGTCGGTGTGGCTGCTGCTGGTTAGCCAGCGCCGACTGCCATGATGAGCCCAGCGGAGGATTCCCAGGCTGGAGCAGAGGGAGGCAGTGAGGGGGGTCAGGCAGCGATAAGAGGCGGGGAGAGCGGAGAGAGAGCAGGACAGAGTGGGAGAGCTGCAGGGAGGGGGTCATTTTGAGGGAGGGCCAGCTCGGGTCGGGGGCAGCAGCCAAGAAGCGCACGCTGGGACAAGAGGCGGCGGGTTTAGTAGGACATTATCAGCCTGCAGGAGGCTGAGAGGGATAGAGTTGGCGCAGAGGGGCAAGGGCGCTCATTGTGGAAAGCAACGAGCAGCCTGCAGGGGAAAGATAGGGAAAACAGACAGACAGGGAGGGAGGGAGGGAGAGGGACACTCGTACAGGCTGTCCTGTGCTATACTGTGCAGTACCTGTAATGTACAATACTCTTACATAAGAACATAAGAATTAGGAGCAGGAGTAGGCCATTCGGCCTTCGTGCCTGCTCCGCCATTCAATAAGATCATGGCTGATCTTCTGACCGACCTCTGATTACCTGCCCTATCCCCATATCCCCTAATCCATCTATTTTTCAAGAATCTATCAGTCTCAGCCTTGAAAATGTTCAAGGACTGAGCATCTACAGCTTTCTGGGGTAGTGAATTCCATAAGTTCACTACCCTCTGAGTGAAGAAATGTTTCCTCAACTCTGTTCTAAGAGGCGGACCCTTAATTTTAAGACTGTGACCCCTGGTTATAGATTCTCCCACCAGGGGAAACAGTCCCTTAGTGTCTACTTTATCAGCCCTTTAAGAATCTTACAAGTTTCAATAAGATCCACCCTAATTCTTCTGTACTCTAGAGAATATAGTCCTAGTTTATGCAGCCTATCCTCATAGGTCAGTCCCCTCATCCCAGGAACTAACCGAGTGAATCTACGCTGCACCCCCTCTAGGGCAAGTATGTCCTTTTTTAAATAAGGAGACCAAAACTGCACACAATATTCTAGGTGCGGTCTCACCAAAGCAGCAAGTTGCAGCAAGATTTCCCTACTCTTATATTCTAAACCTTTTGAAATGATCGCTGACATGCCGTTCGCCTTCTTAGTTGCTGCTGCACCTGCAAACTAACTTTTTGGGACTGGTGTACAAGGACACCCAAATCCCTTTGAATACTAACACTATCTAACTTCTCCCCTTTCAGAAAATAATCTGTTCTTTTATTCTTGCTACCGAGGTGAATAATTTCACACTTGCTAACATTGAATTCCATCTGCCACCTACTTGCCCACTCCCCTAGCCTATCTATATCTTGTTGCAATCTTTTTGCATCATCTTGAGAGCATTCCAGTTGTTCCTCTCTTGTGGTTCTTCAGACTGTTGCTGGGAAACAGGGGTGGGTAGAAATATCAAAGCGTCACTGACCTTGAAAGGTGTTATTGCATTGTCCGTCTACCTGTGTGTGGGTCAATGCTGCTGTTTATCTAGTTCTACTTGAAGGCATTGCACAGGTCAATTTCTTTTTAAAATGACCAAACATTAGTTCTGAACATGCTCTGTTAGCATTTAAAAATAGGAAAACATAAAATGGCTCTCTATACACAATGTAGCCATTCTTTCAATCAAGGTAAATAATTAATAATAATAATAATAATAATCCTTGCATTTGATATAGCGCTCTTCACTTCTTCCAGATGTCCCAAAGAGCCTCACAGAATATACTGTAAAGTGAATTGACTGTATATTTGTGGGCGAACGCGGCAGCCAATTGCGCATAGCAATGTCCCACAAACAGTCGTAGATTGAAAATGACCAATTTTATTATTGTTTTGTTTTTTGGAGGGATTATTATTAGGGCTGTGGAGTAAGGAAACTTGCCCAAGGTTTCGCCCTGACCTGCCGGGAATTGAACTCAGGTGCCTCGCTTGCAAAGCGAGTGCTCTAATCACTGAGCTACAGGACTCCACAATATATAGAACAATACGATATACAAATAAGTTGTCTGATGATGGGATAAGATCTGTAACAGTCCCATCTTATCACGTCTTTAAGACGTCTCAAAGAGCTTCACAGAATATCCTATAAAGTCAATTAACTGTATATTTTGTGGCAAAATGCTATAACCGCTACGCTACAGGACTCCACATGAAAGATTACTTTAGTGGAATCAGGCAATTCAAGTCAACTAGTCGATGCTGGTGTTTATACTTCAAATGAGTATCCACCCTTTCTTTACCCTCATAGCCTTCTAATCCCATTTTTTTAATACCGTTCTGAGGAAAGGTCATAGACCTGAAACGTTAAATCATTTTCCTTCTCTCCGTGGATACAGCCTGACCTGCTGCGTGTTCCCGATGACTTCTGTATTTATGCTATATTGGTTTTCAGTATGTTGAGTGTCAGACACTCGGCTGAACACATGGTTTCCATGTGTGTCAAGCACCTTGCTGATCAGAATAATGGATTTCCGAATGCGTCAAAATGAAATATGCCTCGAAACAAAACTGCAAATCCTTCATGCAAAATTAACGGTAAAATGGATCAACTCACCACACAGGCAGAAAGTTGGTTGTTTCCGATTAGACAGAAATTTATGAGACAATAACCCATCAACTGTAGCTACAGTAAGTGGAAGGAGATAATCTTACCCGCCCACGATACCAGCAGCAGAAAGATGCAGGGTGATTCAGTCTCGTTTCCCATCATCCAGTCATTATCCTGCTTATATGAGAGATAACCTAGTGACTCGCCAATTAATTCAGCTAGGACCAGACCAACACAGCTGTGAATTATTTGTTTCTGGAAAAGATGATGGATTTTAATGTTAATTTCTCTAAAGAAATAGTTTCTATTGCTAAGTGCTCACAACACACTGTTGTTGAGAATCGTGTATTCATCTTTTTTAAAAAGCTGAGGAACAATCTTACTTGATTATCGAGCAATTGCATATTTCCACGTTAGCTTTAATAGGCTGTACTTTGTAATCCATTGCTTCTCTCTGCACAGTTAATAAGGCCTTGAAGCAGGCCTGCTACATTCTGCAAAATGAGGTCGTCAAGCTGCTGGTTTTCATTCTCAACAAAGGATTCTCAGTTCCGCGCTGCAGTCTTCAAGTACACCACTGAAAGGCAGTCATGCACTATGAATCACAGAGAGTCCTCCCACAAAACAATATTAGAAACTGTTTCATTCCAGGCGTTTTAAGATTCTTTGGTGCTGCGTTTATACGACTGGAAGCAAAGCGCTTTGCCCCACAAAAGGTGGAGCAAGTTTTTTTTTTGTGAGAACAAAAATCCGGATTGTTTTGTCCAAATTACGTAAATTACGTATGATGTTGATTCATGTTGCCTTTTTTTTATATAAAGCAGTAAACTTTATGTGAAGACAGTTGGTCAGGACTTCTACCCGCGTCTATTTATGTAACTCTATTTACATGCGGTCCACAAATATAATTGGGAGGAGCATAAGGCAGGACCTGCAATGCAAAGCAATCCACACATTCATAATAGCACCTTAATAGCCAACAGTTTTATTTTGATGTTCTAACATTTCAAATCAGGAAGCTATAAGAAATGAACGATCGGTATTTTTTATCTCTTAACCAGGGAAACAACTTTCAAGCCAAACTTCATGAAGAAACTTAACAACTGTCCGTAAATCGAACCAGTCGCGAAACTGACAGTACATTCTCATTGCTTTGTCACTGATAACATCAACAAAAACAGTTTTCAACATTTTCAAATGGAAAATACATCCTTTATGCTGGACTTTCACTAGGTTTGGTGATCCATGGTGAAGTCCAATCGTGAGGCCATAATTTGTTAGATAAACGTTGTGAGCTGGGCTCGGGTCAGTGAAGATGTTTCTAAATTGGCAAAAAAATGGTCTCTCCAAATTTTAATGTGAGCAATTGTCAGGAAGGTACAGGACTATGCCATTACAACGGGCTGTTTGGGGTCCCAAACATTAGATGCTGTGTTACAACAGGTCTGTGAAATAAACATGGCCACCAGTCCCGCTTCCAGGTCAACTCTCGTTATCACTGGTGGCTTCCTGTACATGCATCCGCGCACGAGAAAGGGTTTGGTCAGCTGTGACTGCTCTCACCAGTGTTTCTAAAGTTAGAAACGTTCACTCAGCTGTCTTTATGACTTCCAGCACACTGTATGCACATGCAGGAAGCCAGCTGATCTGCATCAGAAACCAGAAGTGTCCAATGGTGACATGTTTTATAAGTAAATCCAACAAGGTACTTAATAACGGGATTCTCTTGTATTTGATATCCTGTACTATGAAGAATTAATGAACAGGATGACAATATTCAATTTGGGGACTGCAGAATAATGTCTACCTTCATTCAATTATAAAGAAACAATGGAACAATATTGCTAAAGTTTATCTGTTATTGAATGGATGTGGAAGCCTGTTTGAATTCACACATTGAAAAAACAACAACAGTATAACTTTGTCAAAAGAATCATATCAAGATAATGATAGCATGGTCAGTACTGTAATGTACTCTACTGTACAACTTTAAAAAAGATTTAAAGTATTATTTGTGTCAGATATCTTCACGTAATTCTTATTTTAGGCTGTGAAATCAGAGAGCAAGTTAACTCCTGACATTATCATACGACTACTAGCTCCCATTCCAGAGAAGAATTGGAAGAGCCATGGGAACACATTGCTTGTCCATCTTATTGGCCTAAGAATGATGTACGATCCAGGAACCTAACACAACGATTCACAAAAACTATCACATATAAACCTAGCAACAACTTTTTTACCTTGTTCAAAATGTTGAGGTCAATAGAGCCTCATCACCAAGTGCGGTTTAGATTTTCAACAAGTGAACATTATCTCCAAAACGTTGGTACGCAAAACAATTCAAATCAAATCAATGACCACAAATTTGCAATTTCTTCTTCTTTTAATCCATGTTTTGCCAATAGTTTCTTAACGGTGAGCACATCCTTCTTCAAATATCCAAACACGTCAAAGCGATCGTCGTGCTTCATCTCCACGCCTCCAGCAAAGGCGAGGAACCCCAGGTAGACGTCATCTAGTGGGAAGACTGGGACTATAAGGGACGCTTCGTACAATCTCTTCACGGAACTACTTGTCATGATGAAGGCACCCCCAGCCGCAAACGGTGGGTAATGGTTACCCAAATACAAAGTTCTATTCACACTATATTTACCAAACCTGAGGACAGGATCGTTCCAGTGAATATATCCATACATCATTGGCTTGGACTCATCTCGGTTCTGCTCCAGGTACGTGAAAAGGTTTGGTAGGTTTACAAAAATATCATCATCCCCTTTGAAGACCATTGAGGCAGCTGAGCAGCTGTGTGAAAGGTACTCCAGAAAGCAACGCTCCTTCAGTGGCAAGTGGTGTTGATTCTCGGTAAAGTTCCACACAATTAGATCTCGGAAAGAGTTGGACTCCAACTTCACGAGATCCATGATGCCTTTTTCTTCCACATGAGCCAAGAGGAATACGTGACGTACCACCACGTCAGGTTTGGTTAAATCGTTCACCCAAGTATCCCGCAGTAAGCGGCGCCTGTCAAACCCTGAAGAATGAGATTTGAGAGCCAACAATATTAGCCGTTGTCCATTGGATACGTGACACAGGTCGTAAGGCACTAACAAAATCTGACATTTGTAGTTCTGCAGGTATGGAAGCTCATCAAGGAATTTTCTTCTTTCCAGTATGAAACATTTACCACCCTTGTGAGGATGCGAGATATGTCTAGTGATCAGCATTATTGTGCCACTCTCCCCAGTTATCTTCAGCGTGCTGGTGGACCAGTTTATAAGCAGGTGATTGTATATCGTCAATACGATTTGCACGACCACCAACAGGGCTACTGCAGCTGCAACTTGCTTTTTGGTCATGTTTGCTAACCTGTCAAAAGTTTAAAAAAAATTAAATTTAAAATTTTTCCACTGCTAAATTGTAAGCATTCGTAAGGTTAACTTTAACATGCAGAGTTACGGCTAATGCAGGGGCGGTGGAGACGTCCGTCTCAAAGGCGTTTCACAGGATATACAGTGTGTTATGCGGGTGATTTTGTAGATGCGGCACGGGTACTCGCATGATGGGACGAACGGCCTCTTCTTTTGCTTCGACTAGCTCTCCCTCCCAACCTCCCCCCACCACCGGGCGCTTAATAATCCCCCCGCACCCCAAACCTTAGCAACATTTCACATGCGCGAGACTCAACAAGAAGATTCCATTTATAGAGCGCCTTTCACGTCGGGAGGACGTCCCAAGGCGCTGTACAGTTGGGTCAGGACCCGAGCATTGGGGGGAAATGGTCAGGGTGAGGGGAGGGAGAGAGCGAGGAGGGGGTAGAGAGTCGAGAGGGGAGCTGAAGGCTGAAGGTCAAAGAGAAAGGTCTTGAGACCGGCCTTGAAGGAGGAACGGGAGGAGGCGGCGAAGGCACTGGGGATGGAGTTCCAGAGCCGAGGGGCTGAGAGGCTGAAGGCCCGACCACCGATGTTAGGGCGGTTGGGGCGGGGGATGTGGAGCAGACCGGAGCCAGAGGAACGGAGGGTACGGGCAGGTAAGTAGGGGAATAGTAGGTCGGAAAGGTAGGAGGGAGCGAGGCCGTGAATGGCCGAGCAAGACTCGACTGAAAGATGGCGGCTGGGGTGGGGGAGGTGAGGGAGGGGGTTTGAAGAAGTTGTCAAAACCCAAATGTTCCTCCACCTAATTACGGGGCTGTGTGAGTTCAACATTGGGGGGGGGGAGTGGGGGGGTAGTGTCGAAGCTGTGAGGCCTGGGAGCAGGGCAGTCAGGCGGCCATTGTGGGGCCGGGGGTGGGGTGGGAGGCTGTTATCTTGCAATGAGTCACTGAGGATTCTGTGCCTGAGAAGCCATCCAGCCATCGTATGCGCAGCTTTAACCCCGCTGTCCGCCGCCCTGCACCACCCCCTCACCCTTCCCTTCGGCCTCTCCGCCGCCGCTACCTCGAGAGAGAGAGAGAGAGACCGACACAAAATGGCGGCTCGCGGCGCCAACGCGGGCGCCTTTCCCGCCCGCTTCTCCGCATCTCGCGAGACTCCGAAACCCCGCCCCCCCCCCTCTCTCCCACGCGCTGGGTGGGGTGCGCGCGTGCGCACGCGCGAGAGCGCATTCGGCCCACGTGACCGGGCCGCGCGGCCGCTCTTTGGTCGCCGATCTCGCTGACGGTCGCTCATCGATCGAGGCTGTTGATGCGTCTGCGTCCACGGTCCCGGAGTTACGCTGAGATGTGATTGGCTCCGTGGGCGTCGTTCGTCTCATTTGCACCCCGTCTCGTTTCAACAAAGCCTTCGAGACTTTTGTGTTACATGATTATTATTATTATTGTTGTTACGTCCATGCTTTCGTGTCTTACTCCCCCCCCCCGCCCCCCCCTTGTGTGATGGTTAATGAAGTTAATCAACCGTCAATTAATTAAGTAAATGAGTTAATTCGCCACAAGTGGCACTGTGACTGCCAGAGCCGAGCCGCGTCTCGTCTGGCTGGGCCGCGGTCTCCTATTGGGTGATTTGGACGTCAATCAAATGAAAGGCCCTCTTCTTATTGGATGGTATTTGCGTCAATCGAATCACATGGGCGGGACCGCCGCCGCGGATTGGCTCAACGCGTGCGTCAGCCAGTCGAGGTGGGAGCTGTGACCTCCGCCGAAAAAGCTCAATCACGTGTCAATCGCCATTGTAACACGCCATCTCCGATTGGCTGAGGTGCGCGTCAATCAAGCGGTGCAGAGCCGGGGGGCGGGGTTTAGGTTAAGTTGCCATCTCCAATTGGACAATTGACGGGTCAATCACATCATGTCGCTCTCTGATTGGCTTAATCTGTCAAACCCAGGCGGGAGGTCATTTCGTGGACGGTTTTTTTTTCCCCTTCCGCCCCTCCGCGCCCTCCCGCCGCCGCCGCCGCCGGAAGTTGCTGAGCGGAGAAGGAGGAGGAGGAGGGCGGAGAAGCGATGGCGCTGGTGGATGCCGGCAAGCTGAGCGCCCTGAGTGTGGCCCAGCTCCACCAGCTGCTGGCGGACGAGGAGCAGCTCAAGAAGATGGCGGAGGAGATTATGGTGGAGGTGAGGGCGGCGGCGACAGACAGACAGAGAGACAGAGAGAGAGAGAGGGGCCGGTGGCGGAGGGGGAGAGGCCGAGGCCTGAGCCCTGTAAACAACGGCCACCCAGAAACGCCGCACCCCGGGCGGGGGTCCCCCCCCCTCCCCACCCACCCACCCAAAGCCTTGCAGGCCCCGCATCCGAACTGCTTCACTTTACACTTACATCCAGCGAAGCGCTTTGAAGCGTCTCAGTGACCGTGATAAGGCGCTATATCAAATGCAAGGATTATTATTATTATCATCATCATCATCATCCGCCCGGGCCCTGCCCTCCCTCCCGCCCTGTGTCGGGCCCCTCGCAGTAAGCGGTTCTGCCATATAATGAGGAATAACATTCCTCGCGTTTGACGCGGCGCCTTATGTCGCTGAGACGTCACGGCCGTGTTTTTTTTTTGTCGGCGTCCAGCCACCACCACAACAACTTGCACTTATGTAGCGCCCTCCATTGCAGGGTAGTGTCTCGGGAGCGCTTAACGGTGGCGGAGCCTGACTTCGACCCGGCCGGCGGCGGGGGGGGAAGGGGGGGATAGAGGTGGACGATCGAAAGGGAAGGTTTTCAGGTGGGACTTGGAAAAAGGGAAGGGAGGGGGGGGGGGGGGCAAGGTGGAGGGATTGAGGGAGAGTGTTCAAGAGCTCTGGGGCGTAGCGGCCGAAAGCGTGAGTGTATATGTGTATTACACTTTGCTTTGCCCCGAAATACTACCGTATTGTTTAGATAAATCCATCTCCTCCCCATTTGGCTCAACCTGCTGAGGCGCTATATCAAATGCAAGGATTATTATTTATTCACGCCACATAGTTTTGGACAAATAAAATTGACACCCAACCCAAACTGCTGTTCCTAGGTCACTGCGTTGTCTGCAGGAATTCCCTGTGACCTGCCATGAGATGTTTTGCTGTTATAGATAAATATAAGTATTATTTGCGATGATAGGAACTGCACTTGAGCTCACAGTCAAAGTTGACATTGCAATGCAGTGCTGAGAGGGAGTATTTTTTTTGGTGGGGTGGAGGGGTGAGTCATTAAATTCCCAGCTTCCTGTCTGCCTGTTCAGGTGAATGCCAAAGGTCCTGTCTTACAATTTGAAAAAGGGGAAGGGAGGTCCTCGTGGTGGCTTGGCCAGCAATCCTAGATAAATTAAGTCATTCTCTTCATGTGGGACCTTGAGGCAAGATGGCTGCTATTAATTACACTGAAATACTGTGGGATATTTGAACATAGTCCGCTATATAAATGATGTAAGTTTGCTGTTTCACCAATCACTCCAATTGCTTGGCTGAGGACCAGGAAGTTACAGAAAAGGAATGAAACTGAGCACCTCGCCCTAGCTCTGCGATCTCCCGATCCAGCCGTTCTCTTTGCCCAGCAAACAGTGGCTTATTTCATGTCCGCCCCCCACCTCATCAGCCCCACCATCGCCATTTTGCCCCCGTTCTCTGGAGCTTCATTCCCGGAGGCCCTCCGAACTCGCTTGCTCCCTTTCCCTTTTTCAAGGTACATCAAGGCCTAACTCTTCAACCACGCTGTCTGTCATCTGTTCCCCTCAGCACCCCATTTCCCTCGGCTCCCATCCATCGCTCGGGTGCCCAGCTGCTTTAGGATGTACTTCCGACATGAAAAACACATTGGAAGGGAAACGCATAAATATTGCTTGTGCGGCCTGTGGAAACTTCTCAAATCCAGCAACTGGCCCTCAACAGCCAAAAGGTTGAACCACCCTGGTGTATGGTATGGAACATTAGGTAAAAAGGGGGAATGTAAGCAAAGACATAGGCAAAGTACTGTAATAGTTTTGAGTTCCAGGAGATAGGGTGCCATTCTACCCTGTGGGAGGGGTGCCATATAAATGCAAGTTGTTGTTGCGAGAGAGAGGAAGCTCTGGTGCGTGCATATCTTTGCACAGTTGAGCTGTGGTTCTCAATGAATTCATTATTAAAATGATGTGTTAACAAAGAGACCATAGTGCATTTTTTTCAATCATCTCCCCACACAACAAAATAATCACTTCCAGTTCCTTCAGGAGCAGACATTTCCCATTACCTTTTTTCCATACACCAGAAATGTTTTTGCAAACAAAGCTTTCTTTGTTACTCACTGTGATCTGAATGCACTCCTTTGGCCGCGCGTTGGTTTGTTCAGCTGCGGCTTTTGTTCAGGAAAGTAGCATTCATAAGAAGGGGGGTGGCCTAGAAACTAGATGAGTGCCCTGGCAAGGATTAATCCTCGGCTTTCTTCTCCCGGCAACACTAACCCCCCCCCCCCTTCCCCCCACCACACGCACACACACAATCTACCTCTTTTTGTTAGTCACTTTCAAAGCAAGTTTTTATATTTCTTCATTAAAACGTTTTATCTAGAATTTTTCATATTTAAAAAGCATTGTTTACCCGGCAATAAGTAGTAACCCAGTGATTGGTCGATTGGCGGATCGATATCTGGAGGTAATTAACGCTTCAATAAATAAATAATTTGATCACTCAATCTGCAACTGTTCGTGGGACGCTGCTGTGTGGAACTGGCTGCCGCATTTCGCTCACAAAATACACCGTCAATTCAATTTACGGTATATTCTGTGAAGTGCTTTGAGTCGTCTCCACAATGTGATAAGGTGCTCTATCAAATGCAAGGTTTATTATTGTTGTTATTCGTTGTTTGTTTACTAGTAAACAAACCAATTTGATTTACTTCCCCCTATGCTAAAATATTTCTAAGTCAAGGTTTCTACGAGAGCATGTTCGCTTTGCAACATTTGGCATTAAATTCAACAACAACTTGCACTTATATTATACTCTTCATGCAGGGTAGAGTCTGAAAATGGTATTTTGAGCAGAAGTATTTTGAGAAGTCGCTTTATAAATGTACATTATATTAATGAGCTATAAATTGGTCATTTTCAATCTACGACTGTTTGTGGGACATTGCTGTGTGCAATTGGCTGCCGCGTTCGCCCACAAATATACAGTCAATTCACTTTACAGTGTGTTCTGTGAAGCGCTTTGGGACGTCCTCCTGACGTGAAAAGCGCTATATCAAATGCGAGGATTATTATTATTATTATGAGGATTGGTTCTTAGTTTTAAAGTGTATCTTCCTGCTGTAGAAGCCAAGTGAACCTGAAAGGCAACAATTCAGATAACAGGATATGTCCTTCATGGGTTTCAAACAGGAAGTCGACAGGTGTATGACAGAGGGGAGGGGACATAGAACAGGTTCTACAGAGTTTGTTGCTTCAGGTAATCATCACATACCAGTTTGTTATAACATACCTGGCTAGAGCTGGAGTGTACTGCTGAAAGACAGAACAAGGTGATGTTGATGAGGTGAGAGGTTTTACATCTGAGGAGAGACTGGGACTGTGCTCTCCAGAACAGAAATGCTTGAGAGGAGACCCGATATAGGATTTTAGAATCGTGAGGCGTTTTAATAACATAATCGGGGAGAATTTATTGCCCCTGAGGAGAATGGGACTATAAGGATAATCCTTACATCTGATATAGTGCCTTATTACGTCTTTGAGATGTCTCAAAGCGCTTCACAGAATATACTGTAAAGTGTAGTGACTGTGTGTTTTGTGGGCGAAACTTGTGGGACTGGATAGATAGGGCTTTCAGGGAGCCAGAAAAGGCACGATGGATTGAATGACCTCTCTTTCCAACTTAGGCACTTCGAGACGCTACCCTGTGTGAACGCACTATACAAATACAAGTTGTTTATTTCTGTGGGTCAGTGTCGATGACTCGCATTAATTACACATTGGACGTGACCTCTCATTGTTCCCAATGGAGGAATGTGTGCGGCTTATTTTCTAAAGTGGATGTTTGTTGGTGAGCAAGCTCTCTGTCTTTTCAGGCACCGGATGTCCAGTCGACCAAAGACATGAGTCTTGCTAGCAATCGCAGTCTAGCAGAGCAGAACCTGCAGTATGACCCAAAGCTGAACCAATTGAAACTCCAGCTGATCAGCAAATATCAAGAGCTACAGACGGTGTTCGAAGCATATCAGATGCGCAAATCCAAATTAGGTAAAACCTGCTTTGCAATTACACCACGTTTATCCTGTGTGATTGTGATCTGTGATCACAACACTGGCACAGATTGGTTGAAAGGAAGCTCTTAACGCCTGCATTGAATCGCAGGAAACGTAGTCGTGACCCGTCACTGCGTACGCACTTACTGGCTGCATTGAATCACGCACGGGCAGTGTAGATTATCAATTAAATCGGATTTTGTACAATTTATACAGTTTGCTTGAACTCGGTCTTCACGTAAGTCATTAAGTGCTATTTAGGGTCCTGACTGATGTGAGTTTTACTGCTTTAGTCTCTTGATTCCCTCTAGACTTGGCTCTTGACCGAACTTTTATGAACGGATTGCATTGCTTGCTCGCAACAGTGAGAGCAATGTACATTGGGTGACCAGCCTACAAAAAGTAATGTCTTCATGTCAACAATTAAGTTGCTGTGAAGTTGCTTTGGGTTGTTGCGGTCTTATAGGTTCTGCTTCAAATGCAGGATTATTCATGAATGCATTCAGAGAGCCAAAGCCAACATCGTGGCCAGATTCACTGGGCTTTATTGCTTAACAGGATGTGGCCTTTGGGTTATCACTTGCTTCAGTGGAGCAGTTTTCCGGGCTGGATCGAGCCCAATCTATTGATATGTTTCCAGACTGAAGATGTTTTCTGTTAGCAGCCTGGCCGAGAGTCTGTCACACAGGTCAGGTGAACATCAGGTAAAATCGTAGGGGCATTTTTCAGCCACAAAATACCCAGTCACTACACTTTACAGATTATTGTGTGAAGCGCTTTGAGATGTCTCGAACACGTCATAGAAACAGGAGTAGACCATTCAGCCCCTCAAACAGAAATCTATCCACCTCAGTCTTGAAAATTTGAATGTATCCAGTCTTTTGAGGGAGAGAGTTACAGATTTCCACTACCCTTTGTGTGAAAATTAGTGATCAGGCGCTATATCAAGTGCAAGGATTATTATTAATAAAAGCTTGGCTGCATATCAACATCTGTCCAGACTGCAGTTCACAGCCTGACACTGTTGGCTTAACAGACAATTGCTTTTACTGGAGAGACACTATTTTCGTGCCATCGGGAAGTCAAAAATGTGACTTGCAAAGCCAGAGTGGCTGTTTTTTGCAGCCTTGATGTCCAATGGTTCCCAATGTCATAGTTTGTCTCCAATGGAACAAATGGAATCTTGACTCTTGCTAAATTGCGATGTTGCTCAATATGGTGGGAGGATGTTGTAGCTGACATCGATGTTGTTTGCTTCTCTCTGCAGACAGCAAGTCCAGCTGTTCTTCCATCGACACACTGCTCGCCCTCCTGCAAACAGAAGGTGCAAAAATCGAAGAGGAAACTGAGGTGAGCATTATCGTTTGTCCACACGAAGAAAGCATTCATCAGGATATACTGTGGAGTGCAGTTCCTCATTTCTACAGTAAATTCTGCGAGGAGTTATCCTGATGTGAAAAGCACTATATTAAATGTAAGAATTATTTTTCCGGAATAGTGTTTCTTCACTGGAGCCATTTTTCACAGCCCCTTTCACGTCGCAAGGCTGTCCCAAGGCGGTGTTAAGGATTTCCTCCTGAGTTGAGGGTCGGGTAATATCGTAGGGGTATTTTAGGAGGGTGGGGATAGGGGGTTGACCAAAGGCGCACAAGGTCCAAGAGAAGAGTCTTGAGACAGATTTTTTAAAAAAATAACCCTTTGTAACCGACGAAAATGTGTTGAGTTTGTCTGAAAACGTTAACGGAAAGGCTTTCCCCGTGTTGTTTCAGAACATGGCCAAGACCTTCCTGGACGGAGAAATACCGCTGGACACCTTCATTGACGAGTACCAGAGCAAGCGCAAGCTGGCACACCAGCGCCGGGTCAAGATCGAGAAGCTGCAGGAGATGGTCTTAAAGGGGCAGAGGCCCGCTCAACCCCACGTGGCTCAGCTCCACTGGCAGCCTGACCCAGCCCCAGCCAGCCAGACCCCCAACCCCACCACCGACCCCACCTTTCCCATCCCAGCCCCCCGCAGGGTTCTGCCACCGCCTTCTCTCTCGCAAGGATTCGCCTACCCCAATCCCTTCATGGGCCTGCCTCCGGGGCCCAGCCACGCGACCCCCTACCCGGCCTCTCCCTTCCCTCCTATCCCACCCCGCTCAGGCACGGCCGCCCCCACTCCCATTCCTCAGCCGGGCTACCCCCAACAATACAGGCTGCCTTATGCACCCCCGCCCGTTCCCCAGAAATCAGCACCTCAGGCTGGATTCATCCTGCAGTAACTTTGCTCATCAAATCAGACAGATCAAGTGGATTTCTTTCTATGCATTAGGTGCTTTCAATTCTACTGTTCTACTGTTATGTTAACAGTGAGTGTGTGTGTGTGAGTGAGTGGTTTGTAAATTGCGTGGTGAGGGGTGGGGGAGAGGAGAGAGAGGAGGAACATGTTCGCATTTAGCACTAAGGCGACTGCTGCTGACTGCTTCCATGTCTGCTCCAGAAATTGTTTTATTCGTGCACAGCTGAAAGGTATCGTTTCTTGTGCAAACACTATTTTTTGGGAATGTTCTCAGATGTCCCGGGGGGTGGCGGGGGCATCTTTTGTGGTAGCTTTAGATTTCTACAATTTTTCAAGTCGTTTTTAAATCTGTGGCTGCTCTTTTCTCGCGTGTACTATTTTAGCAGCTTGTCTCGGAAATTTAACCGATGCAAAAACTATTAATGCGTGCAAACAACTTATAATTGAATGATATGGGGGTTTGGGTGGGGTTTTGGAGGCTTCATTGCATTTCTTTTTCTATTGAAACAAAAATCCAACATTAGCACATAAGTTATTTGCGGCTTCAACTCAAGTCCACCATTCCAGTTTGAGCTACCTGAGAGAGTGCAAGGTTGTACTATGAGCCATAGGATGCGTGTGTGTTGTGGGGTGGGGGGGGTGCGTGTTTGGCTTAATCTTGGGGAGCATAATTTTGATTTATCATTCTCTGTCGGGCCAGGGGCAAACTTTACTGTTTCAAGCACAGTTTTTGGTTGTGTATATATATGCGTGTGTGTGTGTGTGTGTGTGTGTGTGTGTGTATACGCGTGAGTATGCGTGTACGCACCTCTTCTCCGTCCTTCCCCCACACCCCCGTCAGGTTCACAACCACGTTGTGTAACCGAGTGAACGTGTTTCTTGATCTTTTTACTGATTTCTATTTATTGTACTTCGGAAAACTTATTAAGGGGGAAAAAAGTAATAATTCTGCCTGAAGTTAATTCAGCATCAAACTCCTGCGACATTGTTGGTCCGTAAAGTCGTGGAGATTTACCAATCACCTCAGTGTTCTTGCGCTTTCTTGCTCTGATCAGGGTCTGGTGGAAACGTCTGATTAAATCAGATTGATTGCCTTTGTTAATTCAGTCGCTGATCACTCTGTGCTCCACAGATTGTTAAGATACATGGTTTGTTTATTCTATGATTAACTGAGTGTTGTAGCTTTTTAAGACTTTTTGTAAAAGGGGATCCCTGTCATATTCCACAACTAACTGAACTTACTCTTGGTATTCGATCGCTTGTGAAACTGAGAAAACTGGATGTTCTTTACTGTGATGTTTAACATGGGCGAGGGGGGATAATATAGGTGTAACATGTGGCAATGCTAATGGTGTTCCTTAATTCAGGAATTACTGGAGCCTCCTCTCAGTAACCGAACGCCAGTCATTCCGATCCTAAGGATCTCGGCAAATATATAGCATTAAAGTAAAATTCTGGCCGATTTCCTTAAAGAATTCCAATCCTGATTGCCACATGTTACTCTCCCCCCTCCCCCCCCCATCCCACTCACCTCAACCCCTTCCCTCTTGTTTTAAAATCCCCAAAGATGTTGGGTGGGGGGGTGAGAGGTGGGGGGACACCACCACCAGAAAAGGGTGCCAGGACACCAAACTCTGCCGATGTCTACCCGTTAAACGTGCTCGGGGTTTCAGGTGTCACCCGCGGTGTGTGTTCAGTGAGGCAGGTTGAAGCCGTCTCATTCAGGGACACTCGGAAGCGGCCGAGGGGGAGATCTGTGATGTGTGGGAGCACGGCCGGGAGGGGTACAATCCAGGAAGTATGCATGTTTATGTGCCTTAGTTCTCTCTCACAGGCAGTTGGCGGTGGTGGTGAAGGCAATGCCTTGTGTACTGATGAATGCTAACTCTGGCCGGGTGGGGGCGGGTTTCACATGTCGTTACGAGCAGTGAGTGCATTTGACTCGAATGTTATTTTTCTTGTGGGGGGAGGGGGGCGGCGGGGCGGGGGGGGGTGGGGGAAGAAGAGGAATTAAAACAGAATGTTTTGTAAAATGTAATAGTGAGCAGCAGCATGCAGTACATCGGAGGGAATGTGACATCGAAATCGTGCACAAGCTCGCGTTTGAAGTGTAAAGCGCGTGTACAGAGCGGGGATTACAGCGGTTGCCCGGGCACTCACGAGCAGCATTTGCGCGAGCGGAGGTTTATTATTCACAGCCGAGTCGGTGGGTCACGGTGGGCATTAAATCCGAACAGTGAAAGCTTGCTTGCGGAGCGCTGTTTCGTCAGCTCTCTATTCCCCGGCCTGGTCGCCCCTGGGCAAGGACGATAACTTGGGTTTCGAGTTACAGAACACCAGGCGTTTGCTACACTACTTGTTATTTTCCTATTGATTGGTAACTGAAAGCACCTTCAGCTGCTAACGACGTGCCTACCACAGGAGATCGAACCAGCCACGCTGCGGACTCCAGCATTGTCCACGGGCTGTTCACTCAGTCACGGGACGCCACTCATTCGCTCGCGCGCGGATTGAATTGTAAAAGTCTGCGGTTCCTACCTTCTGTTATTAATGAAGATTGTTGTAGTGGCGAAACTACAGGACGTTACCTCAATATTTTAATCATGTTCAACTAATAAAATTCAATGAGTTGCACCTGGGTCTGAAGGCATTTCACTTCTGCACAAGTAATAAATATTAATAATAAAAATACTTGCATTTGATATTGTGCGTTATCAAGTTGTTGAGACGTCTCCCAAGCGCTTCACAGAATGCACAGGAAAGTGCAGTAACTATTTTGTGGGTAAACCTGGCCGACACAGGTGATGGGTGAGGGATGCCAGCGTAAGTCAATGCACGCGGTCAAATTGACATTTGGAGACTGGTTCATTATTTTCCTACAGCGTTCTTGGTCCAAGTTTGCTGGAGTGTTTGCCAACATAACCTTCTGTTGTTGATGAGGGTTTGTCTGATTGATTTCCATCCTGTTTACGCCGCTTAAGGATCTAGTCATTAGTTCAAGGCTTCCTCGTGACGTCAGGTGGAAGAGTCCAGAGGCCTCGTGTGAACAGATTAAAGTGATGCTTCCTGCTGGCTCTGCACTGGCACAAGGGTTTAGTTTGGTTCATTGTGCCCTGTGTGTGTAGCGCTCTCAGCCTGGCACACTGCTGCGTTCACATCATGTTCTCGCTCAAAGCCAAGCCTTAAAAAAACTGGTTTGGCAGTTCATTATTTTTAATAAGAGTCAACTCGCTGGCGAGAGAGAGACCTTATAAAAATTTGCTGCCGCCCATGCATCTGTCTCCTGCTCAAGTGAAAGGCACAATTGAATTGGCTGCTGCGTTTCATTCATGAAATGTACAGTCAATTCAATTTACAGAAGATCCTGTGAAGCGCTTTGAGACATCTCAATGATGTGATAAGGTGCTATATATCAAATGCAAGGATTATTATTATTTTCCCCCACTTTACCAGCAAGTTTGCAGGGCAGAAGGCTGGCCACTTGGACCTTCTGCTGAAGGGTAAACACACGGCGAGGAATAATACACAAATTACGACACAAATTCACATTGATAAGTCAGTGCCTTTCACGTCAGGAAGGCGTTCAGAGCAGCTTAACCCAAGCCGAAAGAGAGGGGTTTGGGGACGGGAAAGATGGCCAACAGCACGGTCAAAAATTGAGAGGTCAATCTCTCAGCAGCTGAAAGCCGTAAGCCATTTGTGTTGCTTCAGTGAGTTTGCACGTACAGCGAGTTCAGATCATCGAGCCGCTCGTACCAATGCTTAACGTACATCTCCATCTGGTGGCCACCTTGATCCTGAGCGAATGGCTGTGTCTCAGAGCAATATACAGTACTTGGGAAAAGGACTCACAAACCTTAGCACAAGGAAACAGGCCATTTGCCCCATGCTGGTTATTTATGCTCCACGCGAGCCTTCGTGCTTCTTAATCCCTTCTGCTCCCTTCTCCCTCACGTATATATACAGACCCAAGGGTACAAGTTCCCTTTTTAAAACACCCCAATCCTCTCTGTTTCAACCATCGCTTTTCGCCTTGAATTTTCACGCATTTGCGTTGGCAAAACAAATAAAACGCACGCACGTCGAGCTGTGTTAATAAAGTTTTTATTTTAAATTTGACATCCAGAATTTACAGCTCCCACTCCCTCCTACTTCTCAACACGAAGGCCAAGGAGGCAGCGAATTCTCGGCTGCACGTACCCTAATAACCGAGGAACATCCACTTGCAGACGAACGTTTTAAGAGAGTTAAAAATGAGCTGCGAGAAGTGAAATTTGCGACGCTTCTTTAACGCATTTCTTGTGATAAATCTGCGCAGGAAATGTCACAAGTTCCACCCGACAACTTGTGACTGTGGGGAAGGTTGGAAGGAGATATTTTACAAAAAGAAAAATTCTGATTAATTAATATTTCAATATATATTCTGCCAGTGCTTTACATATAATATATATATAAAACAGGTGTTAACTTCAATCTGACCCAGAGCCAAACACACAAGTGAGCGGAGCACTTAATAGCTCGGGTGTGGATGGGGAAGGGAGATTTTGCTCCAGACAAAAATAAACATTTCAATACATCAGAAATTGATTAATAAAGTCGCCCTGCCCATATCATTGACCTGAAGTGACCCCCCCCGCCCCCACCCAGTAACTTGGCCACTTGTTCCAACCCCACAGGAATCGTGGTGGGGGGGTGTGGGGGGGGGGGGGGGGGGGAGAAGAGGGGAGGGAGCTGCCAAGGCAGAAGCAACTTGTGAAGGAAGAATCCAGAGTAAGCAAGTGTGTGGAATGTGACACAGTTACTTTACCGTTTGAAAGAGGTTTGACATAAGGGGAGACAGTCAGTGTGTCAGTGAGTCGGGGGAGGGAGAGAGTTCAGCTTGGCTCTCGCTCAGTACTTCATTGTTAACATTTCCGGTGGGATTTGTAGACCCCATCATGTGTGTTCAACTGCAAACAAAACAAATTGAGAGACAATTAAGAAAAGGCAAAAGATCTCAGATGCCGGAAATCTGAAATACAATCAGAAGTGGCTGAGAACACTCAGTAGGTCAGGCAACATCTACGGAGAGAGAGGTGTGGGTTAAGTTTTCTGCCGAACGGTCATCGACCTGAAACGTTAACTCAATTTCCTCTCCTCTCCCCGTAGATGCTGCCTGACCTTCTGCTTTTATTAAAGATTCAATTGAAATGAATTGAAATCGGATTTTGAGAATGAACCCGTCTCCACCCACAGATCAGGTTTCAACACACTCGATTCATTGGTTTTATCCGTTTTTTTTTCCCCCTAAATGTTTTAAAATTGGGATTAGAAAAATGTCAGTGGTTTAGAATACACCGTCTCCAACACCAGGTTGTTTTCCAGCTCGAAGGAGAGAACAAATAGAGAGAGTGTCTGTGAAGTGAAGCATCTGTGTGGTGGGGGTGGGGAGGGAGGAAAGTCATTGATATTGCCCCCCCACCCTTGTCTCTACTCCTCAGTTCAATGTTGTAAAGGATTCGATCTCAATAATAACAATCCTTGCACTTGACAACACGTCTTATTGCGACGTTGAGACGTCTCAAAGCGCTTCACAGAATATACTGTAAAGCTTAGTGACTGTATTTTGTGGGTGAAACTACAAACAAGGCATATAAAAATACACGAGGTGGGGCTCAGATCGGAGACGGATCTGGAATGCTTTCAGCGAGTTGGTCTCTGAGAGGCTAAGAACAGGTGGAATCTCAGCCTCAGGAGAAGCCGGAGTTTACCTGAGCGACGCTCTTGGGTGGGACGATTGGTTTTGGAGACGGGAGAGGTTTGGCCGGAAAGCTGGGCTTTTCGGGTGAGATTTCTGCCCCCACCGCGTTGTCATAGGCACCTCCCAGGTCATAGTGTTTCTTCCGTAACTCCCCCAGCCTCAACCTCTCCAATTCCAGCTTGTTTTCCAGCTCCAAAACTTTCACCTGAGCAAAGAGAGAGAGAGAGAGAGAGTCTGTGAAGTGAAGTGTCTGTTGGAAGGGAGGGAAACTCATTGACATCGACCACCCCACGTGGAGGTGGTTTGAGTCAGCAGATATCACCTCACACCCCAGCGCTGCCCCACCCAGCACTGAGGGGGGGAGTGGGGGGCGAGGGGGGTTGGGGCAGTGATAGGTCAGGCCTCCCTCCTCCCAAGAAAATGACTCACCTGGGACTCAATCTCCTGCTTTTTAAGTTTAATCCGCGACATTCCTGAAAAGTCCATCGTATCTGAGAGGGCGTCAAGAACATAATGATCAGTACAAACCCACTCACCTGATGACGAAGGTAGAATTTAGTACAGACCGAACCCCCCCCTTCCCCCTCCCGTTACCAGGCGGAGGTTTGAGTCCATCAACATAGACCTCGCGGTATAATGGGGCAATTCAAAAATGTCCGCCGGTCAACTACTTCCGATCAGGGTTTCACGGTCAGCGTTGATGTAATTTCCTGCAATTCGCTCTATGTGCAGGAAGCACTCGCAGAAACGGGGAGGAGGCCATTCAGCCCCTCGAGCCTGTTCCACCATTCTATAAGATCATGGCTGATCTGTGCCTCAACGCCAACGACCCGCTTTTGCTCCATATTCCTTCATGCCCTGACCTAACCACCTCAGTCTTGAAGATGCGAATGGATCCAACATCCACAGGCTTTTGGGGGAAAAAAAAAGAGTTCCAGATTTCCACTACTCTTTGGGTGAAAAACTGCCTTGTGATTTCACTCCTAAATGGCCTAGCTCTAATTTTAAGATGATGCCCCACCCTGTTCTGGATTCCCCCAGCAAAGGAAGTAGATTTTCTGTATCTACCCTTTCCAATCCCTTTATTATTTTACATTCCCGGGGCACTTGAGTGTTATATTGGAGGGGGTGAGCGGATGTCGGGCTGCGAGGGGCTGCATTGGTGTAAACCCCGGTCCCTGTACCTCGGTCCTCTATCTGCTCCTGTCCTGACTTAGTGGAAGCCACGACCTTGGCTGCCATTTCGTTCACCTGCCTGGACGCCTGCTGTAGTCTGTTCAGGTTCCTGCTGCTGCGATCAGCCTTCACCTACAGCACAGACAGCAAGACATCATTGATAATAACAACACGAGATGGATGATGAATATCCTTATTAGGCCCCAGTACATCATAATCCTTGCATTTGATATATATTTGACATAATATACATTATCAGGTCGTTGAGACGTCTCAAAGCGCTTCACAGGATTTACCGTCAAGTGTAGTGACTGTGCATTTCGTGGGCGAAACATGGGAGTCTGGAGTGTGAGTGACGCAGGAATATTTGACTTGGGTGGGCGGTGGGGGATGTGGGGTGGGGGAAGCAGAGAGGAAAAAAAAAAGAGCCAAACCCATTCCTGAGCTCACCTGAAGTCCACATCCGTGTACACACACACTACATGCACACACTGCACACACACAACACGCACACACCACACACACACTACACGCACACTACACGCACACACCACACCACACCCACACTACACACCAGCCCGGCTCAGGTCAGGAAACTCGGCAGCTCGTGGTGTGCTGCGCTGCGCCGTGCCGGGGAGCGCCTGTTCCCACGAGGGATTTACGCGCCGTGCAGCGCACGCGTGTGCGCGCAGCCCGATACCGTCCGGGCTCTCTGACCGACCTTTGACGCGGCCACCAGCTGCGCGGTGCTGGCCGCCACCTCGTGAGAGCAGACAATCAGCTCCTCGTATTTCCCCGTCTTCAGAACCACCTTGTCCGCAGAATCCCTGCAGGCCGGGGCGGAGGGGAAATCAGTCGCCGAACAGTAACGCTAACCCATCTCCTACCTCCCCGTCTTCCCCTCAAACACCTCCCCGCCCTTCACAAGCAATCGCTGGCCTGCGCCAGCGTCTCCTTAAAATAAGCGCAGTGTCCCATGGCTTCTCTGGAGGCAGAAGATTATCAGCCAAGCTCCTCCGATGCCCTCCTCTGTCGTTGCCCCCCCACCCCACCCCACCCCGGGCTCAAAACGTCCCCGAGGAGTGGCTTAAGCATCCACGCTATCCTCTGCTCCCCCGGTGAGGCGGGAGTCACACTATCCAACGATCAGACACTCCCCCCCCCCCCCACCGCCCAGTACTCACACCAGCTGGGTCGCTCCCCACCCCACAGCCTTGGAGGCGGAGATCAGCCCCTCCGTCCAGCGGGAGTTTTTGGCGTAGAATTCCTTGGTGGTGGCGGCTCCCTGTGGGGACAGGAGACAGAACACATAGAGGGGGGGGGGGAGAGAGAGAGAGAGAGAGAGAGAGAGAGCGCGTCAGGGATAATCCCACTGACCGCCAGCCTGGACTGGCCCGGTCCAACCACAGCCTGCGGCCAGCCTCACACTGCGGTCCCAAGACCACCTCCTGATTACCAGGAGAGACGTTTGTCACAAATGGTTTGGCCCATTTCTCCTCCGCCCTCCACCCTCCGCCCTCCGCGCCCCCCTTTGCTGTTGAAACTAGCCCATTAATAACAACGATAACAATCCTTGCATTTGCTGTCGTGCCTTCACAGGATGCGCTGCACAGTGTCTTGCGTAAGTGAAACACGGCAGCCAATTGCCCACAGCAACGAGTGTCCCACAAACAGCCGTGGAGCGAGTGAGCGCTTTTATTTGGGGGACCGTTGGCCAGGACACTGTGAGGGGGAGCGAGAGCGAGAGAGGAGAGAGAGAGAAACCTTCCTTCTCTTTTCTTGAGCGTCCACCTGAACAGGCACAGACCTCGGTTTAACGTCTCATCCGTTAAATGCAACACACTTCCCCGCGCCCCCACCCCACTCCACCCGCCACTCCTGCCCCTCCCCCAGTGCTGCATTGAAACATCACCTCAGACTATGTGGTTCCAAGTCCTAGACCTGGTGGGGGTTGGGGGGGGGGGGGGTGTTGAACCCACAACCTTCTGACTCGGGAGGCAATAGCGCTACCACTACGCACACATCACGTAACGGGCTCACTCACCCGCCCGCTCTCCACGATCTCCTTCTGTAAGCTCGTCGAGGACACCACCAGCTGCCTGATGGCCTGAATCACAAGCACAAAAACAAAAGGGGAAGGTTTCGTTGACTCGGTGCCGACCGAGAGCTAAGCCACCAACCCGGCTTTACAGCGGCCGTAGATCGCTCGCTGATCACCGGTCTCGCCAAACCATCTCACTCACCTTCATCAGGTCTGTGCAGCAGTTCAGGATTCTGTGAAAGAAACAATTGAGGCATGGATTAAAGAGGGGTAACAGGAGGCGGTTCGGGAGACTGTGCCCCCCCTCCCCTCCTCCCCCTGCCCCCTCCCCCAGAGGATATCCATCAGGCTCTTGCGTGGCTCCTGTTAACATCTCGAGTCAAAGTCCCCCACCGGAGGGAGAGCAGTTTAGCAATGACAGGATGCACACACTCAGCACCGAAATTACTACAGGAATCCTTTCACAGGCAAAGCTCCCACACACTGACCTCTCGTTAACTTCCAGTTTAATTCCAGAGCTTCCCAGCCTGGCCTGGCTCATCATCTCCTACAATAGAGACAAGAAAAGGGAGAGAGAAGGGGAGGGAGAGAAAGTGAGAGAGAAAGGGAGAGTGTGAGAAAGAGAAAATGAAAGAAATTCTATATTAGTGACTCGGCCAAGTCTCTCTGTGAATGAAATTCCGTGTATTTGTTGTCAGGTGTAGTGACTGTTTTCGTTGTCAGGTGTAGTGACTGTTTTCATAGATCTATAGAATTCTACAGCACAGGAGGAGGCCATTCGGCCCCTCGTGCCTTAAAGAGCTATTCGACTAGTCCCACTATCGAATCTGCTTCCACCAGCCTTTCAGGCAGTGAATTCTAGACCGTAACCACAACACCTCTGACAATTACCCTCCCTTTCCCCCGGGACGGGCGAGCGAGGGAGCGAGGGGGGAAACGGTACCTCGATCCTCCTGACGGCGGCGTCAATGGCTGCGGACGTTGCTGCCATCTCAGTGTCCACCATATCCCCCAGCTCCCCCTGCCCCACCTCCAGGCTCCGTGGCCTCAGCTCCTGGGGAGGGAAGCCCCAGTGTGAGTGAGCGAGAGAGAGCGAGTGCGAGAGTGCGAGTGCGAGCGCTAACAGGAGAGCACGAGCCTGAGGGTGACACAGAGAGAGAGAGAGAGAGAGAGAGAGCGCTGTTGCCCCCCCACCCCCACACCCCGGTTACCTGGCCAAGCTGGAGGATGGTGTGTAAGGCCCCTCTGACCGGGCCGAGGTCGGCCTGGCTGACCAACTGTTCATCCTTCAGGTGACCGAGAAACCGCAGGGTCTCAGCTCCGCACTCCCGGCAGCCGTCTGTCAGCTCTCCACGCAACAGGAACAGGCGCACGTTACCACTCTGTCACTTTACTACAAGTCAGGCAGGCATTAAGCGCTCTGGGAGGGTCCCCCTGTGAGCGGGGAGGCCTCATCGCGCCGTCGAGGCGTCGCAAAGCGCTTCACAGATTGGGACTGTAAAGTGGAGTGACTGCGTGTTTTTGAGGGCGAAACGTCAAAACGCTCATTCCCTTTTTGCACAGGCGCAATGGGACAGTGCAGTGTGAGAGAGTGAGCAAGCGTGGGAGAGCGAGAGAGAGAGAGAGTGAGCGAGCGGGAGAGTGAGTGAGCAAGTGTGAGAGAGTGAGTGAGCGTGAAAAAGTGGGTGAGCGTGAGAGAGTGAGTGAGCGTGAGAGAGTGAGTGAGTGTGAGAGTGAGGGAGTGAGCGTGAGAGAGCGAGCGTGAGAGTGAGTGAGTGAGTGAGCGTGAGAGAGTGAGTGAGTGAGTGAGTGAGTGAGTGAGTGAGTGAGTGAGAGAGTGAGTGAGCAAGCGTGAGAGAGTGAGTGAGCGTGAGAGAGTGAGTGAGTGTGAGAGTGAGGGAGTGAGCGTGAGAGAGCGAGCGTGAGAGAGTGAGTGAGTGTGAGAGTGAGTGAGTGAGTGAGCGTGAGAGAGAGAGTGAGTGAGTGAGTGAGAGAGTGAGTGAGCAAGCGTGAGAGAGTGAGTGAGCGTGAGAGAGTGAGTGAGTGTGAGAGTGAGGGAGTGAGCGTGAGAGAGCGAGCGTGAGAGAGTGAGTGAGCGTGAGAGTGAGTGAGTGAGCGTGAGAGTGAGTGAGTGAGAGAGTGAGTGAGCAAGCGTGAGAGAGTGAGTGAGCGTGAGAGAGAGTGAGCGAGCGTGGGAGGGCGAGCGTGAGAGAGCGAGCGTAGGAGAGAGTGAGTTCACTTATTACTGGGGATGAGGTTGCATTGCGTCGGGTGCGGGAGGACGGTGTGTGAGGTTCAGCGTTACTCACTGTCGGCCGGGTCGGTGGGGGCCAGGTGGGCAGTGGCGCTGCCATTGACGATGGTGTCGGCCGTCAGGTGGGCAAAGCGTGCCAGTGCCTGCACCAGCTTGCCCGCGTCTGTGTGTGGGCACAGGGAGCAGCGTTACACACACAGCATTACGTACACACACACACACACCCCCCACCCTTAGTCTGTCACACTCACACACATACGCACACACACACACACACAAACACACTCACTCACACACACACACACCGACTCACACTCATCCGTGACACACTCACTCACAATAACACCCAGACACATTCACCCCCCGCCACCCCGACACACTCAATTACACAGCCCCCAGACACACACACGCACACACACCCGAGACACTCACTCACACACTTACTCACACCCTCCTGACACGCTCAATCACACCCCCCCCCCCCCACCCCAATGCACTCGTTCATACTCACACCCCTCCATCTGACACCCTGACTCACCTGCCCTGTTGCTCAGGTACTGGCTGAGTCCCTCGTGCGTTGAGGCCACGGAATCCAATGCCGCCTCGGCTCGGCTGATCAGGTAATCTGTAACACAGGAAAACCGCTCCGTATAAACCCCCCCAGTCACCAGAGCCCCTCCGCCTTGCCCCCTCCCTCCTTCACTCGCTTCATTCAAGGCCAGCCTCAAGACCCTCCTCTTTACCCGCGCCTCTAGACACCCTCCTACCCCCCACCCTCCCTGCCCTCCTGGTCCCAACCCCCAGCTCGGGTGCAATCCTTGACTGTCCAGCGCCTTAAGTGTGAGCGAGTGTGTGTGTGTGTCTCAGTGGGTGGAGTGGGGGGGGGGGGGTGGTGGTGGTGGGTCTTTGGGTCAATCCTAGCTCTGATCTGGGCAGGACGCCCCACCACCCAGCCCCCTTCCCTCCCCCACTTCTGGCTGCGCTGCTGGGAGCCTGTGTGAGCAGCAGCCCCACCCCCCCACACAGTTACTCACCGGGGGAGCTGGTGCAGCGGACATGCAGGGGATCGGAGAGCGTGGCCAAGGCATCCTGTACGATGGCCTGAGCCTCTCGGGCGCTGCCACACACCAGCTCCCACTGCTCGGCCGTCAGCCTCTGCTCCCGGCGCCGCTGGCTCTCTCCCTGCAAACCAACCGGGGCACACGGGGCTCAGAGCAACAACCGGCCAACACCGCACCACGAGGCCAACATTCGCCGCCACGCACCGCCACGCACCGCCGCACACACCGCCAGCCCGCCCGCCCGCCCGCCCGCCGGGCACTCACCAGCTCCCGCCACGATCGGGCTTTGCCAGAAAGTAAGCTCACGTTTTTAGCCCAAAGTCAACCTAATTCTACCCCCCAAAATTCTTAACAACAACGATCCTTGCATTTGACGCAGCGCCTTATCGCGTCCGAAAGCGCTTCGCGGGATACACGTTGAAGCGTAGTGACTGTGTGTTTTGTGGCGAAGGTTTGGTAAAGAAGGACGGTGAGAGGCTGACCTCCTCGGCCAGTTTTCCCCGGAGCTCGGCCACTTCCCGGCAGTTCTGCTCCTGCTCCCGCCGCAGTGACGTGTCCTGTTCCTCCAACCGCTCGCTCAGCCTCTGCACCTCAGCCTCGCTATCCCTCGCAGCTTGCTGCGCGCGCTCTCTCGCCGTCGCCAGCTCCTTCAGCCGGGACTGCAGCTCGGTGCTTGTCTGTAACCCAACATGGACACCCCATCACACCCCTTATACACCATCGCCCCAAATCCCCCACACGCTCACACACTCTCCCCCTCCCTCTCCAGCTCCCCCCGGCCAGGACTGCAGCTCAGTGCCTGTCTGTAGTCCAGCCCAGACCCGACACCCACCCTCACATCCTCCCCCACGCTGACACGCTCTTCCTCTTCAACCCCCCTTCCCCCCACCCCACCTGCCCCCACCCCACGCTATGGTACCTGCTGGGAGCTGTGTAACGAGCCTTGGATCCCAGCCAGCTCCCCCCGGCTCTCTGCCAGCTCTCTCGTCAGCTTCTCCATCACCGCATTCCCCTCCTCCAGCTGTCAGACACACAGAGAGAGAGAGAGAGAGAGAGAGAGACACAGAGACAGAGAGTGTGTGTGAGAGTGAGGGACAGAGCGAGACACAGTGTGTGTGAGAGAGAGAGAGGGAGAGAGACTGTGAGAGAGAAGGATTGAGGTAGAGAGCGAGAGAGCAAGACACACCGACATAAGAGAGAGGGACCGACAGAGAGAGCAAGGCAGAGAGAGACACACACGCACACACACACAGTCAAAGAGTCAGAGACAGAGAGCGAAAGACACAGAGTGAGACAGAGAGAGCAAGACACAGAGAGAGCGACAGAGAGAGAAATACAGAGAGAGAGAAAGACACAGAGAGAGAGAGAAAGACAGAGAGAGAGAGAGAGAGAGAGAGATCACTGTCACACACGCAAACTTTAAGCTACACAATGCCCAAGTGCTCGGTGTCATGAGGACCCTGACCCAACCAGGTGGCGTCGTGTGACACACAACCTCAGCGAATTGAACCACAGGGGCTGTAATTGACTGAGAGCAGGTTCACGACCGTCAAGAGAATCACCAAATCACCCCAACAGGTTGCGGAGAGAGTGGGGAGGGGGTGGGGGAGGGTGATATGCAGGGTGTTCACAAAGTCCCGTTACCCACCCCGCGGTGTGTTTTTTTTCTTTCCAGTTGCAGAGTCGAGTGTAACAATGTCTGATACCAGTGACTTCCACCTCATCCATCCATCCATCCATCCATCCATTCATCTCCATCCATCTTAGCAGAGAAGATGTCGCACCAAACGTGGTGATGGATCAATATTATTTAGATTGTTATTATTTTGAAGGAATTATTATTACAACAACTTGCACTTATATAGCGCCCTCCGCTCAGGGTAGCGTCTCAGAGCACTTAACGGCAGAGGAGCCTGACTCCGAGCCAGGGGTGGGGGTTTGGGGGAGAGGTGGCCGTAAGCATGGGCGAAGAGGAAGGTCTTCAGGTGGGCCTTGAAAAAGGGGAGGGGGAGGGCAAGGCGGAGCGATTGAGGGAAAGCGTTCCAGAGTTTCGGGGAGTAGAGGCTGAAAGCGCGACCTCCGATGGTGGGGCGGAGGGTGCGAGGGACGAGCAGGAGGCCTGTGCCAGTCGAGTGGAGGCGCCGGGTGGTGGATTGGGGAGCGAGGAGGCTGGAGAGGGAGGGAGGGGCCAGGGAGTGAAGGGATTTGAACACGAGAGGGAGGATCTTGAAGCCGTTCGGTGATGGGGAGCCAGTGGATTATTATTATTAAGTGCTCTGAGTCGTTACCATGTGTGAGCACCACTATACAAATGCAAGTTGCTGTTATTATTATCGGACGCGGGAGTGGTTTGGGATCAGGAGGAATGTCGTGAATACGGAGCACAGGGTTTGGGAAGACTTTAGCCCCAGTGCCGGGGTGGTGGGGGGCACACGGCAGCCCTCAGCCCTGCTCGTGGCCCCTCTTACCCTGGTCTCGGCCTCGCTCCTCATCTGCTCCAGGACTTGCTGCAGCTCCTGTTTACTGTGTGACGTTTCCTCCTGACTCTGCTGTAAGACTGTCAGCTGCCGGCTGGCGTCAGCGCTCTGCGGATCACACACACACACGCGGTCACACACACACGCAGTCAATAATAATCTGTATTTGATACAGCGCCTCACTCCTCGAGACGTCTCAAAGCAAATTTACTGCTCAGCTACTTATCCATTTCCCTTCTAAGTGAAACTATTGCTGCGGAATCAGCGGCCGTAAGTGGTGGTAAATCCACAACCTCCCCCACCTACCCCAACCCCCCCACCCCCTCCCCACCACCCGGAGCCAGAGCCGGTTGCTGAGCACAGTGACTCGTGCGATTCTAAGCAAAGGAAAACAGTCAGACCGAGCCCGGGATCTCAGACATGGTGGAAAAAACGTTCCCGAAACTTCCCCAAATTCCCACTGTGGGGGTTTATTGGGCTTTACCTTGCGGAGCAGCTCGGCGTGCGTTTTGACCAGCTCGCTGTGCTTCTCTTTCAGTTTGTTGTATCGTTGCTCGTTCGCCTGAACTTTCTCTGCCAACAGTGAAAGCGTTTGTGCCGTTAGAGAGTACGGTTATCGTATCAGGGTGTCTCGTCCTCGTGACCAGCCGGGTGTCTGACACACAGACACACACGGAAACCCGTCACCGTGACCAGCCGGGTGTCTGACACACAGACACACACGGAAACCCGTCACCGTGACCAGCCGGGTGTCTGACACACACACACGGAAACTTGTCACCGTGATCAGCCGGGTGTCTGACACACACACACGGAAACCTGTCACCGTGATCAGCCGGATATGTGACACACACGGAAACCCGCCACCGTGCCGAGGGAGTCTGGGAGGCTGGGCTGTCAGTTGCGGGGGGCGGGAGGAGTGTTGCGGGTTGTGGGGGGTGGTGGGGGAGGGGGGTAGGTGAGGCCAGTGAGACTCACTCTCGGCCTCCACCAGGGACAGCTGTGCTCGCTCCGAGTGGCTCCTCTCTCCCCGCAGCTTCTCCAGCTCCACACGAAGCTCCTCGTTGTCCACCAGAGCCTTCTGTTTGAGCTTCCGCGTCTCCTCCAGCTCCGTCTCCAGTGTGTTAATCTGTGCTTTCAGCTGCGTGATATACCTCTGGGCCTGGGGGCACAGACACACAACAGCTCAGCTCGACTCAGCACAAACACAGCATAGCCCAGCCCAGCCCTGCCCAGCATAGCCCAGCCCTGCCCAGCATAGCCCAGCCCTGCCCAGCATAGCCCAGCCCAGCCCAGCATAGCCCAGCCCTGCCCAGCATAGCCCAGCCCTGCCCAGCATAGCCCAGCCCTGCCCAGCATAGCCCAGCCCTGCCCAGCATAGCCCAGCCCTGCCCAGCATAGCCCAGCCCTGCCCAGCATAGCCCAGCATAGCCCAGCCCTGCCCTGCCCAGCATAGTCCAGCCCAGTCCAGCATAGCCCAGCCCAGCCCTGCCCAGCATAGTCCAGCCCAGCCCAGCATAGCCCAGCCCTGCCCAGCCCAGCATAGCCCAGCATAGCTCAGCCCAGCCCTGCCCAGCATAGTCCAGCCCAGCCCAGCATAGCCCAGCCCTGCCCAGCCCAGCATAGCCCAGCATAGCCCAGCCTAGCCCTGCTCGGTATGTCTGACACCCGTTGCTGTGATTAATAGTCTCCAAACCAGCCTGAGAGTTCCGCGGGTGGGGGTCGGGGTGGTGGGTGAGTGGGGTGGTGGGGAAATTGGAGAAGAGGACCCCAGAGTGTGCGCTGTGCAACTGATTCACAACAACAACAACTTGGACCAGGAACACGAAGGTTGATAGAAAGGACCGGAATCTATCCAGGATCTCATTCATCCCTGATGTTACTGTCAAGTCCCCGTCCAGTCTCACCTCAGACCTCACCGCCTCCAGCTCCGCTCGCAACTGCTCCACTTCCTGTTTCAGCTTCTCGATCTGCAGGTCACTGTCGGAGATCACACACACAGGGAACCGTGTGAGAATAGTGTAAATCTCCGCCCCCCCCCCCCACTCATACACACACACACAGACACACAAGTGCACACAAACAAGCACAGGCGTATACCCATAAGCACATACGAGTACAGACAGTCGCACATGAGCACAGACATGCACACACGCCTGCACCTTCAGCCCCAGAGATGAGGGACTCGCCCACAGACCCATAATAATAATAATAATCCTTGCATTTGATATAACGCTTTTCACTTCGGGAGGACGTCCCAAAGCGCTTCACAGAACACACTGTACAGTGAATTGACTGTATATTTGTGGGCGAACGCGGCAGCCGATTGCGCACAGCAATGTCCCACAAACAGTCGTAGATTAAAAAGGACCAATTTATTATTGTTTTTGTTTTTTTGTGGGATTATTATTAGGCTCTGTGTGGAGTAAGGAAACTTGCCCAAGGTTTCGCCCTCTGCCTGGGATTGAACTCAGGTCTCTCGCTTGCAAAGCGAGTGCTCTAACCACTGAGCTACAGGACTCCACGTACTCCATGTACACAGACACTTATAAAAATACTTTATAGCCGCTCACCGGTCGTCTTTGACAAATCCGTTGTTGGTCGGGGGCCCAAAGGTGGCGTCAAAGATGTCAAGATCCACCAGGGTCTGTGAGGGGAGGCACACAGTGTCAGAGACAGAGACATAGACACAGCTCAGACACACAGTGTCAGAGACAGAGACATAGACACAGCTCAGACACACAGTGTCAGAGTCAGAGACATAGACACAGCTCAGACACACAGTGTCAGAGACAGAGACATAGACACAGCTCAGACACACAGTGTCAGAGACAGAGACACAGACACAGCTCAGACACAGTGTCAGAGACAGAGACATAGACACAGCTCAGACACACAGTGTCAGAGACAGAGACACAGACACAGCTCAGACACACAGTGTCAGAGACAGAGACATAGACACAGCTCAGACACACAGTGTCAGAGACAGAGACACAGACACAGCTCAGACACACAGTGTCAGAGACAGAGACACAGACACAGCTCAGACACACAGTGTCAGAGACAGAGACACAGGGCTCCGCACTACTGAACTGAGCCGCACCACAGCCGCACACAACAAACCTTCCACTGGATACGGCGCCTTCTCACGCCGGACGGACATCTCAGAGGATCTCGCTGTGAAGTGTAGTGACTGCGCATTTTACAGGTGTAACATGGTATCCGGTTTTGTGCACAGCGACGGACATCTTTGCAAGGGGATTGATGGCCGGGGGGGTTGGTGGGGGGGGGGAGGGTGAGAGGGAGAGAGACAGTCTTCCATTCTCTTGTCCCAACAGCACCGGGATCTTTAACAGCCGATCACCACCAACAAGTGAGGGAATCCGCTAACCGGGGCCGGTAGAGCTGCGGCTCGTTGACTTGACTTTTTGACCAACTGCAACTAGTGATTACTCAGGAGTGGACAGTCCCCTCCCCCGGCCCTCCCCCCACCCCCACCCGAACACCCCAAACCAACGCCGGTCGGTGTTTTTCCCGGCAGTTTCCCGGCGGGAACGCTGGCTCTGACCTGGGCCTCGGAGGCGGTGCTGGGCTGCTCCTCGGGCTCTTCGGCCGGGGCCTCCTCGTCGGGAATGATGACCACGGGCTTGACGTGCTCGGCCAGCGCTGAGGCCCGCAGGAAGTTGGGGGGTTCCTGCCGGGAAAACAGGAGACGGGGTGACACCGGGCACGCACAACGACAACAGCGTCACTCAGGCAGGACCAGAGCCTCAGAGCAACACACAGTGACTGACGGGGACAGAGGGAGAGCGAGCGCGGGGGGGAGGAGGAGGGCGGGGGAAGGAGGAGGAGGGCGGGGGGGAGGGGGGGGTCTCTAATGCAGCACATTTTGAGATTCTAAAGGGAGTAGACAGTGTAGATCTTTATCTGAGGATGAAATTCAAGCCCAATCTGCAGGAAACACCACTGCAGCGAGTGAGCGAGCAGTGAAGGTATCGGAACAGGCTTCCCCCGGGGAGACGGCGGAAGCAGAAAGCGCCGATTCTTCCAAAAGCAAACGAGATTGATTTCTCTCAGGAAATAATATCTCCGGACACGGTTTGGGACACGACGTGCGCAGGCGACTGCCGGGGGGAGGGGGGGGTGGAAGGTCGACCTGGATGGACCTTGGGTCTCCTTTGGTCTCGCACATTCTTATGTTGGCATTCACCCACCGCCTTTTAACACTGGGAGCACGTCGCAGAGCGCTTCACATTAGCGTGGAGGGGCGGGGAGGGGGGATGAGGGGGGTAATGGAGGGGGTAAAACCCCACCTCGGGCAGCTTTGGGATCTGGATCAACCGCTTGAAGTAGAGCAGGTCCCGCGATCGGCTGAAGAAGGTCTTGAGGCTGTAACAAAACCACAGCGATTAATGACCCCCTCGGTGGCAGTGGGAGGGGGGTGGGGGAGGAGGAAGCCCCTTCAATAATAAGCCCCGTGCTCTCCCTCCCAACATTCAGACTCCCTCCCCAAGATGTGTTTCTTTGACCGCCTTTTACTCCATCTCTCCTACCCCGCGCGTCCCCCTGCCCAACCCCCCCCCCCCCCCCCCAGCCCCCACCCACGGCCCCAGCCCCACCACCCCTCCCTCCTCTCCACGTTCACAGTCCTTGGGGCCCTCAGTACCTGCGAAATTCTTCATAAAAACGATCACGGTGGCCTTGTAATGTGTCGGCTGGTAAACCTGGGGGGGGGGGGGGGGGAAGAGAGAGAGAGGGAGAGAGAGAGAGAAAAATCTCTAAATAAATAAAAATAAAGATCTCCCGCCTCCCTGTCCCGGCCGACAATCCACCTCAGATAAAACCGAGCCTCATTAAACCAGGCGTTACCAAAGCTGTTTGGTTAACGACGTGTTTGCTGTTGATGTGTAACGTGTAAATTAGTGAGGGCGATCCCCACTGGCGTCAACCCTCGTTAGTGCCTGCACATCGGGTTGGGTAATGAGCGTTGCGTCCGTGCTGGTGCTCGATCTCCCCACACACACACACACACACACACACTCCCCCACCCCCCCACACTGTCGCTGTCTCCTCTAACCCTAGTCCTTGCTCTCTCTCCCTCGTTCGCCTTCATCGTATCCATGCCGGTGCTCGCCCCCCCCCACACTGGAGCTACTCTAAACCCCGTGATCAGGCGCTATAGCAAGTGCAAAGATTTTTATTATTATTATTATTATTAATGATCTCTCTTCCCTCCCCCATTTGTGTCCGTGCTCGCTCCGCCCCACACCCCCCACACACTGGAGCTCTCTCCTTTAATCTCGGACGTGACCGAGGCCGGGTCAGCTGCCTGATGGGTTCTCAACGCTTTCTTTTTGTGCCGGAAAGTGACGGAGTTTGTGCCGTCATGGTAACGCGCTCCGCTGGGATCTCTAACCGGAGCAGGGCAACCACGAGCAAGAACAAGAGCTAGAAATAGACAGAGAGAGAGAGAGGGGGGGGGGGGGGGGGGGGGGGGGGAGAGGGACAAACACAATGAAAGCGTGAGATAGACAGAGAGAGATAGGGAAAGAGAGAGAGAGAGAGAGAGACAGAGATAAGGAGAGAAAGACAGCGAGAGTTCAAGCCGGAGAGAGACGAGAAGAAACCTCCTCCAATAGCCCCTCATCGTCACCTCAGAATATCTCAGGGACTCAGTGGCTGTCGATTGCAGTGATTATTCTGAAGACCGACACATCAGCCGTTGTGCACACTGACGTGAGGTCACTGGTGACTGCGGGTGTCCCAGCCGCCCCCCCCCCCACCCCCTCCCCAGCCCCCACCCACCCACTCCCCAGCCGCCCTCACCCCCTCCCCAGCTCCCCCCACCCCCTCCCCAGCTCCCCCCACCCTTCCCCAGCCCCCCCACCCCCTCCCCAGCCTCTCCCCACACCCTCCCCTGCTCCCCCCATCCTTCCCCAGCCCTCCCACCCCCTCCCCAGCTCCCCCCACCCTTCCCCAGCCCCCCACCCCCTCCCCAGCCTCTCCCCACACCCTCCCCTGCTCCCCCATCCTTCCCCAGCCCCCCAACCCCTCCCCAGCCCCCCCCCACCCCTCCCCAGCCCCCCCAACCCTCCCCAGCCTCCCCCCACCCCCTCCCCAGCTCCCCCACCCTTCCCCAGCCCCCCCCCCACCCCCTCCTCAGCCAAGATCACTGTTTAACCACATCACAATCTCCCCTCTGCACTGCGCCGGGCGTCAGCCTGGACTGTGGTCTTCACAGGTTACATAAGAACAGGAGGACGCTCCCTTGAGCCTGTTCCGCCATTCAATTAGACCGTGGCTGATCTGGACCTCAGATGGGGGGTGGGGGGGGGGGGGGCCGTGGCTGCCGCATTACTTACAGGAGTGGAGCTTGAAGAGCAGGGTGACGGTGTAGTGGTACAGGTGGCTGCAGTCCTGGATGACCTGGATGAGCGGTGCCAGGCGACACTGACCCGAGGGTGTCTGAGACACCGCGTAGGAGGTATCCAGAGAGCGAAACACTGTGGGCGAGAGAGAGAGAGAACGTAACACTGTGGGCAAGAGAGAGAGAGCGGGCATGAGAGAGAGAGAGAGCGGGCAACACTGTGGGCGAGAGAGAGAGCGAGCGTAACACTGCGGGCGAGAGAGAGAGAGCGAGCGTAACACCACGGGCGAGAGAGAGAGAGAGAGCGAGCGCGCAACACTGCGGGCGAGAGAGAGAGCGAGAGAGAGAGAGCGTAACACTGTGGACAAGAAAGAAAGAGAGCCAAACACTGCGGGTGAGAGAGAGAGAGAGAGAGAGAGAGGGTAACACTGCAGGTGAGAGAGAGCGACAGCGTAACACTCTGTCACACCGAGAGGATCAACAACCCTCCTCCCACACACACGCACACCCACACACGCACACCTGTCCTGCGTATTTCACCGTTTCCAGGCGTGAAAATACACTGAAATTATATAATTCTAATGTATTTTCGATCGGAGCGAGCGGCAAAAACTGGAACATTCCGGAAATAGGCTCTCCCCGGCGACGCTAACGAGAGCGAGGTTTAAAAATGAACACAGGCTCCCTCCCCGGGGGCGACGGTGAGTGCCGGCCACGACACCGGGGACTCACCAGCTTCAGCCACTTTGAGCTCACGATCCATGTAGTCGAACATCTCCACTGTCAGCTGGAAACTAACACAGGAAAAGGCAGTGAGTGACACAGCACTGACATGTACATGTACCCCCCACCACCACACACACGCACGCACACGCACACACACACGCGCACAAACGTGCAGAGACACGTGCACACCCATCTGCAGACGCATGCTGAAACACACACACACGCAAATGGAGAGAGAGACACACACGCACGCGCCTCTCGGGCAGGCTGTGCTCAGACAGGTGGGTGAGTGGACAGTGAGGGTTAGTGAGGGGGGGGGTCTGGGTCAGTTCTGGCCATCTTACCTCCAGAACGACCTCAAAGCGCTGGAGAGGAAGAGAAAGCGGAGGGTTCGGGCCGTCAAAGCCGGTGAGTGACGATGAGACACTTACACGGTTTTCAGGACCGACTCACACACAGACACACAGACAGACACACGCACACACACACACAGATACACGCACAGACACACAAAGACACACACAAACATAGACACACACACACAGACGCACACACACACACGCACAGCAGAGTCACCGCTGGGCTCCTATAGTGAGCAACGCACACCTTGTTTCCAGGTCACTTTTCTGAGTGTGAATCCCAGTGTGCAGCCCCTCCCCCACTAAGCCCCGCCCCATTATGCCCCACCCCACAAAGCCCCACCCGCATTATGCCCCACCCTGCCAAGCCCCTCCCTCATTATGCCCCTCCCCACCAAGCCCCTCCCCCACCGAGCCCCACCCCCCACACCCTGCCCTCCCCACACCCCGCCCCCACTCACACATTATTCACGTCCGTTCCCGAGGCCTTATTCAGCTCCTCGTCCGTTACCTCCAGGCTGGTCGGGAATTCTGGATGCTGGGAGAAAAACAGCGGGAAAAGAAGGACGACGTCTTCATTCGGGAATCTGAGCTCGTGTGGACTGGCGGGGCCCGACATTCCAGCCCGGAGGGTGTGGGGGGGGAAGAGAGACGACAGCGGGGGAGGAGCAAGAGCAGCAGTCGGGAAGGCTCTGCGAGGGAATGAGTGGACCGCCCCACACACACCCCTCTGCCCCCCCCCCCCCCGTCACACCACCCCACACACACCCCTCTGCCCCCCCCCGCCACACCACCCCACACACACCCCTCTGCCCCCCCCCGCCACTCCACCCCACAGACACCCCTCTGCCCCCCCCCCCGCCACTCCACCCACACACAGCCCTCTGCCCCCCTCCCCGCCCCTCCACCCCCCTCCCCACCCCTCCACCCCACACACAGCCCTCTGCCCCCCTCCCCGCCCCTCCACCCCCCTCCCCACCCCGCCGCCACTCCACCCCGCACACACCCCTCCGCCCCCCCTCCCGCCACTCCACCCCACACACACTCCTCTGCCCCCCCCGCCCTTCCACCCCACACACACCCCTCTGCCCCCCCCCCGCCACTCCACCCCACACACACCCCCCTCCCAGCCCACCCCCACTCCCGCACCTTTCTGTGAAAGTCCATCTTGGTGTTGAGGAGCTGGACATAGGCGCTGGCCAACTGTCCGTACCGATCGTGCATGTGACCCTGTAATAACACACGACACAACTCAACAGGTGGAGCGTCCCCTTTTAAGACCCGCTCTCCACATCACCTCCGCCACATTCCCTTTGGAAATCCTGGGCCCGAACTGTAACACGCCCCAACCACCCACCCGCACCCCCACATCCCACATGGCCTCTCTCCTCACCCACAGGTTCCCCATCTCCCGGATGTTGCTCTTGTGCCTCGTACAGTCTTGCAGGACCTGAAAAAAAGCGAGAGGTTTCCTGTCGTCAAATTACAACCAATGACATACATGTCCGCAGGGCCGGTCCAGCGCCCCCGGGACTTCAGGAGGACGGTCAATGGGTTTGCACCCGAGTTGTGGGTGGGGGTGGGGGAGGGGGGGGTTGGCATCCAGAGGAGTGGAGGGCGAGGAGGGTGGGGGTAGAAGAGTGACCGAAAGCGCGGTCGAAGAGTAGGCGAGCCTCGGAGATGAGGGAGGAAGGAAGGGGGTGAGGCGCGGGGAGTGTGGGATGGAGTTCCAAAGGGTGCGGGGCAGAGAGACTGAAGGCCTGACCTCCAATGGTGGAGAGCAGGGGTGTGGGGGGGGGGGGGCAACACGGGGTGGGGGGGGGCGTTACCCCGGGGATAACCGGCCGAGCGTCGCTTCTGAGCGACGTGAAGCCAATTTCCCCCTCGAGAGTCGGACTGTCGACCCTCCGACAGGCGGCGTGAGCCGGGGTCGGAGCGGGGCTTGTGTTTTACCGGCCCGGTGACGGGGTGTTTGCCGTCGGCACTCACGTTGGGGTGACCGTCCCGCAGCAGCTTGTGGAGAACGTGGCAGAACTTCCAGCTCATGATGGAGCTGCTGGACAGAGGCAGCCCGATGGCGTAGGACCAGAAGGTGAAGGCACCTTTCTCGTGGTGAGTCCCCAGGATGATTCCTTCAGCCTCGTCAAGGAGCCTCGCGGCGGGGGGAGTAAACCCCACCCCACCCTTTGACCATCTGATTTCATCCTCTCAGGCTCCCCACACAATCTCTCTCTCTCTCTCTCACGCACGCACGCACGCACGCACTCTGATCAGACACACACTAACTCTCGTCCTGCACACACTCTCTTCACACACGCGCGCACACACTCTCACACACTCATTCTCTCTCTCCCGGCACTCCCATTCAATCTCTCGCTCTCTCGCTTCCTCTCACACGGTCACTCCCTCACGCTCATTCTCTCTCTTGACGCGCCCATTCAATCTCTCTCTCTCTCTCTCCCCCACGCTCTCTCTCTCCCCCGCGCTCACTCTCTCCCCCCCGCGCTCACTCTCTCCCCCCCGCGCTCACTCTCTCCCCCCCGCGCTCACTCTCTCCCCCGCGCTCACTCTCTCCCCCCACGCTCTCTCTCTCCCCCACGCTCTCTCTCTCCCCCAACGCTCTCTCTCTCTCCCCCCACGCTCTCTCTCTCCCGCGCTCTCTCTCCCCGCGCTCTCTCTCCCCCCCACGCTCTCTCTCCCCCACGCTCTCTCTCTCCCCCACGCTCTCTCTCCCCCCCACGCTCTCTCTCTCCCCCACGCTCTCTCTCCCCCCCGCGCTCTCTCTCCCCCCGCGCTCTCTCTCCCCCCCACGCTCACTCTCTCACACATTCTGTAGTCAATCCTTATCACAAAGGTCACCAGACGTCACGAGCAGTTCAATGTCACACCCATAATCCCTGAACGCACACGCACGCACACACCACGAAACCGAACACAAAACACCAGAGGGAGGAGGGTTGGCTGTTGAAGGATACTGCGGGCGTGTTTTTCCTTCACAGGTACCTCCTGCCCATTTATAGCTTTGCTGATGCTGGCAGCCTGTGCGGGTGTGAGAGAGAAAGTGAGAGTAAGTGTGTGATCGAGAGTGACAGAACGAAAGTGTGTGTGTGTGTGTGTGTGTGAGAGTCAAACTGAGAGCGAGCGAGCGAGCGAGCGAGAGCATAAGAGGAAAGCTCAAAGTGAAACAAGGACACCTTTGCTCACACCTAGGAAGAAAAATCTGTGCGATGTGCTAATCATTATAAACTGAAAATTGCTGTTAAACCGGTCTGGCCCTCCCCCAGCGAAAAGATGAATGGAATCGGGAGGGCCAAAATTCCACCGAGTCTCAGCCTTGAACGCGTTCAGGTTTCAGGTGCAGCCGAACAGAGGCAATTAATCCCAGAGCCGGTTTGAAGGACTTCACACAATAACTATAAAATAATCATCATCATCATCATCATTAATTGATGCAATCATTTGACACGGCGCCTTTATCTTGTTGTTGTTGTTGTTTCATGGCGGGAGGACCTCTCAAAACGCTCACAGGATTTACCGCAAATTGGAGGGACCGCGTGTTTGTGAGTGAACGCGGTTTTGCTTTGCTTTGCATCGTTCACACCTCTTTAACCCATCCTCCCTTGTCCTCTACCCCATTTTCTCCTTTGTCTTCCTTGCTCTGCCTTTCCCCCCACCCCTCTCCGTTCGCCCTTGAAACCCTCTCCCTCCCAACATGCCCCAGTTCTGACGAGGGGCCGTGGACCCGAAACCTTGACTCACTTTCCTTTCTCCATAGATGCTGCCTGACCTGCTGAGCGAGTGTTCCCAGCGACTTCTGTTTTTGTTTCAGATTTCCTGCATCTGTAGTATTTTGCGTTTTGCAGCCGATAATTAGTCGCTGTGTCCACACACATTCACACAGACGTACACAAACAGATATACACCCACAAATACACATGCACGTGGACACAAACAGAGGCACAGAGATATGTGTACACACACAGACGCACACACACATACACACAGATGCATAAGGACAAGGGACCTGGACCCTGATGGACAATGAGTCATTGTGACTTTCCCACCAGCTGGCATTCCTCTGTAACCCACTCACACTGTGCCCATCGCAGGCGAGGGGCATCGTGCCAGATCTCCATAGCAGCAGTCTGTCTGCCTGCCCCCCCCCCACCACCCACAACAACCCCCCCCCCCCCCCCCACGTTGGCGGTGGTTTCCCCTGAGCCCCCAGTAAAGGGCAGACGGGAGTGAGTGGCTCTGATAATGGTGGGGAGAGACTGATCCCCGGGGTTTGTGCTGAGGGCAGACACGGCAGTGGCAGCTCTCACTTTCCTCTCAATCAGTAGCCCGGAACAACGAGCCACATCCGTACAAAGTCCTGTTTGTGGTGGATGTGGGATTGAATCACAGAGCGCACACACACAGCACCGCTCTCACTCACTCACTCACACACACACACTACATTACAGAGACACACACAGCACCGCTCTCACTCACTCACACACACACACACATTACAGAGACACACACAGCACCGCACTCACTCACACACACACACTACATTACAGAGACACACACAGCACCGCTCTCACTCACTCACACACTACATTACAGAGACACACACAGCACCGCTCTCACTCACACACACACACTACATTACAGAGACGCACACAGCACCGCTCTCACTCACACACACATTACAGACACACACACAGCACCGCTCTCACTCACACACACACACACTACATTACAGAGACACACACATACAGCACCGCTCTCACTCACACACACACACACACTACATTACAGAGCGCACACACACAGCACCGCTCTCACTCACTCACTCACTCACTCACTCACTCACACACACACACACACACGCGCTGCACAGGGTTGGGAGCATTTTGTGAGAAGTGGCTGGAGGTTATTTTAACTTTGGTTCTGAATATAGTCGTTACTGAGCGGGTAACCCGAGACGCTGACATTCCCAGGCCGTCCGTTTGTCCCTAAATTGTCGACCGGCCTCACAGCTCGGTCGCAGGTTTGCCTTTCGCACGGGTTTGGTCATACTTCTCCCGAGCTGCCAACCCCGGGGGTGAGGGGTGGGGAGGGCAGGGGAACGGGACAAGGGAGACACACACAAACCAGTTCGGCCTCACGATCAACCTTCACTGTCGCCTGCCTTTGGGTCATTAATTCCAATTCTCAACGGCATGAGAAAAGGCCCCCAAAATGCAACATTTATCATTATTATTATTCATTATTATGACGAAGAAGGGAACGCCGCGTGTTCCAGCCGAGAGCGACTCGGTGCGGGTGTCAAAGCCACAGGCTGACCGACGACAGTCCCACCCGCCCCTCCCCAGGGCCAAGACCTCGCACCCACCATCCTCGGCCACACAAACATGTCGGCAAGGCTCTGTAGCTTCATTCACTTCCTTGTGCGTGTGCGTGTGCGTGTGTGTGTGTGTCTGCATTCCTCTCGGCACCCGGTTACACCTCTTCGCCAGCCACCGTCTCCTCATTAGCTCGGGAATGTGAGGAGGTCAGGGCGAGGAGGACTGGGACATAATAGTAATGATCCTTGCATTTGATTCAGTGCCTTATCACGTCGTCGAGACGTCTCAAAGCGCTTCACAGGGTGCACTGTAAAGTGGAGTGACCGTGTATTTTCGTGGGTGAAATGCGGCAGCCGATTGCGTACAGCAGCGTCCCACAAACGGCAGTGGGGGGGCGGGGGGGATGATGATGGTGTTGGGTGGGGGGAGAAAGAGAGACATGCAGTGAACATGGAGAGGAGAGACTGCACGATAAACAGACCACAAACACCCAGAAGAATGGTGGGTGGGTGGGTGGGGGGGGGGGGGGGGGGTGGGAACGTGTGTCACACACCCCCTCGCTGCTAAACACAGACCAGGGCCACAGCGCTGGTTCACTATCTGTGGGTTAACGCACTGGAGGGCATCAGGGAGATAGAGAGGGGTGGGGGGGGCGGAGGGGGGGGGGGGGGGGGGGGGGCGGAGGGGGGGTGGGGGGGGGCGGAGGGGGTGGGGGCGGCGGAGAGAGAGTGCGACTTGAGAGGCAATTCTCAGGTCAACCCACGAACAGGAGTGAAACTCTTTGTTGTTTATTTAGGGTCAAGGTGTTGAACGTGGAGCTGCGGTGCGGAGGGGAGTGGGGAGGGGGGGGATAGTCTTGTGGGGGGTGGGAACTGCTTGGAAAATTAGGAACATAGGAACATCGGAATTAGGAGCAGGAGAAGGCCATTCAGCCCCTGGAGTCTGCCCCGTCATTCAATAAGGTCGGGGCTGGTGGTTTGAATTTGATGAATTCTGGAATTCTCCAGAACATCACTGTAAATCTAGAGTCGGGTGGAATTTCTTCCCCCGTCTCACACCCGCACAGACACGCACACCCACACGCGAACACACACAGATACACACGCAAGGACACGCACAAATGTAAATCCAGGGCAGGTGGAATCTCTTGCCGCCGTGCGCGCACGTACACATAACGCGCGCGCGCACGCACGCACACAACACACCAGACACGACACACGCAGACGCAGCGCACAACACACGCAGACGCAGCACACAACACACGCAGACGCAGCACACGCAGACGCAGCACACAACACACGCAGACACAACACACGCAGACGCAGCACACATCACACGCAGACACAACACACGCAGACACAACACACGCAGACACAACACACAACACACACAGACACAACACACGCAGGCACAGCACACAACACACGCAGACACAGCACACGCAGACACAGCACACAACACACGCAGACACAGCACACAACACACGCAGACACAGCACACAACACACGCACACCTCCTATACATAAGATAACGAACAAGTTTTGACAAAAAACAAGACCGTGGCTGTGAAAGGCCGTGAGGAGAGCAAAGCACTGTTTACTGTAGACCTGTTCTCGGTGCGTGTGCGTGTGCGTGTGCGTGTGGGCGCTCTTCCTGCCCTGATGTGGCTCAGGAATTGGCTTGACATTGGGTCGGGGAGACCTGGAGTACATCTCTCAGCCTTTGATTCTCGTTTAAGGGTAACACACCAAAGACTTCTCAAAAGCCGCTTATCTTTCCCCACCTACACCGCCCCCCCCCCCCCCCCCCCCCCCCCCCACCCCCACACGCACACACACACACACACACAAGGACAGTGTGGCCGGCCGGATGATCTTTGCCCCCTCCCCCACTCGATACACACACCTAATATCAACAGAGCAGGAATTTGATGCCACGTTACAACAACAACAACAACAACAACAACAACTTGGGCTTCATAGAATCTTTCGCGTCCCGAGGACGTCCCAAAGACTGAGAAAATTCCTTCTTTTTCTTGCGGATCACTGGATGGATTTCCCTGTAGGTGGGGTGGCGGGGGCGGGGCGGGGGTGGGGGGTCTTTTCCGTCCATTGGGGTGGGGAGAGGGAGGGAGGGAGGAGTGTGGGGGGGGGGGGGGGTTAGCATTTAAACCAGTCTCGCAATCCCATCGCCACCTCGGTCTCATCTTGAACCATTTTTTTTAAAAAAAGCAAAGGAAGAAACACCTTCAATCGGAAAAATACATCAACAAATAAAAGCAGCTCAGCCTTCCCAGTCAGTCCAACACTGCGGATATAAATATTTTGTTCAAAAAAAAAGGACAAGGCTGCAATTGCAATTTATTTTCCCATTAAAAAAAAGATATTTTTGGGGGGGGATGGGTGGGGGGGGGGGGGGTGGAAGTTTTTTTTTTGGGGTGGGGGGGACACCCAAGAGGTAAAGGTATTTTTGTGTGGGGGGAGGAGGTAATGGTATTTTCTTTGGAAGGGGGGGAATGGTTTTTTTTTGGTTGGGAGGGGGGGGGGAAGGTTTTTTTTTGGAGGGGGGGGGTAGGTTTTTTTTGGGGGTGTGGGGGGGGGGGGGGGTTGCTGTCTTACCTGCTGTCTGTCAAACTGCTCTCTCTCTGCTTCCAGGCTGTGTCCAGAGCGTCTGTTGAGCACCTTTGCTGGTACCTGTCTGATGGTGTTCATGGCTGATTTAAAGGGTTAGTGTCTGTGTCTGTGTGTGAGTGAGTGTCTGTGTCTGTGTGTGAGTGAGTGAGTGAGTGAGTGAGTGTGTGAGTGAGTGTCTGTGTCTGTGTGTGAGTGAGTGAGTGAGTGAGTGTCTGTGTGTGTGAGTGAGTGAGTGTGTGAGTGAGTGTCTGTGTGTGTGAGTGAGTGTGTGAGTGAGTGAGTGTGTGTGTGTGTGAGTGAGTGTGTGTGTGAGTGAGTGTGTGAGTGAGTGAGTGTGTGTGTGAGTGAGTGTGTGTGTGAGTGAGTGAGTGTCTGTGTGTGTGAGTGAGTGAGTGTGTGAGTGAGTGAGTGTCTGTGTGAGTGAGTGTCTGAGTGTGTGAGTGAGTGTCTGTGTGTGTGAGTGAGTGAGAGAGGGAGAGAGATGAGATGAGAGAGAGAGAGAGTGGTTCCCTGAGGAAGGGGACTGTGCAGATCCACACCAGAGCTCCACTCTCCCTTTTCCCTTCTCTCTCCTTCCACACCAGTGACTGTCTCTCCGACTCAGCAGCGCTCCCCCAATGCTGCTGTTTGCATCACAGGAAAGGGTAGGAAGTAGGAAATAGGAGAGAGAGAGAGAGAGAAAATGGGAGAGAGAGAGAGAGAGGTAGTCAAACCCACAGAGAGCCACACAAGAGGATCAGAGCAGTCCCTGTGTTCCTCTCTGTGCATTGGTTTACTTGGCCAAGGATTTCACCACAGCAAAAACATCACATTACATTTGTAGATTTATCTCTCTCTCTCTCTCTATATATATATATATGTATATTTATTCATTTAGGTCAATTGGAGACTGGAGCTCAGAGCTGAGAGTCAGTGAGGATCAGAGGGTCAATGGTCAACCGCAGTGAAGACGGGAGCGCCGATGCCTGCACTTCGATACGCTGCCCCGATCCCGTCGTCGAGACGTCTCACAGCCCTTTTCGGGGGCGTGTGTCGTCTTTGATCCTCACCACCACTCCGCTTCCAAGTCTCTTAATTCCCCGGCACTTTCCCTACCTCTCCCGCCTGCCTACACACCCCACCCGCCACCCCGATCGCCAGCCACCGTCGCCTCCGCTCGACTGGCTCCAGCCTCCTTGCTCGTCGCTCGTGCCCTCCTTTCCACCGTCGGCGGCCGCACTTTCGGCCGCGACGCCCCGAAATTCTGGAGCGCTCTCCCTCAAACCCTCCCGCCACCTTCCGGTCACGCCAGAAGGTCTTCCTCTTCAACCGCGCTCACGGTCACACACATCCCCCAACCCCCAGGCTCGCTCGCTCGCTCACTCACTCACTCACTCACTCACTCACTCACTCACACTCACTCACTCACTCACTCGCATTTAAACACGCATGATGGGCTTTGACAACCTTGAGATTCCTTGCATTCCATGATTGCAGTGACAGGATGGCGTGAGGTGGAGTCAGATGAAAGTGAGCGAGCAAAGAAATTGCGCGCAACATCCTCACGAAAACAGACATCGGAAAGACGGGAAGGTTTCTGCGGTTGTGAGGGCGCGGGACAGGTGAAAACACACTTAGCTCCTGTCCCACATGAGTCTTTTGGATGCAGAAAGCCCCTCAATCATTTTATCCTGAGTAATTTTACCGTTTTTAGATCTACGCTTATGTCTGGAGTGTTTCGGGCCGCCCAGGATTTGGCAAATTATTGAAATCACAGCTTTGGTTCTCCACATCGACCCATCCTCTCCGTCCGCTCAGCGAGCACTGACCCGCCCCACCATCGGCGATCGGGCCTTCAGCCTCTCTGCCCGCACCCTTTGGAACTCCATCCCACAGTCCCTCTGCCTCGCCCCTTCCAAGGCCCATTTCAAGACGCTCCTCTACGACCGCGCCTTCGGTCATCCTCTTATCCCCACTCTCCCTGACCTCCTCCATCCCTCCCAACTGCCATCTCTGGTCCAAATCCTTGACTGTCCAGCGCCTTGGGACATGAAAGGAGCTTTATTTGTTGCTGCAAAACAGCAGTTGCCCCAGAAAACCAAACACGTGAAATCCTCTGAAACTGTAACCTTGTGGGAGCCCACCCTTAGTCTTCACAAATCGTAAAGTAAGCTCTTACACAGAGTTTTGAGGAGGTTTTAAAAAATACACTTTTATGTGTGTTGTGTAGCTAAAAATAAAAGTTTGACATTGCATTAGTACAAAGGTTACAATTTGTTTTTACACAGTGCTTCACAGACAAATTAATGCCCCCGTTTCGCTTCTGAACAAGCGACCGGCCGCGACAGGTAGAAATAAATCGTTTTGTTTTAAGAGCTGTAGTGGAAAAATATATCATAAGGATTTAAAGGAAATAAAGAAAACTGTTCTCGACAACATGTTATTTCGACTCGAGTTTCCATTTCCATGTCCCTGATCAATCAATGCTTTTATAACAGTCATATTAAATATAAAATAGGAAAAACATCAAATGAAGTACGCTCGCAATTGCTGTATCGGTTTCGAATGTTAAAGCCCTGGGCACCACGACACAGTGTGATACTGAGGGTCCCTATTTTTAACACTCACGCTCCACCATTGATTGGGGTTACCTGCACAGCAGACTGCTCTGAAACGGCAGCGCGGTTTCAATCCATCTGCTCGCTTCCTGCCAGAAACCATCTCCATTAACCAGTCACCAAGTTATTGCTAGCATTAAGCACTCTGAAGTCTAGCCCTTCTTCTCTAGGTTCAGACTGCTGTCTGTCAAAATTACAATACAAAATTACATTTGTACAGTGCCTTTCACGTCGGGAAGATGTCCCAAGGCCCTGGGACGTCCCCAGAAATATATTTCTATTAAAAAAAACAAGATCCAGGCCCCCTTCGAACTGTGAAAGATCAGTCATACGTCATCAGTTATCTCTTCCAGCAGCAGATATACATACATCGCTTACCCATCTGCCAGGACCAAAGGTTCAGTGCAGGAGAGAGAGAAACATCGTGACAGCTGCCAGGACACGGTGGGTAAAAAAACAGCAGCTCTGCCGGGCTGTCCGAAACACTACCACATCGAGGTACTCAACAAGTCTAGTTCCACTATAATCAACCTGGTGACTGACGTTCAACAGAACAGAGGCCCGGGGAAAAGGACTCCATTACAGACACGAATGGAGACAACAGCCGCCTGTTTCCATGTATTTATTAGCAACGTACATATCTTCATCCTGAAGCGTGATATCTCTCACAAGACGGTCCATTGTTAAATATTACATTTATTTATCACCAAACCAGGCTTCACTCTTGTTCCCCAGCTCATGGTTATCTCACAGGATCTCGTCTGTTTGTTAACTTACTTTGGCCCAGTCAAGGAAAAGTACAACCCGCCCAGGTGTTTGCTCAACTGTATAATTTATTTCTTCCTTTGTGTTGTGTGGACTTTCTTCTGTATTAGTGTGAGCTACCCTCCTGAAAACAACAAGAACAAATTACATTTAAACACAGCGCCTTTCATGTCGGGAGGACATCCCAAGGTGCGGGACAGTCAGGGATTAGCATCTAAGATGGGGGTTGGGATCAGGAGGGCAGGGGTAGGAGGGTGACCGGAGAGTGTCTTGAGACGTGCGTTGCAGGAGGTAAGGGAGGGAGCAAGGTGAGGCGAGTCAGGGGGAGGGAGTCAGGAAACTGCTGAGCGGAGGGAGCAGACAGGCAAAGTGGAATTAACAAGTCGCAGAGGTAGGATGGAGCAAGGCCGTCGAGGGCTTTGAAGGCGACATCATCCGAGTGAGCACAACTTAGCAAAAGCTTACATAACCCTATTCCAGAAATCGCACATTATACAATCAAACAAATGCCCTGCGTTTGATTTGCCAGTGACGGCGTGTTATGTAGGCAACCGAGGCAACGAACGTGTGCAAAGACTTCTCCCGCAAATCCCCCCCACCACACACTGACACACACACACACACACACACACAGCGTTGAAGTTAATGAATGATCGATTAGCCTGGTTGATTGTTGCTCAGGGCACCGGTAGAAACTCCTCTCTCTCTCTTCCACTCGCATCTTTAACCAGAAGGACACGCAGACAGATGGGACCTCGGTTTAGCGTCTCATCAGAAGGATCCGCAGCGATTGGAAAACCACAGAGAAGTCAGTGGCCTTGAGTACTTCCCTTTCCTCCCCCGCTTATATAAAACATGACCAAATTCAAATCTCCCTAAAGCAGATTACATCAAGTCACAGTGAGAGCGGCTTACAAAGATTTACCCAGATTTCCACTTAGGAAGCGTCGCGAGGCAAAGAGAAATCAGGTCAATGTAGCTTCAAAGCGACTGCGGTACATAACACAACCAGCCTATTACAGAAGAGACTCCCCTCCCGTTACATAGTCTGAGCTGACGCTTCGGTGCATTTTTGGTGGCGTCGTCCTTCGGATGAGACGTTAAACCGAGGTTCCGTCTGCCTGTTCGGGTGGATGTTGAAAATCCTGCGGCCCTACTCGAAAACAGAAGGGAGTTTCTATCTCACTCCCCCGGTGTCCTGGCCGACAATCCCCCAAATAAAATCGGTCACTCACTTCCGACTGTTTGTGGGACATTGCTGAACGCAGCTGACTGCCGCTTTTCGCTCACAAAACACACAATCAATCTGCTTCACGGTGTAAACTGCGAAGCGCTTTGAGACGTCTCAACGATGTGATAAGGCGCTATATCAAATGACGCAATAAGTTGCTATTGTCAAGGATTATGATAAGGTTGCGGTGGATACGGGAGGCTGTGCTGGACAGGGCTCACTCACCCTGGTATTGTTGCCGACGCTGGGGCAGGACAGGCCAGGGGGAAGCTGGGTGCTGCGCTCCAGGTTTGCCACCATCTGCCGGGACTCTGCCAGCAGCCGCTGCAGCTTGCTCGTCGGGGAACAGTCATCTCGGCAAGTCTGCGGCAGGCGTGAAAAGGTGTTACAACAGGAAAACAACAGACAACTTGTACATGCAGCGTAGCGTCCCACAGTGCTTGACAGTGTTGGAGCACGAAGCCGAGCCGAGGGAAGGTGACTGTAAGTATTGTCAAAGAGGAAGGACTTCGGCATGACCTGAAGGTGGGGAAGGAGGGGGAAAGGCGGACGGATAGAGGACGAGTGTTCCAGTGTTTCGGGCCATAGTGGCTGAAAGCGTGACCACCGATGGTGGAGCGGAGGGCACAAAAACTGATTTTTTAGGTTTTACAATACAGGGTGAATCCGAGGTCCCTCACTCTTAATAGAGGTTTTAATTATTAATTAAGTTATTTTCCCTTCACCAGCAGTCGGAGCTTCAGCCTCTCTGCCCATACCCTTTCGAAACTCCATCCTGGAGCCCCCTCCGCCTCACCCCTTCCTTCGCCTCCTTCAAGGCCTTCTCAAGACCTTCCTCTTCGACAGTGCCTTTGGTCACCCTCTTACTACCACCCTCCCTGCCCTCCACCCCTCCGGATCCCAACCCCCAGCTTCGCCAGGCGGGACGGTGGATGACGGATTGCGCCCTTGGACTATAGTAGAACGTGTTAAACCCAAACCCTGTGGGGATGTGATCAGGGTGACTGTGTCCGACTTAACTCTTCGTCAAACCTTAAAGGCGACACGGGGAAAACGGGTTCATCAACATTGCCCTCGGCTGCACTATGGATTCCCAGCGCTCGCTGCCTTTTAACCCCTAAGATCCCCTCAACCATCCACTCGCCCCCAAGCGTGAGGCGACGACTCACACTGTTGTTGGATGCGGACCCCAGCCCGCTGTCCTCGGCACTGGGCAGCTTGCCCGGCGAGGCCGGGATGCTATTGGCCGTCAGGTCATCCTGGTAACTGCCCTTCCTCCTCGACCTATCTCGCAAGGGGTTGTTGTGGGCGGCCGTTGGCGATTCCAGGCCCAACATGTCCATCTCCAGCTTCTCCTCGCTGCCGACAACAAAGGGCATGTGGTCAACAAAACCCACCACACCACCACCACCACCACGACACACAAGAGAGACGTCAGACTCCCCACCCATCGCCCATCCCAGTCAATGTTACGCCTCAAGCATTTGCACACTTCCCTCTCTAACGTGGTCACCAAGCTGTGACTTGCGAGACTTTCCACGTCCTAACAACCCTCTCCATGTTTTAAAATAAACTCTCCCCTCTCTCCCTTTCATTTTTTTTCCTCTCCCTGCCTCCCTCCCTCTCACTCCTTTTTTCCTCTGGTCCTCACTCTCTCTCCTTTTTTCCTCTCTCCCTACTCCTTTATCACATCTCGTTTGCCGGCTTCCACCAAGACGAGAAAATCTCCCCCAAAACTCTGCACCGTTTGCTCACCTGCCTGACCTGGAACGTTGTCGCTAACTCACCTTTTTTTACGGGCGCATTTAGGATTGTCTAACTCGGGTGGGAGGCCTGAGCCATCGTTCAGGTACAGCCACCACAGGTCCTTCATGTCCACGTTGGGCTGATAAATGCTCATCCACTCGGGGTCTGACTTGGGGGACCCCTGGGCGACCTCGCTCTTCTTGACCGGGAATCGGGGCCCCTCCTCCCCGGCTCCGCGCTCGCCCACCTCGGCCCCGCCGTACCTCTCCAGGAGTTTGGGGGGCTCCCAGGCCGAGGCAGAGATGGTGGGGGTGGAGGGCTGCCGAGCGGAGCAGCGGCAGCCTCCGCAGCCGGTGGTGTGGTGCTCGGGGTTGGGGTAAGCTCCGCCCCTCGCGGGCTCCGCGGGCTCCGCCCCTTTGCCCTCCGGCAGCCCCTCGCTCCTCCACCTCCTGCTCCCCAGCCCACTCTCCTCCCGCGCCTGGGGGGACCCACTGTCAGGCAATCTGGGGGTCTGCTTCGACAGCACATACTTTGTGAGGTTCTTCACGTAGTCGCTGGCGATGGTCTGCGGGGTGTAGCTGGTGAACACAGGGCTGCTGTGATCGTACTCCTTGTGCGATGGGCTGTGAGAACTCCTCACCTCTGAGCTGTAGCGCCTACCGCAGTTAGCACTGGCGGCCTCACTCACAGCCTGCTCTCTGCTCGGATTCACGCTCAGCTCAAACTCCTGGTTCTGTTTTGGCTGCATGGCCTTTGCCAGGTCATCCTTGTGCCTCACTGTGCTGCTGAAACTATCCTTTCTCTGCTCTCTGGCTGCCTCCGTCCTCCACTTCCTATACTCGTGCCCCTCAATCTGGCTCCTCCCGTCCCTACCTTGCCTCGTAGTGTCTGACTCGGAGTGTTTACTTGTACTTAAAAAGGGAGGGAGGGAGGGAGGGGGAGAAAGAGAGAGTAGATCATAGAATGGATCTTGCCAGCCAAAACAGCTTAACTCAAGAGAAAAACCCTGCCCGACTGAACACACTCTTCCTTCCTGCCCTCGCCTGCTTACGGCACAAGGAAGGTGCTTTAAGCAATGGGAAAGGAGTAGTTATGCCGCGAGGGGTGGGGGGAGAAGGAAACAGGGGATAGATGACACGCCATCCACACAATATCTCTCCCGTTTCCCAGCCCTTAAAAGGGAGTAGTGCCCAGCCTGATGGGCAGAGGTTAGTAATAATTATAATAATCCTTTTCAGTGGTAATAATTAAGTCTGAACAGCAATTACCGCAGGGGCTTTTAGCCCAATGCACAATTTGGCATGACCCTTTGACCATATTGAAAAATACTTCACTCCTTGCATTTGATACAGCGGCTTATCATGACTGAAAGCACTTCACAGAATAATCTGTAAAGTGGAGTGTAGTGACTGTGTGTTTTAGTGTTAATCCGCAACTCTCCGCAGCGGAGAGTGAGCTCACAGGGCGCTTGGCTCGGCTGGGGAAGCGTGAAAGGCACTTTGTAAATGCAAATTGTCGTTGCTGTTGTGTTCAGGATTTTTGGGGGGTCGGGGGGGAAAGCAATGGGAAAATGAATCTCTTTTAGGGAAGGAGAGAGACATTATTATCTGCAGTCAAACCTTCCCGTTTACCTGATTTCCAGAATTTTCTCCTCCTGCTTTTGAATCAGCTCCTGAGAGCTCGCCAGGTTGAGGTGTAGAAGCTGCAGGTCGTGTTGTTGCTTTTCGTTTACCTGATAGCAACAATAACTAATAAGAGCAACTAGTCTTTGTAACTGGTGACATCAACTTGTGACCACAACTAGCGATGACCCCCATAACTAATAATAATCGATAGCAACCATTACAAGATATAATCATAACAACAATAGTCCTTGCATTTGATACAACGCCTTATCACGTTGTTGAGACGTCTCAAAGCGCTTCACAGGATATTCTGTAAAATGGATTGACTCTGAATTTTGTGAATTTGGTGAAACGCGGCAGTGAATCTGCCCAGGAATGTCCCACAAACAATCGTGGACCAAGGGACCAAGTTATTTATTGGGGCTGGGGGGGAAGAGGGACTATTACCCATGGAAAACAATCCGCCAATCGACTAACAACCAACGTACTGCTAGGTAAACAGAGGCGTGGGTGGATAAAGAAACTTGCCTAAGGCGTCACCTCACCTGGGAATTAAACCTTAAAAAGAAATCCCATGTCATGAAAGGATGGGGAGTCGCTCCCGGTGAGAACAATCCCAGCGGGATGGCTAACTCCGGACTGGAGCTGTGGTGAGGAGAGCCCTACCTGCCGAAGGCCATGCAACTCTGTGTCCGCTCGCTCCTGCTTGGATTTGGCGAGCTCCAGCAACTGATCTTTCCTCTTCTCCCTTTCCACTGTGAAGAGAGCACGGAGAAAGTTCCTGAGCAATGCTTTCCCAGCTCTCTTACCCCCACCTCTCGTATCAGCCGTGACCAGGGACAAAGGGTCTCGAGAGAGAGACCTTGAGAAGGTTTAACAGGGGCGACGTGATTAAGTGTCTCGGAGATGGAGACGGGTTTGTGAGCAGTTAATACTAAGAAATTATTTTGCAGCAATTACTAAGAACGTTGCAAACTCATTCACCTGCTAAGGTCAGCTCACTGATCAGGTACTGGTTTTCTTGCTTAAGGTGAATAATCTCTTCTCTCTGCTCATTATTTTCCCCTGTCTTTTCATCTAACTCATCTGAAGGGAAGAGAAGGGAACGATCAGAGGTTATTAATAGCACGGCCGACTTGAGCCAAACCGAGACGTTTTACACTGCGTAGAACAAACAATAATCCAACAACAACAAATAAAATGTTCACAGCCCCTTTCAAGTTGGGATGACGATCCAAGGCGCTGGACAGTCAAACAATTGCACTCGAGCTGAATGTTGGGATCAGGAGGGGCGGAGGGCAGGGAGGTCAGGAATAGGACGGACGGTGACCATTGGTGTGGTCAAAGAGGAAGGTCTTGAGACGAGCCTTGAAGGAGGCAAGGTGGAGGGGCTCCGCTATGGAGTTCCAGAGGGTGGGGGCAGAGAGGCTGAAGGTCCGACCGCCGATGGAACACGAACAATGCTTTTCAGGAACACAAGCACTTCCGATATTTAAACCCCGACAGACCAGCCAGTGCCCCAGGGCAGCACCCACCTCTAAGCTTACAGATCTCATGTCTCAGTCTCTTTGAGTGTTGCTTGCAATCCTGCACCTCTTTCCTGGTGTTGGTTTCGTTCAGCCTGGCCTCTCGCAGCGCGCTCTCTAAGGTTTTGAACCTGGCTGAAAGATCGATGATGTGATTGGTCGCTTCCACCATGTCCTTGTCCTATGGTTCCCGGAGAAAGTGAGGGTAGTGAGGTAGGGGGGAGTGGCGGGGGTGGGGGGGGGAAAGTAACAATATTTTTAATGAGGCTAATAAACGAGGATAACTCACACACCCCACTAATAACAAATTAGATTTACACAGCACCTTTCACAGCAGGTGGATGTCCCAAAGCGCTGTACGGTCAAGGATGTGCACACGTCACAGACAGACACAACAGACACACACACACACCACAGACACACACACGTGCACCCACCACACCCCCACACACAGACACACATACACAGACACACCCTGAGCATGGCAGCTCCCATGCGTTGCGGTTACCTTTAGTTTCAACATGGTACTGAGCTCCTGTTCCCGGGCCTGCAGCTGCCCAACCTGTGCCGAGAGCTCCAGCATGGAGGTGTTCAGGCTCTTGTTACGCTCCTGGGCGAGAGGAGCAGAGAACCATGAGTAGGCGTTACAGTGCGGAGCCCATCAGGTTTACATTGGTGTGTTTCTCTATGAGCCCCTCAATATAATCCCCCTCTCATAGGAACAGGGCCTGTTCCACCATTCTATCAGATGATGGCTGATCTGTACCTCAACTCCACTTACCCGCCTTTGCCCCATATCCCTCAATACCCTGAGCTAACAAAACATCTAGCTGCCTCAGTCTTGAACATTTGAATTTATCCAGTGTCCACTTCCCCCCATCCCCACAATCCCCTCAAACCCTTTAACATCAAAAGAACCAGAGGGGAGATGAGGAGAATTTTTGTTGAGGCAGCGAGTTGTTACGATCTGGAAGGCATTGCCTGAAAAGGATGGTGGAAGCAGGTAAAATAATAACTGTCAAAGGGAATTGGATAGGTACTCGAATAGAAAAACAATTGCAAAGTTATGGGGGAGAGGAGCTTATTGGAGGACATTTGGTTCATCATGCTCTTTCACAGGCTCGATGGGCCAAATGGCCTCCTTCTGTGCTATAGGATTCTACGATCTCTCTGCTCCGGACAGCCATACCTCGAGCTCCTCACAGTTGCTGACAGCCTCTCCTGCCTTGTGGTTGGTTTCCTGTAGCTGTTGCTGAGTGCTGCTCAGGGCTTTCAGGCAGTCGTTTTGCTGAGCCTCCAGGATCTTGTGCTGCGTCGTCAGTGTCCGAATCAGCTCGTTCCTCTTTCTCAACTCGTCTTTGTTCATTCAAAAGACAAACGCCGAGACGTTACTAAGTGGAGATGGTGCAGGGACGCAACATCACCGCGACAATCCACTCCAATCCCTTCCTCTCCCCCCAGCCAACCAAAACCAGCTGATATTAATTTTCCTAAAGTCCATTATTATTCAATTGCCTTCGCAACAACAACAAATTGCATTGGCACAGTGGCCTTCAAGCAGGGAATGCTGAGCAATGGCGTCAAGCTGGGGAGAGAGGGGAGGTGATCGTAGGAGTGGTCGAAGAGGAAAGTCTTCAGTCAATGCTGAGAGAGACTGGGCGCGATCGAGTCCCTGAAAGATTTTGGGCAGTTAATGTTTTCTCCTGAGGAAATCTTGGCTCTTTCAGGGCTGGTTTCAAGACCCTCCCTCTTTGACCTTCAGTCACCCTCCTACCACCACACCTCCTGCCCTCTACCCATCCTGATCCCAACCCCCAGCTTGGGTGCAAATCCCTGATTCTCCAGCACCTTGGGATGTCCTCGCTAAGTGAAAGGCACTGTGTAAATGTAATTTATTGTTGTTGCCCTCCAGCCTGCGATCCCATCCCCGACAGCCTGCTCTGTGCGCGCACACACATACACACACACACAGCTCTGTGTAAACGCCTGTCAAACCTACACGCCTGTCAAACCTACAACAGTCTCTCCTGTCAGTACTGACTTTCCAGCTTGGCGCATCTCTCCTCCAGCGTGAGTATCCGCAGGCGGTCCTCCTCCCAGGCCAGCAGTTGTTTCTGATGAGCCGCCACCATCTCATTCAACTCTCGATCCCGGTCTTTCAGCTCCATCACTAGAAGCTGGAGCTCGTTACGCTGTTTCTGAATGGTCGAATTCTCTAAATCCAGGTTCCCGTTCTGGAGGGAGGGAAGTGGGAGGGAAGGTAGAGTCACTGTAGTGTAGTTGTTAGTGCGCTTGCCTTGCAAGAGAGAGGATCTGGATTTGATTCCTGGGCGGGTCAGGACGAAACATTAGGTAAGTTTCCTTACTCCACACACACCCACACACCTCTGGTTACCTAGCAGTAAGTAGGAACCCGGTTGTTAGCCAATTGGCGGACCAAAAAATAAATTGGTCACTCAATCCACGACTGTTTGTGCAACACTGCTGTGAGTAATTGGCTGCCGCGTTTTGCTCACAAAATACACAGTAAATTGACTTTACAGTATAATCTGTGAAGCGCTTTGAGATGTCTCAATGACGTAATAAGGTGCTCTATCAAATGCAAAGATTATTATTATTATTAAAGAGAAGACATCAGTCAGCGCCGAGTTTCTTGTGTTTCTGAACGCTCTGGGACGCTACCCTGAGTGAGCAGCACTCTATAAATGCAAGGTGGTGTTGTGGTGGTGTGAGGTGTGAGAATGTCTCTGCTTGCTCGCCCGCCGGCTTTTACTCACACTTTTTACAGAGGTATTGTACGGGGGGACGGGATGCATTGCCTTTGTAGAGCACACTTTAGATCTTGCTCCGGTGGCTTGGCTGGTGTCTTGCATTTTACCAAAGTTCAACCTCGAGTCGCCAATAGATTTGGGGCAGTTAATGTTTTCTCCTGAGGGCTGAGAATTCCGGACAAATGGTCACTTTCACAACATACATCTTTAAACAATAACGTGCGTTTTTATAGCGCCCCTCATGCAGGGTAGTGTCCCAGAGCGCTTGACAGTGGTGGAGCACGATGCTGAGCCGGGGGTGGAAGTGTCCACGAAGAGGAAGGTCCTCAGGTGCGACCTGAAGATGGGGAAGGCGGAGCGATAGAGGAAAAATGCTCCAAAGTTTCAAGGAGTAGTGGCCGCCGCTGGTGGAACGTAGGGCACTAGGGACGAGCAGGAAGCTGGAGCCAATCGGCTCTTCTCTCTGCATTATTGCCCATACCTTAGATTTTGGAGTGCTGTGCCATGGCTCGAGATGACTTTCTGCAAGAGAGTGAAAGTGGAATGAAATGCATGTTCCATGTGCACTGCAATCAAATACTGGAAAACAGAAGGAACCCTACAGAACGTTCAGAATAATTCCTCTCAAACATGGGCAAACAGGGCAGTCAATATTGTGCCCAGCAATGCCCCACAAGCAGCCGTGAAGCAAATGAGCAGCTGTATCTGAGGGAATGTTGGTCAGGATAGTGGGTGAGAAAAATTTCTCTTGAGTAAAATCATAGAATCCTAAAACACAGAAGGAGGCCATTCGGCCCATCGTGCCTGTGCTGGCTCTTTGGAAGAGTTATCCAATTAGTCCCACTCCCCCGCTCTTTCCCCAAAGACTTGCAATTTTTCTGCTTTTTAAGTATATATCCAATTCCCTTTTGAAAGTTATTATGGAATCTGCTTCCAGCACCCTTTCAGGTAGTGCGTTCCAGATCGTAACAACTCACTGCATTAAAAGAAGTCTCCTCATCTCCCATCTGGCGCTTTTGCCAATTAACTTAAATCTGGGTCCTCTGATTACCGAACTATCTCCCAGAGAAAACAGTTTCTCCTTATTTACTCTATCAAAATTTCTCATAATAATCCCATGGGATCTTTATCGTCTGCACAGGTGGGACCTCATCTTAACGGAAAGAGGGTATCTCCGACCATACAGCGCTCCCCCCACCCCAGCAATGCACTGCACTGGATGTTTAGTTTAGTCCCACTTGTTTGAGTAAACTCAAGAGTTCCCGACATGGAAGATGGGTGGAGGGGGCGGCTACAACCCACAACAGTCAGACTCAAGAGACGAGAGTGCAAGTGACTGAGCCAGGCTGACACCTGGCTTGCAGAGTACCTGAGGTAGAATTCGATGCATTTTTGTGTTGCCTGGGATTGATCGCGGCCAAGTCTCCAGACGGGAGATCCTCCATCTCAACACATGGTACCTGGGTCAGTGCAATAAGAGATTGTTAGTCCTGACACATGTGTTCCTCCCAAACACCGGGAATTATTATGCAATAATAGTAATAATCCTTGCATTTGATACAGGCCTTACCATGTCTTTGAGACGTCTCAAAGCGCTTCACAGGATATACTGTAAAGTGAATTGCCTGTATATTTTGTGGACAAAACGTAATGCAATCGCAAGGAGGAGCATTCAACTTCATCAACATCATTCTAATTGAGAGGATCATTCAAATGAGACGAGAGGGGGGGGAGGGGGGGCAAAGACAGAGGATGAGAGGGAGTCACACACACACAGATAAAGAGGGTAAAGGAAGACACATTGAAGGTAGAAATATAACCCATTGTTTCCATTTTACTTTGAAAACAACAAGCACAAGTTTACACAAGTTCAAAGCTCCGTTACCGCAGAGCACGGCTCGTTTTCCAATTCTTTCCCATCGCTTCGGGCACGCCTGGCTACGATCTTGAGAGAAAACAAACAAAAAACCCAGGTCCACACAGAAAAAAAAACTTGAACCTGCTTCCCTGGAAGTTTATACATCTACGTGATTAATATCAATCAAACAGGTTTAGCAGCTTCTCTGTAACAGACAATAACAACAAATTCCATTTGTTTAGAACCTTTCGTGTTGGGAGGATGTGCCTGGGTGCTCGGTGTATCCAGTCCTGGAATAAGACAGATCAACGACGGCACAATTACCCGAAATACTCACCATTCTGAGAAAGTTGGAGATAGTGGAATTCAGAGCCAACTCTCCAGATCTGAATAAGCAGGCAGAGGAAAGAAGTCCAGAACCACACCTATAAACATACCATGTAATTCCAACCGCAGCGACATGAAATGTTTATTTGACTGGATGATCCAGGGAAATTTTTACAAATATTTAACCATTTAGCACGAGTCACATGATGCGGGATCGCTGCACTTGTGAGCTCATAATATTCACCATCCAACCAATCACTGGGCTCCCCAGACATCATGGTGGGGGCTGTCATGAACCTCACTCCCCTTTCCCCCCATCCCGATCCTCTCCTTTCCCCAGCTCGTTCCCTCCCCCACTACCTGAACAGAAATACACAGAACCCACTTTGACATTTCATAGTTCACAGAATCAGTCAGTTCTGCCCATGACTTTTGCATTGTTTTTTCCATCTAGACACCTTCCCTCCCAACCGTTATTCCAATTGAATTGGCTGCCGCGTTTCGCCCACAAAATACAGTCAATCCACTTTACAATATATTCTGTGAAGCTCTTTGAGACATCCCAATGACCTGTTAAGGTGTTATATCAAATGCAAGGATTATTATTATTATTAATCTTTTAATCAAGCGTGTATCTAATTACCTTTTTAAACGGATTTACGGGCTGTGGCTGGACAAAGGTTCGTGGCAGAGAATTCCACATTCGACCACCTTGCGTGGAAAGATTTTTTTTCCCCAACCTCCCCTTTTAAATCCTTTCTGCGATTATCTTAAATCTATGCCTTGAGGTGTGCCAAAAGACACATAGCATTGTTCCCACTGCACAGTCACACCGTGTTAAGAGTACCAACACAGTGGTGTACAAATGGATCGCTTTGAGGTTTGAGAATATTACCAAGTTTAGAATAAGGTTTAGAACAAAGGCAGTAGTCAAGACCTCCACTGGACACGTGAACATTGAGACACACTCTCCGACTCACTTTTGGAGTAACTGTTTCTCTTCTTTTGGAGTAACTAAAACACTCTCTTTTTCAGTGAGCGAGCGAGCAAGAGATAGCTTCTCTCTCCCTCTCATGTTCTCTATTTTCTGCTAACACTGGTGCCCGTGTTCATCTCTCTCTCTCTCTCTCTCTAACACGTGCTTCAGTCAAAATACTGTATTAGTGTGTGAGCCTCTCTGTCCCTCACGGTATCAGTGTGTCTGAGAGTCTGTGTGTCTTTCTGTACTCATTGTCTGTGTCTCTCTCTCTCTCTCTCTCTGTGACAAAGTGCGTCTCCCAGTGTGTCGGGGTGCGTGTCTCTCTCTGTGTCGGGGAGTGTGTCTCCCTATGTGTCGCCCTGTGTGTTGGGGTCTGTGTGTCAGGGAGTGTATCTCTGTGTGTGTCAGGGTCTGTGTCTCCCTGTGTGTCAGGGTCTGTGTCCCCGTGTGTGTCGGGGAGTGTGTCTCCCTGTGTGTCGGGGAGTGTGTCTCCCTGTGTGTCGGGGTCTGTGTCTCCCTGTGTGTCGGGGTCTGTGTCTCCCTGTGTGTCGGGGAGTGTGTCTCCCTGTGTGTCGGGGAGTGTGTCTCCCTGTGTGTCGGGGAGTGTGTCTCCCTGTGTGTCGGGGAGTGTGTCTCCCTGTGTGTCAGGGTCTGTGTCTCCCTGTGTGTCGGGGTCTGTGTCTCCCTGTGTGTCAGGGTCTGTGTCCCTGTGTGTGTCGGGGAGTGTGTCTCCCTGTGTGTCAGGGTCTGTGTCTCCCTGTGTGTCGGGGTCTGTGTCTCCCTGTGTGTCAGGGTCTGTCTCCCTGTGTGTCAGGGTCTGTGTCCCCGTGTGTGTCGGGGAGTGTGTCTCCCTGTGTGTCGGGGAGTGTGTCTCCCTGTGTGTCGGGGAGTGTGTCTCCCTGTGTGTCGGGGAGTGTGTCTCCCTGTGTGTCAGGGTCTGTGTCCCCGTGTGTGTCGGGGAGTGTGTCTCCCTGTGTGTCGGGGAGTGTGTCTCCCTGTGTGTCGGGGTCTGTGTCTCCCTGTGTGTCGGGGAGTGTGTCTCCCTGTGTGTCGGGGAGTGTGTCTCCCTGTGTGTCGGGGAGTGTGTCTCCCTGTGTGTCGGGGAGTGTGTCTCCCTGTGTGTCGGGGAGTGTGTCTCCCTGTGTGTCGGGGAGTGTGTCTCCCTGTGTGTCGGGGAGTGTGTCTCCCTGTGTGTCGGAGTCTGTGTCTCCCTGTGTGTCGGGGTCTGTGTCTCCCTGTGTGTCGGGGTCTGTGTCTCTGTGTGTGTCAGGGTCTGTGTCTCCCTGTGTGTCGGGGTCTGTGTCTCCCTGTGTGTCGGGGAGTGTGTCTCCCTGTGTGTCGGGGAGTGTGTCTCCCTGTGTGTCGGGGAGTGTGTCTCCCTGTGTGTCGGGGTCTGTGTCTCCCTGTGTGTCAGGGTCTGTGTCCCTGTGTGTGTCGGGGAGTGTGTCTCCCTGTGTGTCGGGGAGTGTGTCTCCCTGTGTGTCGGGGAGTGTGTCTCCCTGTGTGTCGGGGTCTGTGTCTCCCTGTGTGTCGGGGTCTGTGTCTCCCTGTGTGTCGGGGTCTGTGTCTCCCTGTGTGTCGGGGAGTGTGTCTCCCTGTGTGTCGGGGTCTGTGTCTCCCTGTGTGTCAGGGGTGTGTGTCTCCCTGTGTGTCGGGGTCTGTGTCTCCCTGTGTGTCGGGGTCTGTGTCTCCCTGTGTGTCGGGGTCTGTGTCTCCCTGTGTGTCGGGGTCTGTGTCTCTCTCTCTGTGTCTCAGCCTTTGTCCCGCCGGGGTCCTTTCTTACAAACACAGGTGTCTGCCGCAGAGCCGCAACGGATATGTATTTAAAAAAATCAAAGTGACCCAACAATAGAATCGTGATCAATAAAATCTCTCGGCGGGAGGGGAGGGGGAGGGGGAGGGAATACACTGATCACAAATCGAACCAGCGGGACAGCAGAAACCATTTGCTTTGCAAAATATGGCGGTAAAGTCAGTCAGGCAGTCTCGGGGGGCGACTATGTGCGCGGATTGCGGGTGCCGGCGGGTAGGAGAGGACCCGGAGCTGCTGCAGACGGATACACCGCACAGAGCGGCTGCGGAGGTAAATGTCGGGGGCGAGAGGGGGGGAGAGAGAGAGAGAGAGAGACACACACACACACACCGTGGCCGGGCTCGGCCTGGCGACCCGGGGGGAGAGCCCGGGGTTCGCGTGTTGCCGAGGGGCAGTGAGGGTGAGGCTTCCCCCTGGGGTGGGTGGGGAGGGGGGACCTCCCTGGCCATTTGTCCCCCGTCCCCCCCCACCCCCACCCCCTAAAATACCATATATATACATAATATACTATGTTGTAATATGTGTTCTATATTTTAATATATTACTCATGTTCTATATTGTGATACATACGACATATAATTCTATTTTAATTTTTTTTGAAAAAAAACAATATGTTTTGATCTATAATTCTGTATTGAAATCTAGATATATATATATAAAGTATATAACAATATATATATATATATATATGCATGTCTGCGTCAAAACCTCAACATACTTTACGTTGTCAGCCCACGGCAGGTGTAGAAGCTTTGACAGCGCAGCGATGGTAATTGACGGAATCGGGTTGAGGAGTGCAGTCTCGTAGCTTAGTGATTAGAACGCTCGCCTCCCGAGCGAGAGGACTCGGGCGGGGGGCGAGACCTTAGGCAAGTCTCCGCACTCCCCACTCCTCTGTCTACCCAGCAGTAAGTAAGAATCCAGTTGTTAGTTGACTGGCAGATCGCTTTCCAGGGGTAATAAATCTCCCCCCCCCCCATCCCCCCCCCCCCCCGCCCTCCACACCCCAAACAATACTGTCATTCGGTCACTCAATCCATGACTGTTTGTGGGATACTGCTGTGCGCAATTGGCTGCCGAAATACAGAGTCAATTCACTTTACGATATATTCTGTGAAGCGTTTTGGGACGTCTCGACATCGTGATGTGGCGCTACATCGAATGCGAGGATTATTATTATTATGAGCCGGGGCCTCGCTTGTGGCCAAGCGCGGACTCGCTTGCTTTAGAGCTGAAGAATGTGCGTAATCTTGTCTCTCTTTTTTTTTCTTGGGTCGTCAGATTCATAGGATGGCCACAACTGAAACGATGCTACCTGAGAATAAAGGGGAAGGAAAACCATCCCGAAGCGATATTCAGTATCCATTGAAAGTACTCTACTGTGGAAGTAAGTTCCTCAGACAACAATGGCGAGAGTAAGCAGCAGCGAAGGGCCAAATGACCTCCTTTCACGCTGTAAACTCCACACGATTCTTTTTACACCCAGGACATTTTTAAGGGGTTCTGGAATTTCCCAAACTGATTTTTTAGCTGAAATAAGTTGGAAATGTTAATGCGAGCTCATATTTTTTTAAGTCACTCTTGTGTTTTTCCCTCTTCTTTCCAGTTTGCTCATTACCCACAGAGGTAAGTGAATTCCATTACTTTGCAAATAGATTGTACTTCTCTTAGTTACCGTCTCTCTGTTGTTTATAAAAATGTAAACCTCTCACTCTAGTTTAATACTGTACCACAGAGGCTGAGAAAGTTTTCAGATCGCCGAGTAATTTAGACAAACGAGTGGATTTCTGTTGTGCTGGGTTCCCTTTAGCAGTATGCTAGACTCTAGTGTGGTGTGGGTTTGCAATTTATTTGGGGGGGGGGGGGGGAGATGGAGTGTGGGGCGGTTTCTGTGAATGAACGCACTTTGTCAGAGAGTGGGCTGAATTTTATCTGTGTTAAATGTATACCATGAGTTACACTTTTTGTCACTAGGTGTCGGCTTGGGTGCTCATTAAATGCACCACCCAATGTGCTGTCACTGACATGGGAGCTTGGTAGCTGCTTAGATCAGCGAGACCTCAGCTCAGCCAAGACCAAGAGATGAGACACCCTCCACGTAACTTGTTTCCTGAATCCACAGGCTGGGAGTGAGGGAAGCTCCTGGCTAAAGAAACTATTGACAACTGCTGTGCTTTCCTTCCAGTATTGTGAATACATGCCCCAGTACACCAAGTGCAGACAGTGGCTGGAGAAGAACTGTCCTGAGGAGTTTGCAAAGCTTAGTATAGGTAAAGGAGGGAACAAAGGGGTGACTTACTGTACTACTGGATTGATACTGAGCTCTCCACTCAGCGCACTCTGGCCTGCTTCATGTCCCCCACCCTGCCCACCCCACCATCAGCCACCATCCACTATTGGTTGGGCCTTCAACCTCTCTTTGGAACTCCATCCCACAGTCCCTTCGCCTTACTCCCTTCCTTGCCTCCTTCAAGCCCCACCTCAAGACTTTACCCTTCGACCACGTCTTCGATCACCCACCCCATCCTCCCTGCGCTCCGGCCCTCCTGATCCCAACCCCCAGCTCGGGTGCAAATCCTTGATTATCTGGTGTCTCTGGACGTCCTCCCGACATGAAAGGTGCTGTGTAATTGTCATTTGTTGTTGTTGGATTACTGTTTCGAAATATGAATGAATGGTTGAAATCTTTTCTGGGTGTTTCTGGGGAGGCAGTTACTGGGATCCGCCGCTAGGAGGTGTTTGAGGATTGATGTGTTTTGCACTGAGTGGGTCTGTGTTGCTCCTTGTGTTTAAAGCAGATCAATGCCTACAGCAGGACGCGGGGGGCGGGGACACGCCCGCGGGAGAGGAAAAAGAAAAGAAGAAACAAACGAGAGGTACCTGATTTCCTGGTTTTCTCCTCTCCTAAATGCGTTTTAACTGTCCCAAATCCTTGACTGTCCAATGCCTTGGGACGTTGCCCCGCCGAGAACTGTGCTGTGTAAATGTAATTTGTTGGATGTTAAACTCCTCCACCCCCCCCCACCCTTTCCTCCACTGTGGGTTGCCATGTTGGGTATTATTCACGTGTGAGCCTTAACGATTGGTGTCGACATAGTATTCAACAACGCCGGGGAGGGGGAGGGCATGATATGATCTTCTGGACATCTCAAAGCAGAATTCCTGCAGTTCAGTGTGATGCTGACCTGATTTGCAGGTGGCATAGCGAGTACTAGCACGGCTTTTCGGGAAGGAGCAGGGGAGAATGAGATTAGAGTAGGGAGAGTGCGGATGCATGGAGCTGAACAACCTTTTTCCCCGGGGGGGGGGATCTGAAAGAGCAACCCCTGCAGTGATGAGCTAGTTTGAGCGGTTCTCTGTTTCCCTCTCCAGGCGGCAGAGGTGTGATTAGAAACAAGAAAAAGACGGTGCCCCAGAAAGTCACGATAGCCAAAATTCCACGAGCCAAAAAGAAATACGTGACCAGAGTGTGCGGCCTGGCAACATTCGGCAAGTATCCGTCCGGATTCTCTCCACGTTTTGCGTGCAAATAAAAAAAATGGAATCGGGAATATTCCGCCAAGTGTCCCGTATTCTGACAGGAAACTGGGAACAGGCAAAGGCCATTGGCCGGTGAGTCCAGTTTTGTCACAAATTTTTCCCCATCCTCTCCACTGTGCTTACCAATTGCTCTCATTAAGCCCCTTGATCAGATCCTCCCCTAACCTCAACTCTTGGATGTGTAAAGCCAGTTTAGCCCCAGCCTCTGGGGGTGGGGTTCATGGTTAAACTCGTTTACAACAACATCATGCACTTATATAGTGCCTTCTGCGCTATTATATATATATATATGTAAATATATATATATACCCATCATAACAATCTGCCTGGATATCAATCTGTCTGAGTTCTCTCTAAGGTTAGTACGAGTTTCCTAATTATGGTTCCTTCGCTCTTTTCCTCTGTCCTCACCGATATATTTTTAAATGATCAAATGCCCCCGAGATGATAACTTGAGCTCACCCTGTAGACGTGCTGGGTGGAGAGATACTCGTTATGCACACTACCCATGACAATAATCCTTTTTTCTGCGTTAAAAAAAAAACGAAACAGAGATCGAGTTAAAAGAAGCACAGAGGTTCTTTGCTCAGAAATTCTCGTGCGGGGCTTCGGTTACGGGGGAAGATGAAATCACGATTCAGGGCGACGTGACGGACGATATTATGGATGTTATTCAAGAGAAATGGCCTGAGGTAAGAAACCTCCGTGATCGTGACCCTGTCGCCTCCATCCTCGCCCGACTCCACTGGCTCCCCATTCCCCAGGGGAGTTCAAAATCCTCATGCTCGTTTTCAAAGCCCTCCACGGTCTTGCTTCTCCCTACCTCTTGTGACCTGCTAACTTTACTCCCCCTGCCATGTACCCATCCTGATCCCAACTACTGTCCTTGACTGTCCAGCACCTTGGGATGTTCTCCCGACTTGAAAGGCACTGGTAAATGTTATTTGTCGTTGTTGTCTTCTGTTTGCAGGTGGATGACGAGTCCATTGAAGATCTTGGCGAAGTGAAGAAGTGAGGTGACAGACAGACAGCGCTTTATCATTCTGGTCAGCGGGCAAAATCAATTCGGCTAAAAGATCAAACACAATCAAGCTTTTTATTAAAGACATCCCCTTCCTCCTCCTCCTCTCCACAAATGGCCTCAGTGGATTTGAGGCACTTACTTATTGTTTGGTTGCCAAAGCCCCTGTGGGATTCCTGGATCACATTGAAGAATGTTGTGTGCACTAAGTCCTTGGTTTAATAAAAGTCTCAGTTTGGATTTCATGCCAATTTGTTCTTGTCTGAACTTCTCTGTCATTTACCTGTCCTTGTGGTTAACACTTTCTGCGCCTTTACCTTGTCAGCATGGTGCTCGGGTGCTTTAATGACAACAAATTAGAATCCGGGGGAAAATACAGCAGACACAATTGTGAAACATCTTCTCACTGGACATTTAATAAGTTGAAGCTAAGATAGTAATTAAGGCAGTTTCCTCATGGCTTTTTACAGAAATGAATCCTAGACTTGGAACCAACAAATGGCTCCACAAACAGTAGAACCCTGTTATAAGGTGGTAGTTGAAGTCCATATTATTTCCAATCTGCCTTATAATGGGGTGTGAGCGTGAGTAGCTCTGGTCAACACACAGCGCATATGCTCAGACACCGCCCGACTCCACTTGTATATGCAGGATGTAGCAAGTGGTGTCGCCGTGACCTGAGCAGCCAAAACCAAAAGCAATGGTGTTCCCACTAGCGTAGGGGTTAGTGCGCTCATCTCACAAGCAAGAGGACCCGGGTTCGGTTCCTGGGTGGGGCGAAACCTTAGGCAAGTTTCCTTACTCCATACGTCTCGGTTTACCTAACAGCACGTAGGAACCCGGTTAGTCAATTGGCGGATCGCTATCCGGGGGTAATAATCCCTCAAAAAAAAATTCTGGAGGGTCATTCAATCCACAACTGGGACACTACTGTGCGCAATTGGCTGCCGTGTTTCGCCCACAAAATACAATCAGTATATTTTACAATATATTCTTTGAGGCGTCACAATGATGTGGTAAGGCAGTATATTAAATGCAAGGATTAATATATTATTCCAACAGTGGGTCAGCTGAAAACCAGTGTTATAACCTGGGCCAAAGTGCAGGGAAACTTGCAGGGGGGTGGGGGTTGATTGATGCTATTGAGGAACATTTTACTGCCAATCTACAGTTTTTCATTTTATTGATAAAAACTGAACATGAGAAAATATCAATTATTACAAAAAAATTGCTTCTTTAACAAAATACATAGACACAGAGAGACTCAAACACACACATACAGACCCGGACATTCACATAGAGACACTCACAACCACATACAGAGGAGAGAGACAAATGGATAGACATTGAAACTCAAAACATACACATTCACACAGACACTCACAAACATGGAGAGACACTCAAAACACATACACTCAGACAGGAGAGACACATAGAGACACCCGCAAATACAGAGAGAAACAGACACACACATACAATAACAACAAGATTACATTTGTACAGTGCATTTCCCGACGGGAGGATGTCCCAAGGCGCTGGACAGATCATAACATGTCAACGCAACAACAACTTGCATTTACATGGAGCCTTTCATGGATGAAGTGCCTCAGAGTGCTTGAAATCAGCTGTTTGAGATACATATATCTCCTGGGGAGCAAACAACTTACCAACAAAGTCTACCTGTTCAAGAGGATGTTGAAGATCCAGGGACAGTGTTGGAAAAGAGAAGGGAGCTTCTCTGCTGAGTCCTGGCTGACAGAGAAAATCAGTCACTTATTTCATCCTTGTTTGTGGGACTTTGCTGTGTGGCTGCTGCAAATTGCCTCCAGAAACCGAGCCACTGCGCTCCACAACAATCCCACCTGTGATGTTCCAACCCACATCATAGTTCCCGAGCTCCCCTTGGCTTCACTCAGGCACTGAACGTTTCGGTAGTTTGGCAGTCAACTGGACTCCGTTTGCTTGGCTTGTCCTCAAGCTCTCCCTCCTGGGAAGGAGCCTCGGTGTCGGTGGCTGCCCCCGAGCGGCAGGTGTTGAGCGTCCCAAGGCGCTGTACAGTTGGGTCAGGACCCGAGCATTGGGGGGGAAATGGTCAGGGTGAGGGGAGGGTAGGGAGGGAGCGAGGAGGGGGTAGAGAGTCGAGAGGGGAGCTGAAGGCTGAAGGTCAAAGAGAAAGGTCTTGAGACCGGCCTTGAAGGAGGAAAGGGAGGAAGCGAAGGCGAAGGCACTGGGGGATAGAGTTCCAGAGCCTCGGGGTTGAGAGGCTGAAGGCCCGGCCACCGATGGTAGGGCAGTTGGGGCGGGGGATGTGGAGCAGACCGGAGCCAGAAGAACGGAGGGTACGGGTAGGTAGGTAGGTAGGGGGATAGTAGGTCGGAGAGGTAGGAGGGAGCGAGGCCGTGAATGGCCTTGTAGGTGAGGATGAGGATCTTGAAATCGATCCTCTGGGGGATGGGGAGCCAGTGGAGGCGAGCGAGGGTGGGAGTGATGTGGTCACGAAGCCTGGTGCGGGACAGTACACGAGCTGCAGAGTTCTGAAAACAGTCCTCAGCAAACATACAAGATCAAAGTTGGCTAAAGTTAGGACAAAGTTACAAGTGACTGATTGCTTTGTAAGAGACGTTTTCCAAGCGCAAGCAAACAATTATGCAATTATCTGGTCCTGTGCCCTCCACACAAGCAGAGGTGCAATTAATACTCTAACCCACGTTTAAACCACCAGTAATATTAATAATAATAATCCTCATGCCCAATACGGGGCCCGTGTCTCGAAGAGCTTCCCAGCCAAATACCGTGAAGTGTAGTGACTGTGTATCTGCAGACAGAGAGAGAGAGGGATACAGGAGTGGAGAGAGAAGGCGGGAGGAGAGAGGGAGGGGCACCAGCGAAGTGCCACAAACAACCACAAAGCGAATAATCCATTTCTCTGGGGGATTTTGGACCATGACACTGGCTGAAATCTACTTCTCATTTCCCAAGTGTCACAGAGACTGCCTTCCGGGCATTCATCACATCTAATAAGCGAATGAGTAAACAGAGGCGTGTGGAGTAAGGAAACTCGCCCAACATTTTGCCCTGCCCGGGGATCAAACCTGCTCACTTGCGAGGCAAGTACTTTAACCACTAAGCTTCAGGACCCCACAAACAGTGTGCAAGCAGCCCAGGGGCCAGCAGGGAAGAACAATGTCTTACAGCTGCTGGAAATACAGCTTCATCATTGTAGACAGGACCAGAAGAGGAATATTACAGTGTGGTTAGTGTTTGATAACCACTGACCTCTCTCTCAATAAACGTCCTAACCATTGCAAACAGCAGCAGCAACAACAAATTGCACCCATGAATATTGATGCTATCAGCGCCTGAGCTGAGGAGTCGCCGACAGGAACCAAGCAGGAGGGCCTCGGTCTTATCGACGTTCAAAAGGAAAAAGTTACATCATCCAGGACTTGATGTCCAACAGACAATCCACCAGGACAGCAACGGTCTTGGAGTTGAGTGTGGAGGCACAGAAAGAGTTGGATGACATCCGCATCAATATATTATCATTATATTATTATGTGCAAACGATTTGACCCATTATAATAATCCTCATGTTTGGCTATAGCAGATTATGAAGTAAAAACATCTAAGCCCTTCACAGAATTATTTTCTCTGATCAGTGTAATGACTGTGCATTTGTCGTGTTTGCTCCTCCTGTAACGACATCCATCTCAATTCCTTGCTCTTCCCCACTTTGCATGTTGTAACCCTTTCGTCATATGAAACAGTAAGCAAATGAGTCAATAGCCTCTATGGCGCTGCTTGACAGCTGGTTCCAAGTCCCAAGTTACATAAAATGTTTCCTCACACAAAGGGTAGTGGAGGCACTGAGCCACCAGGCCATAAATTGGGATAGTAAATAGAGAGATGGACAGACACTTGGAATGCAAGAATATGAAGTGGAAGAGGGAAGGCATAGAGAATGCGATGGGACTGAAAGATCTGCCATGATCTAATACACTGGCAGAGCAGAGTCAATGGACTGTATTCATTTGATATCTCTACTCTTCCCCCTGGACAGCCATTCTTCGCTCAGTTTGGTTCAAGCCAACATTAGGACTTGAGCTCCCAGTCTAGACCAACATTGTGAAAGTTGCTTTTTTTGTATAAAATCAAATGTTGAGCAAAAGTTCACACATCCCACAAACCAAACCAATTAAACAATTGGTGCCTCTGAACGCACCAGGCTTAAATCGAACTTAACGCTCCATCGGGCTGGACCGATTTGGCTGGACCTTATCAAATCCTACCTCTCCACCCACACCTCCACTAAATTGTCGTTCTATTCCAAGACAATCTTGGAGGCCAAGGACAACCTCAGGCTCCTCTTCCCCATCACCAACCAGCTCCTCCCCCTCTCACTCCTCGCCCATCCTCACCTCCAATGCCAACTGCGAGGCGATGCTGGACTTCCTCAAACCCAAAGTCGAGGGGATCTGCTCGGCTACCTCTACCTTTCCGTCTACTACACCCTCCCCATCTCCTCTTCCCACCCTGGCCCATACCCATCCCTCCCTCCACACCTTTGAACCTGTCTCCCACTCCTCTCTCACCACCACTATAACCTGCAAGAAACCGACTACTTGCTCCCTGGACTCCATCCCTCGTACTCTCCTTACCTCCCAGCTCCACCTCCTTGCCCCTCTACTCAAAGACATCATTACCCTCTCTCTGTCTACTGGTACTGTTCCCACCACATTAAAAAAACTGCCTTTATCACTCCTGTCCTTAAAAGACCCTCCCTGGACCCATCTCTACTTTCAAACTACCACCCCAACACCAACTTACCTTTCCTCTCCAAAGTCCTGGAACGAGTTGTTGCTTCCCAGCTTCGCTCCTTCCTCTCTCGCCACTCCCATCACAAACCCCTGCAATCCTTTTCCGTGCCGCCCACAGCACAGAAACAGCTGTGGTCAAGGTGACAAATGACATTCTGTCCATCTGCGATCAGGGCTCCCTCTGCCTCCTCGTCCTCCTTGACTCCTCTGCTGCCTTCGACATCATCGATCACTGGAACATCAACCACCGCCTCTCCTCTCACTTCAACCTTCACGGCTCTATCCTTGACTGGTTCAGACCGTACCTCTCACACCGCCTCCACTTCATCTCTAGAAAAGGTTTCTCCTCTATCCCCCGTGCGGTGTTCCTCAGGGCTCTGTCTTTGGTTCCCTTGTCTTCAATATCTATATGCTCCCTCTTGGTGACATCATCTGCGGACATGGGGTCAACTTCCACATGTATGCAGATGATACCCAACTCTATCGGTCTGCCTCCACCCTTAACTCAAGGATCACTGCTGTCCTGACAAAGTGTCTGTCAGACGTCAAGTCCTGGATAAGAACTAATTTTCTTCAGTTGAACGTCAACAAGACCGAAGCTCTCCTGATCGGCTCCAGTCAGCGCCTCCACACCTCAGGCCCTGACAGCATCACCATCCGTGAATGCACACTACAACTTACTAAGCCAGTACGGAACCTTGGCGTCTTGTTTGACCCTCAACTATCCTTTCTAGACCACATCTGTGCCATGACCTGCTCTGCCTTCCCCCACCTCCGTAACATCGCCCGGCTCCACCACTGTCTTACACCACAGGCTGCCGAAACCTTCATTACATCAAGGCTTGACTAGGCACCTCCTTGCTGGTCAGCCTCCCAAACTCCTCCCTCCATAGGCTGCAGGTCATCCAGAACTCTGCACCCCATCTCCTCTCCCGCATCAGGATCCTTGACCCTATCACCCCCATCCTTGCCAGGCTCCACTGGATTCCCTTCACACAGAGGAGACAGTTCAAGATCCTGGTCCTCACCTTCAAAGCCCTCCATGGTCTTGCTCCTCCCCCTCCTCTTTGACCGTGCTTTTGATTTCCTTGCAGCCCCCCCAGCCCTACATCATCCCTGATCCCAATCCCCAGTTCGGGTCTGAAACTTTGTCTGTCCAGCGCCTTGGGACGACCTCCCGATGTGAAAGACGCTGTACAAATGTAATTTTGTTGTTGTTGTATTCTGACGGCTTTTATCATGTGCAAAATGGCTGCCCCGCACCAGCCTATCACAGTGACAGTGACTGCCTGCACAGCGCTTTCAAGATATTTCAATATGATAAGGTGCATTTTTCTGATGAAATAAGAAGGGCTGCTGATTGAAGTTCTTGTCAATACAAAATGCAGAAGTAAAGTAAAGTAAAAATTAAAATGCAGAAGTAAAGATGAGGTGAAAGTTACAAAACTGGTGATTGCACAAAATTCCTCCTCTCTCAGCCCTCCACAGACACACCCAAAGCCATCGCGCACACTCACTTTTTTTAATATATCAGTTTTGTAACTTCCATCCCATATTCTCTTCTGCATTTTTATTGGCAAGAACATGAAAACAAATTTTTTTTTGACAAAGAGCAAGAGACACAATCACCCCCCCCCCCCACCACTCCCAACAAAACTCCCTCAGCTCAGCATTAATCTACACGCAATGTCAAAGAACTAAAGTCAATGGCTTTTTACAGTCTACTTTTCTTGAAACAATAAACTATCGCAGTAATTAGCGACTATTTAGCTGCTGACTATATATGACACGAGCCTCTCTCTCCACCGCTCTTTTGAGTTGTCACCTTTGATGGTCTTTATATTGTATCTGGAAAATGATAACCTGACGAGTTTTAATTAGCAGATAGGAGGTGAGCACAGAGTTCACCCACCATGTTAGTACTGTGCTGATTGACAAAACGGGGCTTTTTGACTTCATTCGACTTCATTTTTGACTTCCTTAGCCAGTACTCTCAATGGCAAGTTATGCAGTTTAGACTCTCGGAGGTCCATTCTCTGGGGACCACCAAGCCTTGGCTCTCACCAACCTGCGCCTGATCTGTGCCAGCAGGAAACCCTTCATCTCATTAGGAACCAACCCGGTTATAACTGTCTGATAGCTTCAGTGTTAGACAGCGAGTTGCAGTAGCTCCTTCCGCTCCCTGTGTGTATTTGTGTGTGTGTGTATGTGTACGTGTGTTGGCTATGAGAGCTCCTCCACCCCACGCACCCCTGCCGACATTCATTCACCTCTATCAAAGACTCCCCTAGTGCCCTGGCTGACATTTCTCCAGTTCAAGAGGCCGTATGTGGGACAGTTACTATGACTCCAATAAAAAAAACAGTCACTACCCTCAGCAGTTTTTCCCCACGATCCACTTTCAGATGCTGCAAAGAATGTCAGTTCTCCATTACAGTCCGTGCTTTTATAAACCAAACAAATAAAGGTTTGTACGACATCCGTTTTGCCATTTGTTACGTAAATAGCTGAAGGTACTCGCCCACATTTTATTGTGTGTTTCAGGGTTTTTATTTCCAAGAACGTAAATCGTTTTGAGTACATGTTTAGTCACACATTTGAATGAAATATACAAAAGCTGTACACCCGCAAAGCTTCAGGTTGTCTGTATTTGTCATATACAAAACACTGGCAACACTCCAAGATCAACGACAAGCAGGATTGTTAGTTGATTGATGGATCGCTTTCTGGGGGAGAAATCCCCCAAAATGACTGTACTAACCCGGACATGGACCGCAACAGCCTGCCTTCGGTCACCCTCCAATCCCCATCCTCCCTACCCTCCACCCTCCTGATCCCAACCCCCAGCTCAGGTGCAAGTCCTTGATTGTCCAGTGTCTCGGGACGTCCTCCCAATGTGAAAGGCGTTGTGTAAGTGTAAGTGTAATTTGTTGTCTTCTGTTTGCAGCTTCGGTGTTAGACAGAGAGCTGCAGTGGTTCCCTCCACTGCCTGTGTGTGTGTGTGTGTGTGATGGGGGAAGAATTTCACCAAAACGTGTTGGGATGTTTAATAAATTGAAGCTAAGATAGTAAATAAGGCAGTTTTCTCATCGCTTTTTACAGAAATTATCCCCGACTTGGAACCAACAAATGGCTCCATGTACAGTGGAACCCTATTAAAACAACAAACCTTGGGTAAGTTTCCTTACTCCACACTCCTGATAATAATCCCTCAAGAAAACAAAATTAAAAAAAATAAAATTGGTCAATTCAATTCATGACGGTTTGTGGGATCCTATAGTGTGCAATTGGCTGCTGAGTTTCGTCCCCAAATATACTGCGAATGGGACAAACTGTATTGCTTAGAGTGGTGGATTTTTGAGTGTTTGGATTGACAAATAAAGAAGTTTACAAACACACCCTTCATTTCGAGCGATTTATATTACATCCTCTAGCAAAGCACTCGCATTGCAAGCGAGAGGACCCAGGGCTGGGTCAGATCTTAGGCAAGTTCCCTAACTCCACACGCCTGTTTACCTAACAGTAAGTAGGAACCGGATTGTTAGTCAATTGGTGGATCGCTATCCCTCCAGAAAAAAAATTTGGTCACTCAATCCACGACTGGGATACTGCTGTGTGTAACTGGCTGCCGTGTTTCGCCCACAAAATACAGTCAGTACCTTTTACAGTATACTCCTTAAGACATCACAACGCATGTCTACCTGTTCAAGAGGATGTTGAAAATCCAGGGACAGTGTTGAAAAAGAGAAGGGAGCTTCTCCTGCTGAGTCCTGGCTTCAGAGAAAATCAGTCAATTATTTCATCCTTGTTTGTGGACTTTGCTGCTGCAAATTGCCTCCAGAAACCGAGCCACTGCGCTCCACAACAATCCCACCTGTGATGTCCCAACCCACATCATAGTTCCCGACCTCCCCTTGGCTTCACTCAGTCACTGAATGTTTCGGTGGTTTGGCAGTCAACTGGACTCCGTTTCATCGGCTTGTCCTCAAGCTCTCCCTCCTGGGAAGGAGCCTCGGTGTCGGTGGCTGCCCCCGAGCGGCAGGTGTTGAGCGCCCTCCTGAAGGCGGTCTGAAACATCGAGCTGGAGAAGTAGTAAACAATGGGATCCAGCACGATGTTGAAGTAGGTGACGAAGAGAGTGTTGTAAAACACTTGGACCGAAATTGTATACCTCCTGCAGTTGAGATCCTTGGTCCTTCTGTGGACAACCACGGCTATCAGCGTCACACTGGTCGGCAAGAAACATAAGACAAAGACGATCGCCACAGCAGCAAGGAGCTTGATGGTCTTCCTGTACTTGTGTCTCAGCTCGGGGCTCATCTGCCTGAGCTTGAAGACGATGCTTAGGGTGGAAAAGAGGAGGACACAGGTGGGCAGGGTGAATTTAAAGAAGATAAAGACCACATTGTGCCAGATGACGGATGCTGTGTCCTGTGAGTTGTCCATGTCCAAGGTCTCGCAGAGGGTCTTCTTGTTGTATTTGAAGTCGTGACGTTCGGCCAGGAGGTAGGCAGTAATGGCCACGCTCTCCGCCCACATTAGGCAAGACACCTTCACAGCACACAGCACCGAGATCTTGCTGACCCTGTGGTAAGGGTGCATGACTTTGAAGTAACGGTTCATCGCCATCACCATCAGGAAGGCGATACTCGCGGCGCGATTCAGAGAAAACAGGAACAGATTAATGCGGCACATCGCGTCACCAAACACCCAATTCTTCCCACGCACAAAGTAGTCTGCCCGGAACGGCAAGCAGAACACAGCGAGCATCAGGTCTGCGATGGCCAGGTTCAGGGAGAAGACAGTGTTGGGCTTCCAGGACTTGATGTAAAAGCAGAAGATCCACAAAGCCAGCACGTTGGCCACTAAGCCCAGGCTGGAGGTGATGATGATGGCCGGTGCATTATAAATGGACGGGATGTCAGCGATTCTACAGTTGATGGTTGTGTTATTCATTGCTGCACTGTACAAGCTTCCTTACACAGCTCACTGCACCCCGTCTGACTGAACAGTTATACAGGTCAGATCTTGCAACATAGATCATGGGAGGAGCCACAATACGGCTTGGATTGTAAATGAGCAGCACAGCAATGGTCCAGAGTTCTGATACTACTATAATACTACAGCTACACAGGGTTAGAGAAAACACATCTGCGATGTGACCTGCCAGCACACAGTCCTCAGCAAACATGCAAGATCAAAGTTGGCTAAAGTTAGGACAAAGTTATAAATAACTGATTGCTTTGTAAGAGAGGTTTTCCAAGTGCACGCAAACAATTATGCAATTATCTGGTCCTGTGCCCTCCACACAATCAGAGGCGCAATTAAAACAGTAACCCACGCTTAAACCACCAGTAATAATAATAATAATCCTCATGCCCAATACGGCGCCTGTGTCTCAAAGAGCTTCACAGCCAAATACTGTGAAGTGTAGTGATTGTGTATTTGCAGACAGAGAGAGAGAAAGCGAGAGAAGGGGCGGTGGAGAGAGAAGGCGGGAGGAGAGAGGGAGGCGGGCAGCAAAGTGCCACGAACAACCACAAAGCGAATAATCCATTTCTCTGGGGGATTTTGGACCATGACACTGGCTGAAATCTACTTCTCATTTCCCAAGTGTCACAGAGACTGCCTTCCGGGCATTCATCACATCTAATAAGCGAATGAGTAAACAGAGGCGTGTGGAGTAAGGAAACTCGCCCAACATTTTGCCCTGCCCGGGGATCAAACCTGCTCACTTGCGAGGCAAGTACTTTAACCACTAAGCTTCAGGACCCCACAAACAGTGTGCAAGCAGCCCAGGGGCCAGCAGGGAAGAACAATGTCTTACAGCTGCTGGAAATACAGCTTCATCATTGTAGACAGGACCAGAAGTGGAATATTACAGTGTGGTTAGTGTTTGACAACCACTGATCTCTCTCTCAATAAACGTCCTAACCATCGCAAACAGCAGCAGCAACAACAAATTGCACCCATGAATATTGATGCTATCAGCGCCTGAGCTGAGGAGTCGCCGACAGGAACCAAGCAGGAGGGCCTCGGTCTTATCGACGATCAATAGGAAAAAGTTACATCATCCAGGACTTGATGTCCAACAGACAATCCACCAGGACAGCAATGGTCCTGGAGTTGAGTGTGGAGGCACAGAAAGGGATGGGTGTCATCCGCATAAATAGATTATTATATTATTATATGCAAATGATTTGACCCATTATAATAATCCTCACTTTTTGCTGTAGCACCTTATGAAGTAAAAACATCTAAGCCCTTCACAGAGTTGTTTTCTGTGCATTTGTAGTGTTTGCTCCTCCTGTAAGGTCATACATCTTAATTCCTTGCTCTTCCCCACTCTGCGTGTCTATAGCCTTATGTTATATGAAACAGTAAGCAAATGAGTCAATAGCCTCCATGGTGCTGTTTGACAGGTGGTTTCAATTCCCAAGTTACATAACATGTTTCCTCACACAAAGGGTAGTGGAGACACTGAGCCACCAGGCCATAAATTGAACCAACATTGTCAAAGTTGCCTTTTTTCTATAAAGTCAAATGTTGAGCAAAAATTCACACATCCCACGAACCAAACCAATTTAACTATTGGTGCCGCTGAACGCACCAGGCTTAAATCAAACTTAACGCTCCATCGGGCTGGACCGATCTGGCTGGACCTTATCAAATCCTACCTCTCCACACCTCCACTAAATTGTCGTTCTATTCCAAGACACACTTGGAGGCCAAGGACAACCCCAGCCTCCTCTTCTCCATCACCAACCAGCTCCTCCCCCTCTCTCCTTGCCCATTCTCACCTCCAATGCCAACTGTGAGGCGATGCTGGACTTCTTCGAATCCAAAATTGAGGAGATCCGCTCAGCTGCCTCTGCCCTTCCGTCTACTACGCCCTCCCCATCTCCCCTTCCCACCCCGGCCCATACCCATCCCTCCCTCCACACCTTCAAACCTGTCTCCCTCTGTAACTCCAGCCCGCAGTCCCTACGCCTCGCCCCCTCCGTTGCCTCCTTCAAGACCCATCACAAGACCCCTTTGACCGTGCTTTTGATTTCCCTGCTTGGCCCCCCTGCCCTCCATCCTCCTCGATCCCAAAACCCAGTTCGGGTCTGAAACTTTGTCTGTCCAGCGCCTTGGGACGACCTCCCGATGTGAAAGACGCTGTACAAATGTAATTTTGTTGTTGTTGTATTCTGACGGCTTTTATCATGTGCAAAATGGCTGCCCCGCACCAGCCTATCACAGTGACAGTGACTGCCTGCACAGCGCTTTCAAGATATTTCAACATGTTAAGGTGCATTTTTCTGATGAATAAGAAGGGCTGCTGATTGAAGTTCTTGTCAATACAAAATGCAGAAGGAAAGATGAGGAGAAAGTTACAAAACTGGTGATTGCACAAAGTTCTCACCTATTTCCCAAATGGTCACTGTTGAGGAGCACATGCCTGTGGTTGATTGTAACTTCCATCCCATGTTCTTTTCTGCATTTTTATTGGCAAGAACATGTAAACCAAGTTTTTTGACAGAGTAAGAGACCCATCACCACCGCCCCCCCCACCACTCCCAACCAAATTCCCTCAGCTCAGCATTAATGTACACGCAATGTCAAAGAACTATGGTCAATGGCTTTTTACAGTCTACTTTTCTTGAAACAATAAACTATCGCAGTAATTAGCGACTATTTAGCTGCTGACTATATATGACACGAGCCTTTCTCTCCACCGCTCTTTTGAGTTGTCACCTTTGATGGTCTTTATTTTGTATCTGGAAAATGATAACCTGACGAGTTTTAATTAGCAGATAGGAGGTGAGCACAGAGTTCACCCACCATGTTAGTACTGTGCTGATTGACAAAACGGGGCTTTTTGACTTCATTCGACTTCATTTTTGACTTCCTTAGCCAGTACTCTCAATGGCAAGTTATGCAGTTTAGACTCTCGGAGGTCCATTCTCTGGGGACCACCAAGCCTTGGCTCTCACCAACCTGCGCCTGATCTGTGCCAGCAGGAAACCCTTCATCTCATTAGGAACCAACCCGGTTATAACTGTCTGATAGCTTCAGTGTTAGACAGCGAGTTGCAGTAGCTCCTTCCGCTCCCTGTTTGTATTTGTGTGTGTGTGTGTATGTTTACGTGTGTTGGCTATGAGAGCTCCTCCACCCCACGCACCCCTGCCGACATTCATTCACCTCTATCAAAGACTCCCCTAGTGCCCTGGCTGACATTTCTCCAGTTCAAGAGGCCGTATGTGGGACAGTTACTATGACTCCAATAAAAAAAACAGTCACTACCCTCAGCAGTTTTTCCCCACGATCCACTTTCAGATGCTGCAAAGAATGTCAGTTCTCCATTACAGTCTGTGCTTTTATAAACCAAACAAATAAAGGTTTGTACGACATCCGTTTTGCCACTTGTTACGTAAATAGCTGCAGGTACTCGCCCACATTTTATTGTGTGTTTTAGGGTTTTTATTTCCAAGAACGTAAATCGTTTTGAGTACATGTTTAGTCACACATTTGAATGAAATATACAAAAGCTGTACACCCGCAAAGCTTCAGGTTGTCTGTATTTGTCATATACAAAACACTGGCAACACTCCAAGATCAACGACAAGCAGGATTGTTAGTTGATTGATGGATCGCTTTCTGGGGGAGAAATCCCCCAAAATGACTGTACTAACCCGGACATGGACCGCAACAGCCTGCCTTCGGTCACCCTCCAATCCCCATCCTCCCTACCCTCCACCCTCCTGATCCCAACCCCCAGCTCAGGTGCAAGTCCTTGATTGTCCAGTGTCTCGGGACGTCCTCCCAATGTGAAAGGCGTTGTGTAAGTGTAAGTGTAATTTGTTGTCTTCTGTTTGCAGCTTCGGTGTTAGACAGAGAGCTGCAGTGGTTCACTCCACTGCCTGTGTGTGTGTGTGTGTGTGATGGGGGAAGAATTTCACCAAAACGTGTTGGGATGTTTAATACATTGAAGCTAAGATAGTAAATAAGGCAGTGTTCTCATCGCTTTTTACAGAAATTATCCCCGACTTGGAACCAACAAATGGCTCTGTGTACAGTGGAACCCTATTAAAACAACAAACCTTGGGTAAGTTTCCTTACTCCACACTCCTGATAATAATCCCTCAAGAAAACAAAATTAAAAAAAATAAAATTGGTCAATTCAATTCATGACGGTTTGTGGGATCCTATAGTGTGCAATTGGCTGCTGAGTTTCGTCCCCAAATATACTGCGAATGGGACAAACTGTATTGCTTAGAGTGGTGGATTTTTGAGTGTTTGGATTGACAAATAAAGAAGTTTACAAACACACCCTTCATTTCGAGCGATTTATATTACATCCTCTAGCAAAGCACTCACATTGCAAGCGAGAGGACCCAGGGCTGGGTCAGATCTTAGGCAAGTTCCCTAACTCCACACGCCTGTTTACCTAACAGTAAGTAGGAACCGGATTGTTAGTCAATTGGTGGATCGCTATCCCTCCAGAAAAAAAAATTGGTCACTCAATCCATGACTGGGATACTGCTGTGTGTAACTGGCTGCCGTGTTTCGCCCACAAAATACAGTCAGTACCTTTTACAGTATACTCCTTAAGACATCACAACGCATGTCTACCTGTTCAAGAGGATGTTGAAAATCCAGGGACAGTGTTGGAAAAGAGAAGGGAGCTTCTCCTGCTGAGTCCTGGCTTCAGAGAAAATCAGTCACTTATTTCATCTTTGTTTGTGGGACTTTGCTGTGTGGCTGCTGCAAATTGCCTCCAGAAACCGAGCCACTGCGCTCCACAACAATCCCACCTGTGATGTCCCAACCCACATCATAGATCCCGACCTCCCCTTGGCTTCACTCAGTCACTGAATGTTTCGGTGGTTTGGCAGTCAACTGGACTCCGTTTCATCGGCTTGTCGTCAAGCTCTCCCTCCTGGGAAGGAGCCTCGGTGTCGGTGGCTGCCCCCGAGCGGCAGGTGTTGAGCGCCCTCCTGAAGGCGGTCTGAAACACCGAGCTGGAGAAGTAGTAAACGATGGGATCCAGCACGATGTTGAAGTAGGTGACGAACAGAGTGTTATAAAACACCTGGACTGAAACCTCATAGCTCCTACAATTGAGATCCTTGGTCCTCCTGTGGACAACCACGGCTATCAGCGCCACGCTGGTCGGCAAGAAACACAAGACAAAGACTATCGCCACAGCGGCAAGGAGCTTGATGGTCTTCCTGTACTTGTGTCTGAGTTCAGGGCTCATCTGCCTGATCTTGAAGACGATGCCGAAGGTGGAAAAAAGGAGGATACAGATGGGCAGGGTGAATTTGAAGAAGATAAAGACCACATTGTGCCAGATAAAGGATGCTGTGCCCAGTGGGTTGTCCATGTTGAAGTTCTCGCAGAGGGTCTTGCTGTCGTGTTTGAAGTCGTGAGATTCAGCCAGGAGGTAGGCAGTAATGGCCACGCTCTCCGCCCACAGTAGGCAAGACACCTTCACAGCACACAGCCCCGAGATCCTGCTGACCCTGTGGTAAGGGTGCATGACTTTGAAGTAGCGGTTCATCGCCATCACCATCAGGAAGGCAATACTTGCAGCGCGATTCAGGGAGACTAAGAACACGTTAATGCGGCACATCACATCACCAAACACCCAGTTCTTCCCACGCACAAAGTAGTCTGCCCGGAACGGCAAGCAGAACACAGCGAGCATCAGGTCTGCGATGGCCAGGTTCAGGGAGTAGACAGTGTTGGGCTTCCAGGACTTGAGGTAAAAGCAGAAGATCCACAAAGCCAGCACGTTGGCCACTAAGCCCAGGCTGGAGGTGATGATGATGGCCGGTGCATTATAAATGGACGGGATGTCAGCGATTCTACAGTTGATGGTTGTGTTATTCATTGCTGCACTGTACAAGCTTCCTTACACAGCTCACTGCACCCGTCTGACTGAACAGTTATACAGGTCAGATCTTGCAACATAGATCATGGGAGGAGCCACAATACGGCTTGGATTGTAAATGAGCAGCACAGCAATGGTCCAGAGTTCTGATACTACTATAATACTACAGCTACACAGGGTTAGAGAAAACACATCTGCGATGTGACCTGCCAGCACACAGTCCTCAGCAAACATGCAAGATCAAAGTTGGCTAAAGTTAGGACAAAGTTACAAGTAACTGATTGCTTTGTAAGAGACGTTTTCCAAGCGCAAGCAAACAATTATGCAATTAGCTTCCAACAAACAGACTGCCAATATTAAGTTGAAAAAATGCATAGGAGAGCATGCAGGTGCCCGATAAGTGAGCAGGACAGTGTTTTGATATTTGAAGCTTGCGAATAACACAAATGGTCTTGTGCCCTCCACACAAGCAGAGGCACAATTAAAACTCTCTAACCCACGTTTAAAGCACCAGTAATAATAATAATCCTCAAAGCCAAATGCTATCAAGTGTAGTACCTGTGTATTTCCGGGGGTGGGGGGGGGCGGGGGAGAGAGAGAGAGAGAATGGGTGGCAGCGAGGTGGCACAAACAAGCACAAAGAGAATGATCCATTTCTCTGGGGGATTGTTGACCAGGACACTGGATGAAACCCCTTCTCGTTTCCCAAGTATCACAGGATCTTTAACTTAATTAATTACACTATGCCGTTTGGCCACAAGTTGAATGCTGAAAGGCAGCTATTTGATGCTAATCACTATACCTCTTGACCTATTTTGCCTTCAGAATAGGAAATCATATAAAGACCGAGCAAAAAGATGTCTATCTCTCTCAATCTTGCAACTGTGCTTATTTTCAGGAGGGGTTTGTACTTCATACCCCACATACACATCATTACCTATTCTGCCTTCCCCCACCTCCGCAAAATCGTCCAGCTCCTTCACTGTCTCTCTCCTCAGGCCACCGAGACCCTCATTCACTCATTCATCATATCTCGGCTCCAATTAGCTCCTTGCTTGTTCAACTTCCCAACTCTTCGTTCCACAGGATGCAGGTTATTAAAAAAATATCAGTTTTGTAAGTTACATCCCATGTTTCCTTCTGGATTTTTATTGGCAAGAACTTTTTTAAAAAATTGTTTTTGAAAAAGGGCGAGAGACCCCTCCACCCCCAACATAACTCCTGCAGCACAGCATTAATCCACCCAATGTCAAAGAACTAAAATCAATGGCTGTTTACAGCCAATTTTTCTTGAAACAATAAGCTACTGATGTAATTAGTGACTATTTAGCTGCTGACTTTATATGACGCTAGCCTCTCTCTTCGCCTCTGTTTTGAGGTGTCACCTTTGATGGTCTTTAATATTGTATCTGGAAAATTATAAGCTGATGAGTTTTAATTAGTGGAACGGAGGCGAGCATAGAGTTCAGCCACCACGTTAGCACTAAGCTGATTGACAAACCGGGGCTTTTCACTTAATTTGACTTAACTTTTTGACTTTGCTAGGCAGTGCTGTGAATGGCAAGCCATGGGATGTCCTCCCGATGTGAAAGGCGCTATACAAATGTAGTCTTGTTGTTGTTGTAGTATGTGGTTTTAGCTGGTTGGATACCAGCAGTTACCCTAATGCATACTCTGTCCCTAAGGCTTGGTTCTTGCCAACCTGCGCCTAATACTTTCCATTCTAACAATCTATCTCTGGGATTTACACATGTAGGTGAGATGCATGGAATTCTCAGTTTGGTTTAAATATTCTTAAGCACAGTGATGGGTTTCCGCATGTGTCAGACACCCAGCTGCCCCCCAAAAAAGATTTAATTTGCCAACAGGAAACCTCACCTTATTAGGAACCGATATTGTGTGGATCAGCACTTTAACCTGGTTATAAATAGCAGATAGCCTCAGTGTTAGACAGTGAGCTACAGAGGTCCCTGTGAGTGGGTGAGAGTTTGGCTAAAGTTGACAAGATTCTGTAAAAATGCCAGTTCTTTGTTACGGTCTTCGCTTTTATAAAACAAATAAATAAATGTTTGCCCTCCATCGATTTTCCCATTTCTTTATGTAAATAGCTGCACGTACTCGCCCACATTTTACTGTGTGTTTTAGGGTTTTTATTTCCAAGAACGTAATTTGTCTCGAGTATACGTTTAGTAACACATTTGAATTAAATATACAAAAGCTGTACACATGGAAAGCCTAAGGCTGTCTGTGTGTTTGTCATATACAACACAATGGTACCACTCCAAGAACATTATAAACCGGATGTGGGTTCATCAAATAACACCGGTTGATTCGCCCACTTGTTAAATGCAGAGGACCCGCTGATACAAATCACAGGGTTGGCATGTACCTCTCAGACCACAACATAAGCAAATATCACCCACATCAAAATTCATCCTACTCTTCGTCTGCCCAGATATCATCATCATCATCCACTCTTCCACCCACAACTTAAATGTACTTTTAGTTCAATTACAAAATAGTGAGACTTTAAATGTAGGAACTGGTAAAATACTTAAACTCTATAAAAAGTTTGTTACCTGGGCATCAGGATCTGTCATTAATCTTAATTAACATTGGCGCAAAACGCCCACGATTGAACAGACAAACCCAACGAATGAACACTGCAGAAAGTGATGTCAACTTTCTCAGTTGGTGGGCAGAGAAACATTCTTTCTGTGAAGTTCTGAGGCTCCTACATCTTCTCACGGAGACACTGCTGCAAGGACAAAAGTGCAAGGCATTAAAAGTTACGCCACAAGTTTAGAGCAGCGTTAAGGGAGAAGCTGCCCCCCTTTAAAAAGAGATTTTTCCTGCCCCATTTTTATCTTCTTCGCATCTGAAGACTTTTTGTCACTCCGACCATACCAGGTCTCCTCGCCTTTCTTCCCGGCTCACCGTAAAACCGCGCTGTCATGAAGCGCTCCCGAGACGCTGCCCCGTATGAAGGTGGCTGCATAATCGCAAATTGTTTTTTTTTTGCCAGTTCTGCCCTTCTCCTCCCAGTTGGTTTATTTGGATGAAGGAGAGGAGGTTGACGGGGAGAGGCAGTTGCTGAAGTTAGGTATTTCAGCCCTTAGATGTACAATAGACAGAACCACAAGTGACTTTGTGATTTCTGAATGATTACCATCTTGACTTTGCATTCTTTGATGTGAATTTTGTGAAAATCCGGGTGGCTTTCACTGGTTCCCTGAAGCTCAGATTACCTGTAAAATATCCTCTGGGGAGAAGTTCGATTGCACGCTCTTTCCTTCCCGCTTCAGACACTCGATGGCGAAAGGCATAATATCGTTCAGGCTGCAGAAGTCATAGGACGCTTAGTGTGTGTTTGAGGGGGAATCATTTTATTAATTCAAACACAGTTTCTGTTCCTGGTAACTTTTTCTGATTAATAATTACCATCTTCGTAAAGAATTACTTCTTTTCATCCGACCCAAACATGCCCCTCACCTTCCCCACCACACCTAAACCCAACCAAATGAGGCTGTATTGCAAGTGGGATGTAGTTGTTAGCACACTCGCCTCAGAGCCTAAAGGATGTTGAAAGTTTGAGTTCACAATCCAGGCTAATACGTCAGCGAGGCACTGGGGGAAGCCCTTTGGGTCTGAATGAGACATCAAATTGTGTCGGTTCTTCAGGTGAACATAAGAGAAAAGGGAGTTTCTCCTGGTGACCTGGTCAACAATCCTCCAGATTAGGGAGGGATCGGTGGGGGCGGGGGGCGAAAAACCTTAGGCAAGTTTCCTTACTCCACAAGCCTCTATTTACCCAGTAGTAAGCAGGATTGTTAGTCGATTGATGGATTGCTTTCTGAGGGTAATAAGTCCTCCAAAACAAAAAATTGGATTAATCAGAATAATTAGACAGGAAGTCCCTGAATGCTGTTTTGTGACTCAGTGAGCGTCACTCACCTGTTGCTGCTCATGAGGAAAGCCACCAGCTCTGGGCCTCGCTTTCTCTCCATCATGTGCTGCTTCAGCAGAGCAAAGTATTCAGTCCCAAGCAGTTTGGCAAACTGCTTCTCGTCTACCACCCGATCCAGCACTAACTTTGTAATCTTTCAGAGTTAGAAACACACACAGGAGCGGGTCAATGCCAGCTCACCAATACTCCTGCACCTTCCCATTTTTCTACCCAGCCCACACATCGCTAGGACTATAACCATCATGACGTGGACAGCAACAGTATCTAGTATTTATAGAGCGCCCTTCACACAGGGCGCTTGATAGCAGTGAAGCCTGACACTGCGTCAGGGAGTGAGGGGAAAGGTGACTGCAAACCCAGTCGATGAGGAAGGTCTTCAGATGCGACCTGAAGATGGAGAAGGAAGTGGCAAGGCAGAGGGATTGAGGGAGAGTTCCAGAGTTTCGGGGCGTGGACAACAAACTACATTTATACATCACCTTTCACATTGGGATGACGTAAGAGATTTGAACCTGAGCTGGAGGTTGGAATCAGGAGGAGTGGAGGGCAAGGAGAGTGGTGGTAGGAGGGTGACCGAAGGCGCAGTCAAAGAGGAGGGTCTTGAGACGAACCTTGAAGGAGGAAAAGGAGGAGGCGAGGTGGAACTGTGGGACTGAAGCGACTGTAGCAACAAATCGCTAAGACAAGTGCCTTGTCTCAGTCAGTCACTGTCTCGCCTTCAAGGGAAGAGAGAAGGGAGTTTCTCCCATTGCCCAGGGCAGTAAACAACAATTGCTGTCTCTAGTGCTTTGAGACGCTGCCGCTGCTAGATCAAGTGCGTGGGATGGTTATAATGATAACTCTCTGTGTCAGAGTCGGCTTTTTACCTTCGAGCCGAATCCTGCGACCTCGCCAGTGCTCATGTGGTCCACAACCTGCTGCAAAATCTTCACCGGATCAACGGACACAAGAAACCTCTGTGGAGAGCAAGCACAATGCCTCACTGTGTAGCCCTGCACACATCACACTGACATTTCCTTACAAGAACCCGAGTGGGTTTCTGGTTTTAAAATCAGAGAGAAGCAAAAAGCCATCCTCTTCAGTGGTTGTAACAACAACAACAACAACAACAAGATTCCATTTATAAAGCGCCTTTCACGTCAGGAGGACGTCCCAAGGCGCTGCACAGTTGGGTCATGACCCGAGCAGGGGGGAAATGGTCAGGGTGAGGGGGGGGGGGGCGAGGGGGGGGGGGTAAGGGGGGGGAAGGGAGGGAGCGAGGAGGGGGAAGAGAGTCGAGAGGGGAGCTGAAGGCTCGGTCAAAGAGAACGAAAGGAACACTGAACATAATTACCCGCCAGTCCGCCAATCAGCTAACAAGCAGGTTCCTTGTGAGTGGCGTGTGTGTGTGCGTGTGGAGTAAGGAGGAAACTTGCCTAAGGATTTGCCCTGCCCGGGAATCAAACCTGGGCCCTCTCGCTTGCAGAGAGAGTGTCTAATCAATACGCTACAGGACTACACTCATTTTATGGATCAAAAACACACATATATATAATATATATATTTTAATCAAAGGTAGTGGTTTAATGGGTGCGGGTAGCTAGCTGGGACTGCGGTCAGCGATGTTGCAGACTTTACACACCTGTATTTGTTGCTCTTTTTTCTCTGAATAAGGGACGAGCAGCAAGCAGCCCAGAGAGAACGAAGACAGCTCCAGCTGTGCAAACTGCTTCGCGATGCCAAACAGGTCGACATCGAGGAGAACCGGGCACCTTCCAGAGCAGAGGGAGGGGGAGAGAGAAAGACGGGTGGTAGGGGAAATTCACAAGGAATAAACTCATATATTGAATCAGGCATGTGGAAAAAACAACCCACGTACAAGAGGAAATCGATAAGCAGCTCTATCAACCAAGTTATCTTTGATACTTAAAATAGTCTCCATTAAAGTGTGGATGGAAATGGTAAAAAACAACCTGGAGGAGTACATTAGATCTAATCTCTTTAGATTCTGCAGACACTGCAAAACGATATCCTGGAAGAAGTTCAAGGGCGTGGAAAGAAACTCCACATAAAAAATTCAGATTCCCTGATATGTACAAGGCTACTCTAGACATGGAAATTTCCATGTGTGGGTGGCAAAAATTCAGTCTGGTTTGGATATTCTTTGGATATTCTTAAGCACGCGTCAGACACCTGGCTGATCATAGTGATGGGTTTTTGCATGGGTCAGACATCGGGTGATCCCCCAAAAATCCATAGGCTAACACAGCGGTTGGCGGAGGGAAGAGATAGCGATGGATTTGGAAGCACCTACTTGATTAAGAGGACAAAAGACTGGTAACAGGCCTCCAGCTGCCTGGGACTTGGCGGGCTCGAGGCTAGTCAAAGAATGAAACAAGACAACATCAATACAAACACTGCGTTCTGCTGACATTTTGTAAAATGGTAATGAAGTGAAGTGAGGATTAACATACCTGTGAGGAAGGGTGCAAGGATCACACTGCGCCATGCTCGGGTAAAGTTTGGGATCTGCAGGGATGATAATAATAATTATAATAAAACTTACCCTTGATATAGTGCCTTATCACGACTTCAAGAAGTCTCAAAGAGCTTCAAAGAATGTACTGTCAAGTGAGTTTACTGCATATTTTGTGGGTGAAACGCGGCAGCCAATTGCGCACAGCAGCGTCCCACAAACAGTAGTGCATTGAGTGACCAAATTATTATTTATTTATTGAAGGGATTATTACCCCCGGAAAAGCGCTCCGCCAACCGACTAACAACTGGGTTCTTCCTTACTGCTAGATAAACCGAGGCATGTGGAGTAAGGAAACTTGCCTAACGTTTCGCCCTGCCCAGGAATCGAACCTGGGAATCGAACCTGGGTCCTCTCACTTGCGAGGTGAGTGCTCTAAAATTACAATTTTGTGATTGTGAAACATTTGATTGACAGGGCTGCCCGCAAACCCAAATCTGTAAAACTGCTTGGCTTCTCTAGCTGCACTCTCACCTCTGGATCATGTTGGGACTTGAGCTCACAGTCCAGTGCAGTGCTGGGGGCACCACTGCATTGTCAGAGGAGTTAGGAAAAGGAGTTAGGAATGCGTTTGTGTCAGAAGGGGAAATTACACAGACATATTAGTCTTTAACCAAACTAAGACATGTCAGTGGTAGGCGTTACGTTTGCTGAGACATTTCTAGAACTGATTGGCACCATGAAATATGACAGCTCTTTCGATATTCACACAAGATCAATGGCCATTTGCCAGCTGGGGACATCTCTTAAATATAACAGACATAAAAAGTGATCAGCAGCACACGAAGGCAAGAGTGTTTACAAAGCAAAGCATTGCCATACCTGCCACAGAGCGTGCACTGCAGTGATTGCCATCAGAACCTTCCTCAGGTAGTTATTCTGCAAGACACAGAACAACAAACACATGCAGCACCAAACAGCCCTAGTTTATAATGAGCCCTAGAGACTTGAAAAGATGATGATGTAACATTCCCCTTTATTACATTGAGAGGCTAAATTGTCCCCAGGATCGGGAGGTGAAAACTAGCCAGGCTCCTACTCCTTGTCCCCTTCACCACCTTCTACTGGTAGGGTGCGTTTGGCAGCCAGGTGAGGAGAGGTCAGGCTCGGCTGTGACCCCCTCTATAGTGGAGTGGGTCTGATGACACACAAACAAAAATAAAACCCGCCCTGCACACAGCGTTCAGGATGTAGATTGTGTGAAGCCGCTGTATTCACCATGTTAAAGCCAAGAAGCTTCTGCAGGATTCCATTCCAGAGCAGCTGGTCAAACACCCCATACTCCAAGCTCAGCTCAGTCACCAGACGGACAGCCTGTGAGGAAAAACATAAAACAATCATTCTCTTTGCTCAGTTTCGCCCCTTTTGAATAGGTTTGCTAATTGGACAGTGTGTGCAAGTGTACAGGGTGTCTCCAAAGTCCTGTTACCCGCATTTTTTCTCTCTCTCTCTTCAATGCACTGACCAACAACTGAAACGTGGAAGAATGATGATAATTGTATTGAGAAGTACAAGTGTTTAACTGACAGAGGATCGCTGTGCGTGTGTGAGCGCCATCATTTTCATGGCAGATAATGATCCGTCGCCATGTTCAGTATAATGTCTTCCGTAATATGGATGGATGGGGTGACAAAGCAAAATGCATCTCCGACAGCTTGTTTCAGCTCCTCCATAGTCTCATAGCTGTGTTTTGTGACAACAACTTGCATTTATATAGCTCTCCTCATGCAGGGCAGTGCCTTGGAGCACTTAACACGGGATGGTAAGAGGACTTTGTGGACACCCTGTAGAATGAACTATTCTTGCTGACCCTGGGTTCATGGTTGTGGTTCTTCCACAAGCCTTTAATCATCCCCTCTTTGGCGCTGTTGTGGAAGGACTCCGTGGTATAAGGAATGTTCAGCATCTCAAACTCCGCCAGGTAAATGCAGCACTTCAGATACGACCTGGAGGAGAGAGGTCTGTCGTTAACACTCACTTGAGTAAAGCCCCGCGCTCAAGACACAGACACTTCAGTGAAACATATAGGAATAATTATCTTCAAGATTATCTGTATTCACACTCAATCTGAAAAAAAAATCAATGAGGATTAACCGGCCAAAGATCAATTAATCCTACAGAACTCTCTGTCCCTCTCAACCCTCGGGGGATATCTTATAATAATAATAACCCTGCCTTTGATATAGCATCTTATTACTTCGTTGAGGCATCTCAAAGCACTTCACAGAATATATTGAGCAAACCGTGCACTCCAACACGTAGGCAGTTCAGTGAATTATCTGTATTACAATAGAATGTAAAGTAAGGTAACTGTATTTTGTGGGAGAAATGCGGCAGCCAATTGTGCACAGCAGTGTCCCACAAACAGTTGTGGATTGAGTGATCACATTTTTTTTGGGAGGGATTATTACTCCTGGAAAGTGATCCACCAATCGACTAACATTCGGGTTCCTACTTAATAGTAGGTAAACAGAGGCGTGTGGAGTAAGGAAACTTGCCTAAGGAATCAGTTCTGGGAATCGAAGGCAAGAGTACCAACCACTAGAATTTAAGATACAATCTGCCTCCACCATCTCTCTCTGTGTCATTCTTTCCACCCACTCACTGCTCTCCAATGTAAACCAATGAATGACTTCTTCTTGTGCATCCCCTACCCCCTCCTTGCTACAGAATTATGTTAAATACAAACACTAGACACCACACGTACTTGACTTTCTCAATGGACTGCTGGCTGATAGCAGTTATCATCTTGCTATCTGCGATGTGAAGCAAGCACTGCAAAGCTCGGCTCCTGTGTGCAAATGTCAGCTGTTTGTTGACAAAAGGCTAGAAAAGCCAAAAAACATAAGCGTGTGGTCAGGTTGGATCAGATCACTAATCACTTTGTAAAAGTCAGCACTCAAACACAAAGCACTTCCGGCTTGAACAAAAATTCAATTGAAACAAGTACTGGCAGATAACTGAGGTAGATAGATATTTGTTAGGTCAGAACATTAAGGGATATGGAGCCAAGGCGGGTATTTGGAGTTGAGGTACAGATCAGCCATGATCTTGGAGAATGGCAGAGTAGGCTTGAGGAGCTGAATGGCCTGCTCCTGTTCCTATGTAGCACGCGCATGTAGATATTGGCACTTCAATGCTCTGCAAGTGGTTAAACAACATTGCATTTATATAGCGCCCTTCACGTGGGATAGCATCCCGGAGTGCTTGGTTAGGGACAGGTTGGCGCTAGCACATGGCATGGAAATCCATTCTTAGACGCTGATTACTTACAGAGGTTGAAGCAGTTGCAAAAGTTGAGAGGAGCTTGGCGCTATAGTCAACGGGGTACGGCTGAAGGAGGTAAATAACTCTGCAAGAAGAAAAGGGCATTCGATTGATAAAATGCACATTTCAAGAAATATTCCTGTTTAAAAATAATCCTCTAAACTCGAAGTGAACCCAAGCTCAGAGAAGCGTCTTTTAACAGAACCACCCTGTATATTACACCATGAACAAAAAAAAACACTTCACCTCAACAGAGCTGCATCTTCCTGCATATCGCTGAGAAACTCCAGCGGCATCTCACCCTAAACGTAGCGGGGAAAAATACACTATTAACCTTGAGAGAGCTTTATTAAGCCTCCCTAAGTAGTCAAGGAGAATTTTCCCCGTCAATTAAGGATTAGCAAAGAGTGTTACATTGTGCCACTGTGTGTGTGGTTTCTTGGGGATCAGGCGAGTGTCAGACTCACGTGGAAACCCTTCACCATGCTTAACAGCATCTAAACCAAGTTGAGAATTCCATGCATCCCACCTATAGATGGAAATCCCAGAGGTTATTATTGGAATATTCGGCTCTGACGTGGGATTTTCCTTAACAAGGAATCCCGAGCCTTACAATGCGGAATCCCTGTGGAGGTGGGAAGTATATTACATCGAAGTGATTGGCTTCCACGCCTCCTGAGCGGAGTCCCCGTGGGTGGGTGAACTGACGGAATTCTAACCTTTGTTAAAGCCCCCATGCCAGGCGCTGCCCGTGTGCCCTGCCTGTTCAAAACTTACCGCATCTGGCTGGCTGGGAGGGCATAGCCACTCCTCCAGTAAGGCGCTCCGGATTTTATTGATATCCCGGCTGTTTATTTCAGCGAGCTGGTTAGCGGCGGTGTGGATATCTAAAACAAGAACTTCACTTGGTAACCACATCAAGTGCAATATAGTGCCAGGGCAAACTCCCTTCTCAACAACAAAACAAATTGCATTAAAAAGCGCCCGTTCACATCGGGAGGATGTCCCAAGGCCCTGGACAGTCAAGGGTTCACACCCAAGCTGTGGTCTGGAGTCAAGAGAGGTGGCAAAATGACCGAAGACGCAGTCAAAGAGGAAGGTCTTGAGACGGGCCTTGAAGGAGGCAATGGATGGGGCGAGGCAGAGGGACTCCAGGATGGAGTCCCAGAGGGTGGATGCAGAAAGGCTAGAGGCCTGACCTCCGATGGTGGAGCAGACGGATGAGGGAGAAGGGGGGGCGTGGGATGTGGAACAGGTCAGTATCCGCCGAGCGGAGATGGCGGACATTTTGTTAGGGTTTTAGGAGGTCACAGAGGTAGCGTAGAGCAAGACACTGGTAAGTTGTAAACTCACCTCCAAAAGTGTCATGGGGCAGTTAGTGTTGGTTTTACGGAGCTGGTGTATGTGTGTGCACGTACCTGGATAGCTCCTAGCAGTAGGCTGTTTAAACCTCTCCTCGATACTGCTGTGCTCATACAGTGAGCGGATGAGCTTGGCCGGCAGCTTGATTAGTTTCAGGTGCTCGGGGCTATTCAGGGTGTGAATCCTCAGTACATTCTCAGTGGCTGACCTCTCGTACTCCACTCGCAACTTGCTCAGCGAATTCTCAGCTTTCTGGTGAGCTTCGTCCTGCAAACAGACGAGAAGTGAGGGTTTCTAAACCTGCTAAAAGCCCGCAGGCAAAAAAGTTAGCGAAGAGGCTGTTACCGAGGTACGTACACGCAACCCCTCCCAGTTACTCAGTTACTAAGGTGAGACAAAACAGAAAGAGCTGTTCACTTTGTCCCGCATATGAGATAGTTGTCCAATTTCCTTTTTACGAGCGATGGTGGCCTCTGCTAGAATGACTGTACCTTTGGCGAAGTGCTGTTCAGCCAGTTCTCAGACAGCTGCAGGCAGAACTTCAGGGCCTGGATCTTATCCGGTCCTGCAATGGACAAACAGTTACCAGCAAATTCAACATTAAAAGCCCAACATGAAATCCAAGAACTATTATTACAACAAACAAATTAAAATGTAACTACTTCACACAGGTAATATGTGGAATGGACTACCCAGAGAGGCTGGAGGGGGAGACAGATTGTGTCACTAAATTCATAAGCGAATTAGAAAGCTATTTGGCGAAGGAACAGATCAAGGATTTGGAGAGATAGTGTAGGACTAGTCTTATTCTATTGGTCCAGCCAGATTGGCTCACAAAAACAACAAATTACATTTATACAGCACCTTTCACAACAGGAGGATGTCACAAGGTGCTAGACAGTTACGGATTTGCACCCGAGCTAGAGGTTGGAATCAGGATGGGTGGAGGGTAGGGAGGGTGACCGAAGGCGCAATAGATTTACCTATTGGAAGTTCTTGTGCGATCCAATGGGAAATAGCGATTGCCCACTCTGGGTTTGTGATTGACAAAATATAGGACTGGATGGTCTGGACAGTTTCAGCAGTTTCCTTGGTTATCAGTGACACACTTCCCTCCTTGGCCTGCTTTAGGGCTCTAGGCTTCAGCGTCTTGGCAAAGACGTGCTTGACGGCAGACATGTAAAGCTTGTCCAGGGAGACCTGGAAGAGAACCACCCATAGTGAGAGGCAGAGACCACCCACCCACTCACTCACTCAGAAACACGCATACCAACCAAGCTCTTTGGGCTCAACAGTACAGTTCAATCCTGCCTGAAGCATGGTGCCTAATCCAACTTTCCTGAGCTCTATGATACCCCTCATTTTTCAAGCTTCTATCTCATTCCCTTTTAAAACGAATGATAGAATCCGACTCAGTAACAGATTGCGGCAGCTTCCCACACCCACAGTCGCTACCGTGGGTCTGAAACTCACCTTCATCAGTTTGGATATCAGGAGCAGAGTGGGAAACGTCTCCTCACTGAGTTCTGCAGCTGTAAAGACAAACGACGACAACACTTATGTAAAATTAATAATAATCCTCACACTTGATATAGCGCTTTTCACATCTTCTAGACATTTCAAAGCGCTTAACAGAATATTCTGTAGTGAATTTGTGGGCGAAACGTGGCAGCCAATTGCCCACATTAGTGTCCCACAAACAGTCATGGATTGAAGTGCCCAATTTATTATTGTTTTTTCTCTTGAGGGATTATTATCAGGTGTGTGGTGTGGAGTAAGGAAATTTGCCCAAGGTTTCACCCTGCCAAGAATCAAACCCAGGTCTCTTGCTTGCTCTAACCACTGAGCTACAGGACTCAGTGAAGCTACAGAACTTCACACTCAATCACACTGACTCAGTGAGCAGTCGAGCAGCCTATCACCTATTATATTATATATCAATTATATATATTAATTATATATTAAATCAATTATATATTAAACCAAGGTCCCGTCTGCCCGCTCAGGTGGACGTGAAAGATACCCAACTATTCAAAATGCGAAGCTGGGAATCTGACGCTCAGCAAATAAACTTACAGATGATCGTCCAGAACCTCTGGGAGTTTTCAAAGAAAAGCAGGTGAAAGGGCAGCCGGGTTTTGGTCGCAGGTGAGAGGGTGATTGAATGCTCCATCAGGTACTCATGTTCCAGGTCTGACAGAGGAGAAACACGATTGTAGGAGTACAGGTGTTGCAACAGACTTAAAGCCTAATATATATAAAAAGAAAGGGCAGATTTGTTACAAAGATCCATAGCTGATAGATAACCATTCACTTGGGGAATTTCCTCTCCAAATTTTTAATACGAAATTGAACCTTTCCTACCTGATCCAGATTGATGCTGACAATCTTCTCATCTGCCAAATTTATAATCTTTAAGACGCCTTCAATGACTTCATAGTCGTAAGGGTCCATCTTAAACAATGTTTAGAAAAATAAATCAAGGTTAAATGTATGTTTCCAAGATGAGACTCAACAACAACAATAATAATAATCCTTGCGTTTAATATATTTGTGGGACCTTGCGCACAACAATGAGGAACTAAATTATTATTATTATTTTTTATTAAGGAATTATTACAACAACAACAAAATTACATTGTATAGCACCTTTCACGTCATGAGGACGTCCCAAGGCCCTGGACAGACAGAGTTACGGACCCGAGCTGGGGGTCGAGGAGGGTGAAGGGCACGGGGTGGAAGCAGGGAAATCGAACGCACGGTCAAAGAGGAGGGCCTTGAGGTGGGTCTTGAAGGTGGCAAAATGGAGGGACTGTGTTACCCCCGAAAAGTGATCCGCCAATCGACTAACAACTGGATTCCTACTTACTACTAGGTAAACAGAAACTTGTCCAAAGTTTCGCCCCGCCCGGGAATTGAACCCGGGACTTCTCACTCGCAAGGCGAGCGCGCTAACCACCTCGCTACGGGACTCCACAGTAATTGCTGTGAAGTGCTGTGAAGCATTTCCACATATAAGGTGCTATAAAAATGCATGCTCCGTCTTTAACAAGCAGGGCCCTGATTCTCAGGCAAAGCGGGAGTGGTACCTTGTACAGAGAGCTGTTCAGACTGACTACCAAGTCTGAGGTGATCTTTAACAAAGGAACAATCTCGACAGCTCTGGCCAACAGCTCTGTATGGGCCGGCTTCACGCCCCCCGGCTCCCCTTCGCCACTGTGGGCGCTGCCCCCACGCAGCAGCAGAGTTTCGACGTACAGCTGCAGAGCTATGTCGCTATTCAGCTCAAAGGTCCTGAAAACACACATGCCACAATAATAATAATCCTTGTATTTGATATAGCGCCTAATCATGACATTGAGACATTTCAAAATGCTTCACAGCATATATTGTGGTGGATCAACTGTGTATTTTGTGGGCAAAATACTGCAGCCAATTACACACAGCAGTGTCCTACTAAGAGTCGTGGATTGAGTGATCATATTATCATTAGTGTTATTTTTTTGAAGGAGAACTGGAGAGCGATCCGTCAATCGATTAACAACCTACTGACGGTTAGGTAAACAGAGGCTAACTAACATTAGTTACAGCTGAGAATTTCTTCCCATCGCCAGGTTTGCCCTTGGAACTCTATCCCTTAACCTGGTTCTGTAAAATGCCCTGAGACGTTTCTTTTATGTGAAAGGCGCTGGCTGCGTGATTGCAGGTCACCATTGTGGTCTGGTTTGAAATGTGCCGTGAATGCAAATTTATATTGATGTCATGTCAGGATGTCCCAAAGCACTTTAATTGTACTGGCTGGGCCCCCGAGGGAAGGGTGAAGTGGGGGTGGGGGGGGAAAAGAAGCTTTGCTCACCGGCAGTACTGCAGGATCAGCTCTGAGTCTGTGTTTGGGTTCTCCACCAGAACAGGGATCAGTTCCTTCTTCTTGGTTGCACACTCCTTGAACGCTGACTGGAAGGAGATCTGGAAAACGCCAGAAAACAAATGAGATGGTAAGGTGAAGCAACATTGGCGAAGCCAAAAGTAGCTCCAAAAGAAGAAAAGGTTGAGAAGAAAAAAGGTTAAAAAAGTGACTGTTTTGGGACAGGAATTAACATTTATTGTGTGTCTGTGAGGGGGTGGGGGGGGGGGGGGGCAGAGGGTTGCGGAAGAGAGAAGAGTGTGTGGGTCAATGTAATCAGCTAGGAGGAGTGCATGACTTTGAATCATAGAATTCTATAGCATAGAAGGACATTCGATCCATCGTTCCTGATCTTTGAAAGAGCTAACCAACTAATCCCATTCCACCACTCTTTCCCCGTAGCCTTGCAAATCGTTCCTTTTCAAGTATATATCCCTTTTGAAAATTATGATTTGAAAGACTTACCCCGAGTTTGCTGAGCCTGAGACCCCACTCCGAGTCAGCAATCAGAGAGGTGAAACTTTCCTTCTGCTGCGACTCCTGATACCAATCTGCCAGCTGAGCACCGACCTGGGCCACTGCCTGAAACAGCCAGTCCCCAGGTCAGTGATCACAAACTATGCTTCCTCTGAAGATCAGTCAACACACGAACTGTGTCACAACACACACAAACACAAAGCACACGCGCCTGTGTCCACGTATACACACAGTGATCAACGCAACAGAGTGATGGCACATTCCCACCCAGAGCCAGACGTACCAAGACTTTGCTGTAATTTTGCCACGTGTCATTGATGACGTTCCACAGCTTCTCAAACACCTGCCGTTTGGGCAGCAGCGTGCAGTATGCCAGCGCCAAATCAGTGTCCACCACACGGCAGTTAAACACCTGAGCAGACAGCAGGTTAGCTGGTTAGGGGCACTGTAATAAAATAATAATAATCCTTGCATTTGATAAAGCGCTTTTCACAATCAGACAGACACGAGCGGAGAAAAGCTCCTAGAGAGAATGGGGCAGCTATATGGGATTAGGCTTTCTTGGAGGAGTAAACACCAATTACAAAGAGGAAGGGATGGAGAGGAAGAGAGACTGAGGGAGAGAGATCCAGATCCGTTACACTTATATAGTAGCCTTCACATTCGTAGCCTCAGAATTGCTTCATGTTAAGTAGAGTAAGGTTACCTTGTGTAACAATGCCACAGACGCAGCTGAAATGAGGGACAAGGCTGCCTTCCCCATGTCCACAACAAGATCCTTGGCCACGGTTACGGTTTCCTTCTGGAAAAGCTACACAAAGTGTGAAAGGCAGGGAGTCAGTGAGTGCTCTCATGCACAGAGGCCTGCCTCCCGTTAAAGTCCCACCATAAGCACTCTGTTCACTTTTAACATCACCCTTTTAACCAGGTGGCGATTAAACTCTTGATGGCATCTCAGGCACCAGGCAGTCTGCTGCCAATCTCCTAAATAAAAGCCTGGACCTCGATCAAGTGACACAGGAACATGAGGAGGGCATTCAGCTCACCCAGCCTGCTGCATCAGATCCTTAAGTTGCAGCACTTTAAGTCACAGTACTCTACAGCACCAGAGCAGAACAAAGAGGTCACAGATTCAGGGTTGCAAAGGGCGATTTGTGGACAGATGTCAGGAAGCATTTTTTTTACAGAGGGAAAATAACAACAACTTGCAGTTATACAGCGCCCCTCGCGCAGGATAGCGTCAGAGTGCTTGATGGAGCACGACGTCGAGCCATGAATAACAATAAATAACAACTGGAAAGGGACACTGACCCTCTCTGGATCAGTTACAGCACGCTTCACTTTCCTCTTAATAAGTCGGGTTGCACACATAGTCCGCATCAGAAGAACTGCAGTTAGTAGAAGGTTGGTTCTCACCTTCTTGCTTAACTCTAAACTCATGTTGTTGGAGGTGAAGTGCTGAAAGCAGGTCCCGAAGGAGTTGATGGTCACCTGTAAGGCTAGCTGAAGCTGACTGCACTCCTGTAAACTCTGCAGCAAGTTTGTGACCGGCATGTTCACTGGCAGCAAAGGATTCCTGTCTGCAACACAGACCCCAAAGGTTACCACCATCCGCCCTGCTAGGTAATCAGAGGCATGTGGAGAAGGAAACTTGCCTAAGATTTCGCATCGCCTGGGAATTAAACTCAGGTCCTCTCACTTGTGAGGCAAGTGCTCTAACTGCTACGCTACAGGATTCCATGTTCGAAAATGGAAAATTGGGGAGCGGAGCGCAGAGGAGAGTTTGTTTATGTCAGGTAGTTTGTGTGGAGAAAAACACCAACACAGCCGTTTCTGTGCAGTGACATTGTGAAACCTTGTCTCAATCAGTTGCTCATTAGCATAAATACCTGTCTTATCTGGACTCATCGCCACACTCATGCAATCCAACGGGTACAATTTTTTGCCTGGGTGGAATAGAGATAGCGTTAAAACAAGATTGTATTGCTGAGTTTCTATATTAAGAATTCTTCTGAAAAACCCATCTACCTTATATAACCACTACACTTGTTCCAAAGTGAATTGTAGACCCTTTGAAACTCCATCCCACCGTCCCTTTGCCTCTTCCCCTCCCTTGCCTCCTTCAAAACCCGTCTCAAGACCCTCCTCTTCGACTGTGTCTTCACTACCTCACACCACTACACTCCCTGAGTGAGAGGCGATGTGTAAATATAATTTGCTGTTGTGTAACCAGATCCTCCCACTCAGTGAAAGAGCAGTAAGGTAGAGAAACAGATAGTCACACTAATTGGACCTTTAGCAGATATGAAAACAGTGGGGATATTAGTCTCTGTGTGGGTGTGAATGTCTCTCTCTGTGCCTCTGTACCCATTTACCCACCTGGATCAGAGGCTTGACCTTCTACCTTAGGCTGCTTCAGATCCAGTAAAATCACCACATCGCACGCAACTAAAGGTTTTCACTAATATTGCAGGGACTTCACTTCCACCCATGGGGCTAAGGGCACAGGCAGCATGCGGAGAAGCAGGACTCTATTGGGCTACCCCCAGCTGGAGCTAATAACAAACAAACCAACATGAGGATGTGAAACCGCAGCTCAGACGGAAATACCTGGCAAATGGGGCACAAAGGCAGCTGTGATTTTGTACATGACGGGCAGCACCGACAGCTGGTTCAGCACTATGCCATCCTCGAGGAAGAACTCCTCAAATATCCACTCATCGTATGGGTCACGATCAATTCCCATGTTCGACATCTGAGCACCGACAGAGGTTATGGAGGGTTGGGGGGCAGAGGAGTGGGGGAGATTGGGAGGGTGAGAGGAAAAGAGAAAGAATTGGCATTAACAAGAAAGGAAGGACTGCTTACTCCTCAATGGTCCCGCTTTGCAGCAAGCTCCCCCAAACAGCTGCAAAAATCAGAGAATCCCAATTTATCTGGAGCATTGTTGGCCAGGACCAAGAGAAACCCGATTTAATACTTATCCAAAGCATTGACAATGCAACAACAACCCACCATCCCAAACCGCTGCTAAACCTCAAGCAAGCATGAAACTTCGTAGTTACTTCCAAAGCACACCCAAACTTTACCTTTGTTATAAATCCATAATCCTCGATCATGCACTGTCTGTACACATCCATGGCCACACGGGTGCATTTACACAACTCTTGGCAGTCGAACAAGAAGTCTGTGAACATTGATATGGACGTGGAGGTTACATTCCAGCACTGATGTCTGCAATATCACTCACAACCTTATACCCTCAACGCGCGTTGGGTTCGGAGGTTTCAACAAAACTCCCAGTCTCGGCCCTGGCACAAGGGACAGATACCAAAACACTATCCAGCTATCCCACCTAACCTCAACAATTCCCAAGATGATCGCCCACAAAATACACAGTCAATCCAAGGCACGGTTCAAGCGAGGCTTTAAGGATTCTTGAACGGTGAGAATTATTATTACCGGTGCTGCAGATGGTGATGGCTTGGCAGGTCAGTTCATAAATAATAGCCGGCAAATTCATCCCAGGCGGGATTATCATGGGAATGTTGGCCTCCAACATCTGGCACAGCTTCTGAGCTACGTGATGCAACACCTGGGCAGTCTGATCGTTCTTATATTGTTCATAAAGTTCACTGCGAAAAGAAAAACATATAATAATTTGGTCACTCAATCCACGAATGTTTGCGGGACACTGTTGTGCGCAATTGGCTGCCACATTTCACCCACAAAACACATGGTCAATCGACTTTTCAATATATTCCATGGAGCGCTTTGAGGCATCTCAACAAGGTGATAAGGTGCTACATCAAATGCAAGGATTATTATGATATTATTAATAAAAATTTCTTACCTGCAAATATTCAGCGCCTTCTCCACTTTTCCGTCAGCAAGAGCTCTCAGGGCGAGCTGCCCTCCCGCTTGCTGCTCGGAGTTCTGCAGCAGGAGGGAGAGTCTGTAGAGCCTGCCCTCAGTAGGAACCGTGGCTTTGTTCTCTGAGCAGCCGTTCACAAGTGGCTCCTTCCCCGACTTTGACCTGGACCACGTGCTGGCTAACGCTTGCACCTGCTCTTCGTACAACTGCAAGAGCGCTTCTGGACTCTCGTAGTCTCGCAAAGAAATAAAGATATCAAAATATTCCTGTGGGACGATGGACGATTGTAAGTAAATAGCGTAGCCACTACGGGAGGACTCAAAGGATCAAACACCCAAGGCTAAATTATTGAACTTGAGGAAGTCTCCCCAGTGGGGAAAGAAGATTTCAAAACCATCGGAAATAAACAATGCTTTCAGATACACCGAGGCAGCAAGGCAAGAAGGTGCAGGTTCACTCAGGGTTGTGAAAGACAGAACAGAAACAAAGGCTAAATCAGAACACCTTAGCAAGACTGGTGGTCGAAGTCAGGACACTGGAACAACTTGAGGCTACAGTGTAAATCTAGTCATAAGAAGAGCAACAACAAATTACATTTGTATAGCGCCTTTTTTGCACAGAAGCGTTCAGACTGAACCCTGTGTCTAGGGAAATGTTCTTTTTACTTAACACACTCTCACTTGGACACATGCGCATATACACACAGACACACACACAAACAAACACACCAAGCACACACAGTTTAAAAACATCAATCGTTATACCTGTAAATTTCCAATGGTTTCAAACATTTTTAAATGGCTTTGGTACTCTTCCTTTTTCGAAGTATCATCTGCCAAAAGAAAAGCAGCCTTGTTGACAATAATAATAATCCTTGCAGTTGATGTAGCGCCTTATCATGTCTTCAAACCGTCTCACAATTACTTATGTAATTGGAGTTAAGGTACAGATCAGCCAGGAGCTAATAGAATGATGGAACAGGCTCGAGGGACTGAATGGCTTCCTCCTGTTCCTGTGACACAGGCTGCACCGAGCCCATTAATACAGCGTGCTGTGGAGTGCACACACAACTCACCCTTTTGATGGGTCTGCAGGAATTTAAGAACCTCCACCAAAGCCTTTGCGATTGACACCAGATGCTTTTTCCCCTGAAACAAAGAATAGCAACTCACAATCTGGCGTATATTTGTCTCCACACAAAATATGTGTCAGTTTCGCTCAGTCAGTTATGCTCCCCTCTATCTGGGTCAGAAGGTTTGAGCCAAACCCGTCTCAGAATTTTGCTGCGTCAGTTGTTGCAGCCCCATCTCACTGCATTTAGGCAATAAGTATTGTGAGCAAATTATTATGACAAGACAGTACAGTGAAGAGGCCGGCCTCACCTCAGGGCTATCGGGCTGGTCCTGAAACTTCAATCGGGCCCACGTGACCAGCCTCATTGCGGTGTCCTCCGCTTCGCTGAAGGCAAGAGACTTCAGGACGTTAAGGCAATCATCTCTCTGTTAAAAGGACGGAAAGAAGAAAGCCAGCATGTGTAATCCGGTTTCTCCCGAACACCCAGTAGAACAGAACAATTTCTTATGAAATATTTCGTCAGCCTTTCCCCGGCCCAAAGATGCTGAGTGAACAACAGAACATCTCGCTATTTAAAGAAATTAAGAGTAACTAGCGAAGAAAGAAACCATTGTTATTCAATAGCCAATCCCCTTTTACATTGTGGGATCTGTCCTCACGAGCTCTGAACAGAGATCGGATGAACCTACCCGTCCATTGGAGATGAGGTGCGAGATTCGAAGAAAGTAAACGTCCACGGGGGGCAGCATATAGGCACGGACCACCTTCAGAGCGTCGTCCAGCGAGGACCCCAGGTCCTGTTTCAAGATGAAGTTGACTAGCCTCTGCCCGAGAGAAGAGATTGGCAGCGTTTAACAACAAAACAACATGACACGACAGGCTGGGAGGCCAAACTCTCCTCTGCGGGAGTATAGGAATGCCAGGCAAGGACAGAATGGGGCTTGGCTGTACAATATATAATACCAATCACATCACACTAATAAGACAAAATAATTGTCCAAGTCGCCACTGTAAGAATCGCAATGTTTTTGCAGTCACTCACATAAAAAGAGCACAACATTCACTCCAACCTCACCATGATCTCGTAGTCATTGGACACGTTGAAGTTGCGTATCCCGTATCCTTGTAACAATTTTTTCATCTCCATGAGTCTGTAGCTTTCCTGCAGCTGCTTCACCCTGACATCAATGCAGGGAGTTAGTTACTGCGCTTACCCTCATCTACGTCAACCCTTCAGGGTTCAAAACAGATACTTCTAACCAAATAGCCTCGGTGGGCTAATAAATATCCCTGCGGTGGTCCGTGCCGTTTAGAGGGACTTAAAGCCGCCGGGCCTTGAGCAGATTGGGATCTGCCCAACAGGTCGTCTCCCAACACCAGCTCCACCCCCATAAAATTCAGCGGTGTCAACAACAGACAACATTTGTGTAGCGCCTTTCAAGTTGTGAGGATGTCCCAAAGCGCTGAAGGCACAAGCAGCCTCTCCCAAAGCTTCCACTGACCATCTCGAGGCAGCCAGTGTGCAAGGTTCCCACCAAGGCACCTACTTGCGGTGGTTCTTTTCCAGGTGCTGCTTGACCAGCTCCTCCACCGCATCGCTCCAGGGCACCACTGCGCCATACATGATCTGCAGCACTGCATCGAAGATCAGCTGTGGGGGTGGAGGGGAGGAACGTCAGTGAATGAATGAACGAACGACCAGCGAGCACATCGAAATGATACACAGCAGTGTTGAGGTCAAGTCCATAAGAGCGTTTAAAAGGGAATTAGGCATGCACGTAATAATAATAATACTTGCCTTTGATATAGCAACCTTATCATGTCTCAAAGCGCTTCACAGGATTCACTGTGAAATAGAGTGACTGAGTGTTTTGTGGGAGAAACACGACACAATTGCGCACAGCAATGTCCCAGACAGCCATGCGAGTGAGCGACCAATTTTATTTGGGGGGATTGTTGGCCAGGATACTTGGAGAGGAACTCCCTTCTCTTTTCGAATAGTGCCATTGGATCTTTTAACATCCATCTGAACAGAAAGACAGGACCTCGGTTTAACATATTATCAGAAAGGCAGCACCTCCGATAATGCAACACACCCTCAGGGTTGCATTGGAGAGTCAACTTAGTGAGTTCAAGTCCCGATGTGGGGATTTCAACCCACAACCTTCTGACTCAGAGGAAAGAGTTCTACCACTGCGCTAAGCTGACACACAGGTAAAATACTGAAGGATTTTGGAGCAAAGAGCAGAGGAATGGGATTAGAGAGTTCCAGTGGGGAAGGGAAGACCAGCACAGACACAATGGTCTGAATGGTCTGGAACGTTCCTACGATGACAATCCTGTACACAGGGTTTACTTACTTCAGTGTCGGTCATACAGCCCAGCACAGCCATGGCTTTAGCCTCCCACGCAGTTTCAAAAAGAGAGGCCGAACGTGAGCTACAACGCTCCAGCAAATCCTATAAAGCAAAGCATTGGTGGGTCACACAATCTCGCTGTACCAGCTGCTCTCAGAGTATGGGCAGAGACTTGGTGCAGCAGAAGCGAGTCCCAATCACTGCCCGTACTACAGGTGTCCACAAAGTCCTGTTACTCCATGTTTTTTTCTCTCTACAGGGCATTTTCATGGCAGATAACGATCAGTCTCCATTTTTCGTAACATGGATGAAAGTGACAAGGCGAAATGCATCTCAGACAGCTTGTTCAGCTCCTGCGTAGTATCATATCGCTGTAGTGTAACGTGGTTGGAGGTGGGTAACAGGTCTTTGTGGACACCTGTAGAGTGAACAAGATGAGACCTCACTGCTACGGGAGAAAAAGCCAGGTTAGAATTTCATGCACAGCACAAGTCCCCACAGAATAAAATCCCATATTTATATGAACTCCAGCGATCCCAATCATTTTGATAGGTTCCTGAGCCGAGCAGAATACAACCGTTGGAATAAAAGCCATGTTAACACAGTAGGCTATAGCCTATAAAAGGCAGGAAGCAATACCAGCCACAGTATTCAGCCTCACTCACCTTGATGTACTGCAGCAGTAGCTCCTCTCTCTGCAGACTGTGCTTGTTTATGTACGGCTGGATCACCTTCTCAAGTGTAGAAGGAATAAGTTCTGGAGCCAAAACTCTATCTAACATGCGAAATACAATGGTAGCTGTAGTTTCCTAGAGAACGAACAAATTACCGTGAGCAATATCTTCAGACCGGGGTCAAACACAAGTCTTTCAAAATGAAAACGAATTGAACTTTCAAACGTATTTCGATTCCTTTCCATTTTTAAGGTTAAGAGAACGTATCTTCCCTGCGTCTATCCTCGACGCAAGATAGCACTGACCTTTTCAAACTCGGAGAGTGCCAGTCTGCAGTTATATTTTCTGTGCAGGTTAACCAGCTCCTGCAGGTTGTTAACCAGCTTCTTTAACTGGTGCATCTCCTCGCAATCCGTTTCTTCCTTCTATACCCGGGACAAGTGGGGACAGAAGAGCTCATTAGTCATCAACCGAGTATGTATACAAGGTGAACGAATGACTTTCAAATTCCAAACTGCGGTTACTTTAGATTGCACGCACAAAATAGGTCCACGCAACTGCGGGATTTCCGCACATGTAAACACTTGCACGCACGCACACACACACACACACAACCAGACACACACAATCTCACACATTCAATGACACACACCACAAAAGGTTGCAATTTGAGCAACGAATAACTCCCGTACCACTGGGATCCAAAGCCAGGAGGTGGCAAGTCCGAGATCATTTGGGTTCCGAGCTACAAAGTACAACTCTGCCATTTGCAATCCGTTCTCTGGCCAGTGCGCCTGTCAAATGCAAATCAAATAGGTGGTCACTTGACTATCTACTCGCTTTAATATTTACAAACAGAAACTCAGGGGTAAATTTGGATTCTGAGGGAAACGCGAGCCGGGTTCATTATAATGATCTACAATCAATGTGACTTATTACCTTCTCGATTAGCTCCAGGCTGCGGGCCCTGTGTTCCAGCCACCTTGCTATAACTTTCTGTCAGGTATTAAGCAAACACAAAAGTAAGGGGATCTGCGCCAAATACAGAAACTTGTCCGGGCTCAAAACCAGTCCCCTTTTTTTCCAAGAAGTTTTGAAATTTCCACCAACAGCAGGAAAAACAGAGTTAGCAATTATTTGCTGTTACATGCTTACAGCCAAGTAGGAAACTAAATGGGAAATGCAACCTACAACCACAACCGGCATTTATATAGCACCCCTCGCACAAGGTAGCGTCCCAGAGCGTTTGACAGTGGCAGAGCACAACTCCGAGCCGGAGGGAGGTGACCGTAGGCAGGTTAAACCTCTAGAAACAGGCTGCAGAATTGGCTTACTCGCGTTTTAAAAACAATTAAAAAAGCAACGCTAATCATCAAAGAGGTTACCATTTAATTCAACCTGGATTGCGTCTTTTTTTTATTTACAGATGCTAAATACTATACTCTCATGGTAGCGTAACTGGCTACCTTTCCTCTGGGTACAATCCTTAGCACAAAAGGAATGATGACGTTTTTGAACCAGAGGCAGAGGTCATGCGATGGGGTGTTTGCGGTGATGCAGTTCAGCAAATTTTCCAACCGCTTCACATCAAATTTGCTTTCAAATTCCACCTGAAATTGAGAGAAAACAGATCTGGAATTAAACACTGGCTGGTCTTTATGCCACAGCTACAGCAATTGAAAGACAACTCAAGGGAAAATACCACCATGGTTTATAACCGGAATTGTACAAAGGAACCCTTATAGCAACTTATATCAAAACAACAACAACGAGATTATACTTGTATAGCGCCTTTCACATCGGGAGAACGTCCCAAGGCATCGGACAGAGTACAGCATTTCAGACCCGAGCTGGGGTTGGGGGAGGGGGAAGGGGGTGGTCGATGGCATGGTCGAAGAGGAGGGTCTTGAGGCGGGAAATGAAGGCGGCTAAGGAAGGGGCGAGGCGGATGGAATTCCAGAGGTTGGGGGCAGAGTGGCTGAAGGCTCTCCCGCCAATGGTAGGACGGGTGGGTCGGGGGACGTGGATCAGGCCAGAGCCGGGTGAGCGGAAGGAACGGGCGAGTTGGTAGGGAGTTAGGAGGTCGCAGAGGTAGGGTGGGGCGAGACCATGGAGGGCTTTGTACGTGAGGACCAGGATCTTGAACTGGGCATCTCAAAATGCTTCTTCACTGGTAATTGCCATGGTAAGTGCAGTGACTGTTTGTCACAAACACAAGGTGAGAGATCAACGAGACTGCAGGTTTGCGGGGTGGGAGAAACATCACAAAGGAAAATGCAAGCGCTTCCCCTGCATTCCAAAATACAAATAGTGTAAATGCAGAGCTTTAGGCCCATTGTTGAGCAAGGTGGTTGAGAGAAATGTTACCTGGTGCCTTAGCCAAAGGTACTGAGCACACGTCAAGTTCCCCCCCTGGAGCTGCATTAGGAAGTCATTAAAAAGGTCCTCATTGTTCAGAAACTCAATCCAAGTGTTGCCACTGCAAAAGAGAGAAGCAAACCAGAATTCTAATTGCTAATACAACAACAAATTACATTTATTCAGTGCCTTTCACATCGGGAGGATGTCCTAAGGCGCTGAAATAGTTTTTAAAATGAAAAATGAAAGATTATGGGAGGGGAGGAGGAAGAGAAGGGGTAGGGATGAAATGTTCTTCCAGAGAGCTAGCACGGGTACAATGAGCCTCCTTGTATACATAATCGTTGAAATGTTATTTAAACTTTGAAGCGAACACAATCCCAGTGGAAATTATGGAAATACCAACTGCTCTTTCAGTTCTCAAACATATTTGGGGACATTTATTTCCTAGTCTCAGTAAATAAACAGGTACAAGTAAAGTTACAACAACAACAAAATTACATTTGTAAAGCGCCTTTCACATCGAGAGAACGTCCCAAGGCACTGAATACCAACCTAAACTGTGCAGGTCCGAACATCCCATGAAAAGTAACTAGTCTTGCTTGTGTTCTCAGCACCTGGAACGTTTGTTCGGTGAAATGGAAAGAAAGAAGCAATTGTGAGCAATCTGTAATCAATATGTTTATAGATGAAGAGGAAGCATTTAACTCGGGGTGCTCAACGCAGGATAAATCTTTAACAGGGAATTTGATATCTTTCTAAAAAGAGATATTTGCAAGGTGGCGGGGAAAGACAGGTAAATGAGACCGAATGGATCGCTCTTTAAAGAGCTAGCAACAGACATGATGGGGCACTCGATCAGTAAAACAAATCCATCAATTAAAAAGTCTTAACTTTATCAATACCTCGGCCAGCCATGCAGCTTGCTCTTCAGAGATGCCAGTTGGATTTTTATCTGCTTTCTTCAGAATCTGGCAAAAGTAATACATCAGTCAAAGACCTGCATCCTTTCTATAATAGTAATAATAATCCTTGCATTTGTTACAGAGCTTTATCAACTCGTTGAGACGTCTCAAAGCACTTCACAGAATATATTGTAAAGTGGATTGACTGTGTACCTTGTGACGAAAAGTAGCAGCCAGTTGCGCATACCAATGTCCCACAAACAGTCATGGATTGAGTTTTGTTTCATTTTTTTAAAGAGGGATTATTACCCCTGGAAAATGATTTGCCAAACGACTAACAACCAGGTTCCTACTTGTTGCTTGGTAAACAAAGGTGTGGGGATTAAGGTTTTGCCTGCCCGGGAATCAAACCCCTGCTTGCAAAGTGAGCGCACTAACCACTACACTATGAAGAAAGTCCAAACACCCAGCAAGATACGAGGGAAACAAGACTCACCCGATTTTTGGCATAATTCAGCATTTCCAAGGTGGTCTCAAATGTTGGCCAAGCGACATCCATACAATATTTCACCACAAACTGATCATCCTGGAAAAGAAAGGCACAGGGTGCTGGAAGCCTAGATGATTACGGCACAGAAAATGGCCCTGTGATCATGCTAGTGCCAGCTCCCCTGCTGGAACCACCTGCTGTAATCTTCAATATTTCCCCTCAAACTGTGAGCCGCACAGTTGCTTGGTCATTATACCTGTATTTTATGCAGATTTTCTTTGGCGTCATTGACTATGCCCTGCCAGGATGAGGGGCTGCGGCTGGTCATGGCAGTCGAGGCCAGGTTCTCCAGGACTATATTGAGCTCGACTTTGTACACCAGCTACAAGAGAGGATCAAGGAGACAATACAGGAGGCAAATTCAGCTGGGTTTCTGCTGAAGAATAACTTGAAGGTTTGGAAAATTTTGAAAGCAAGTTCAGTTGCTTATAGCTATGTTGCCCCTCTTGCTCTATCCCTCTGCCTTTCCCCCTCATTCCCCATCTTCAGGTCGCGCCTGAAGACCTTCCTGTTCGACCGTACTGCCGAATTGCTCCCCCCTCCCCCTCGGCACCATGCTTCACCACCATCAAGCACTCCAGTTCACTAACCTGTGTGAAGGCCACTGTATAAATGCAAGTAGTTGTTGTTAGTCACTGGAGTTTGCATATTGCATATGCTCGGGTAGATCTTTAGAAGCGCGGAGATGCTGACCAAGCAAAAGAACTACAAAGTTTTTACTGTGAAATTTTATCTTTTAAAAAAACTAAGCGACAATATTTCATGAACATTTTTAAACTGAGAGCTCGACGTACCTCCACGTCCAACCCAAACTGGATGGCAAACCTCTCGGCTTCCTCAAACTTGTGCTTGTGAAGCAGGCGACTTAATCTGCAAACAGAGATGACAGTCACACACAAACACACAGGGATTGGTACAGGGAGAGGAGAGAAGGTTACACACGGGAAGAGGAGAGAGAGGTTACACACAGGGAGACAAGAGAGGGAGAGGGTTACACACAGGGAGTGGCACACTGAGAGCAGAGAGTTATACATAGATTGGCAAAGTCAGAGAGAGAATAAGGAAGTTAGAGAGTAAAATTCAGATCATTTTTACCTGTTTTCTGGCAACGCTTCTGTTAAGCATCTCATCACCACAGCAGAGACAGCTGCCTCGGGTGATCTACAAGGTAGAATTAAGATTTGGTTTAAAAAAGATTTCATTTTGCCATTCTCTGGAACTCCCACCCAGACTACTGCACAACTACCTCCCTCCCTGCCTCAAACCCCTCGTTAATAAATCTTCCCTTTCCCTCGCCGGACATCCACTGTGACATTTATCAAACGCTTTGAGAGGTGAAAGGCGTTATCGTATGCAAGTTGCAAGTTATTATGATGAATACAATAACATGGAACTCACCACAGGATTTTAATTTTTTAAAAGATTGCATAAAAAGCTTTTTTTTTTGTTACCTCTTCTGACTTTCATAAACTCCTTCCAGAACATATATTGTGTCCTGTAGAAGAATAAATATTAATAAGTCAACCCAAAACTCCATCAGGTAATGTTAGTCAACACACGAGAACCAGGTTCATTCATATCGTCACAAAGCAGCGCATCAACTAAACTCCTTAACACAATTTAGTTTATATTTTTAATCATACCACATACGCACACACACAGACACACACACAATTTCCCTTCCATACAACACACTCAATGATCAACATCGACAAAGGGACACTATAAAGGTACATCTTATGTTATTATTATGCTACCTGAGTGATGCCGGTCTGAACCAGAGCTGAAACTCCTGCCACCTCCAAGGAGTAAAGCAGATTCATGGTTGGAAGTGAATACACCAGGAGGTTCCTCATCTGCAAGGGACAAAAGGCAACCACATTTCCATCATCCAGAACAGTGCAAATAAACAACCCTTATGCTCTTATATAACGTTTCTAACATCCAAATGTTTCAAAGTGTTTGACAAGGGAATTGCCAGCAAATGCAGTGAGTATGTACAGTACTTAGTAAAATTTACATACAGCAAAGTGCCACAAACAACCATGTGATGATGAAGTCGGCTTAACATCTTATCAGAATGATGGCGCCTCTATCAACGAAGCACTTCCCCCAATACTGTGCTGGAGCGTTGTGACCTCAGAGCCCCAACGTGGAATCTACCACAATCTTCAGCTGGGGAAGGAGCTTGCCTAAAGTCCTTCTCATTAAAAAAAACAAACCCAAAGCACAGAAATTCATTACCCATTTATCATTCTGAGCCGTCAGAGCAACAAGCTTTAGGTTGGCATTCTCTTGTCTGGAGAAAGAAAATCAGAAGAAATCATTATGCTTGCCAGGTGTGAGCAACAACAACAAATCACATTTACACAACGCCTTTCACATCGGGAGGATGTTCCAAGTTTTTGCACTAAGGTAAATTATTTACGTTAATAATTGAATAAGAATAGTAATGTAAATGTGTCTTAACTACATAAACTTTGAGATTGTTCCTTCTATCTGTAATTACAGAGACAGCCCTTTGCCTTTCTGCACAGAGGGAGAACAGCAGCTGGTTACTAAGGGTGACTGAGCTGGGACATGGACTCATTCAAGAATCTCAGTACCAGCTTGATGATAATAAATAATAATAACCCTTGCATTTGACATAGTGCTTTATCACATAATTGAGACGTCTCAGGACATTTCATAGAATATACTGTAATTGCCAATTGCGCATAACAGTGTCCCACAGCCTCGTGGATTGAGTGATCACATTATTCTGTGTTGGAGAGTGAGGTTTTGGAGGGGGTGAGATTGAATGTGCTGAAGAGCTTTCTTCATCTGAACCTCTCCTGTGAAATCTTGTTCAAACACATCTTAACTGAGAGATTCGTTCTCGATCTTACTTGGTCAGAGCGGAGGAGTCACCCTCAGAGGTCAGTAAGAAGTCTTGGATGTGAACAGAAGGCCAGGACCAGACCATGACAAGGGCGCAGACATCCCACATGCTGAGAAGATTCTGCAGCCAATAAAAGCATAAATTAGTTCCCAAAAAAGGAGCACGCTTTAAGAAAGGAGTGAATGATGCGTACTGAACACTCGCAACAAAGCCTTACTTACACTGTGGTCCAGGACAAACAGCAGGTTGTCCAGAATTTGACATTTCTTCACATCTATTGAGGAGAAACAGATTGGCTTTGTTACAAAATAAAAATATGAAGATCGATGCACACAGCGACCCCATCCTGCCACGGTGTTTCAGGTAATTATCCTCACACTTCGTAATAGCGCCTTGTCACGTCGGAAGGATTTCTCAAAGCGCTTCACAGGACTTGGTGTGAAACGGAGTAACTATATTTGTAGGCACACACGGCTGCACAATTGCACATAACAACGTACCATGAACAGCCATGAAACGAGTGACCAGTTTTATTTTATTTGGGGGGGACTGTTGGCCAGGCCATCGGGAGGGAGGAACTCCCTTCAGAGTTCAGATCCAGAGAATTTAGAATCCGGGCTATAAGGGCTCCACAGGAGACCTAAGTTTAACCCACGCTCTAGTGAGGAGCTTCATAACAGGGTCGCCTGCGCCTACACAAACAATTCCCTCAACACATACCTTGCATCATGGATGAATCGACCTTGCTGCTGATGGTTATTCCTTTCTCCACAGGATCCACCTTCCATTTTGACAGGACACAGTCACCTGCCCCCTGAGCACAAGAACAGATGGAGTTTACACTGTGACTGTCTTCTATTTTACATTCCCCTCCTCGTTCCAAATTTAGCCCCAAATTCAAACAAATCAGCTTCTAGTCTAGATAAGCAGCCGCCTTTTCCTTCAGCGACAACATTGGACCGTACCAGTGGGAGCCCTGAATGGCCTGTTTCTATGCTGTACAGTTCTATGTGATTCACATCATTTCTGATCAGCATTATTTTGTAAAGCTCTTTGGGACATCAATTTTATGTGAAAGGCGCTGGGTAAATGCATCCTGTGGTGCTCAATGTCCACATCCACCGAGTTATACTTAGGCCTGCAGACTGACTGACCGACCAACCAGAGAAATACTAACACAGAAGACCAACGAGCTTCTCACCCCGAGTATTAACTGAACACCACTCTTCAAACTCTCAATGGCTGCATGATAGCAGCCAGCCGTGTGCTGGTCCTCCGTGGCGATGTACTTGATCTTTATGTGTTCCTTGAGCTAAAGGGCACAGAGGGAAAAGGAAAGAAAACATTTGATTTTAACAGAACCCGTCAGTCATAAACGATACAGTTCTTTTAAAGGGTGAAAGTCAAGCCGTCTAAAACCTTACTGCTTTTGCCGCTTCCAAGTCCGTCGTCTCGATCGCTGCAACAAAGAAAGGGAAAAAAATTGCTTTAATGAGACAGAAGGAAGTACGTGCAGCTTTTATTTACATTGTCAAAATGTCGCAGAGCCCTGCACAATATAAAATGAAACAATAATGAAGTGAATGGAGCAGTTGATCTGCCCCCAGCAAACTCCTGCAATACGCAGCAACCAATTCATTCATCTTTAGGGGTGATAATGGATGATAGTAACTCGAGGCAGAATCTGTAATAGCTCTCAAATCACTCTCAAGAGGGAGGGAACAAGACAGTTATCTAAAGAGGAGCAATTAGCAGGGATCAAATAATAATAAATAATAGTTATTGATTTTGATATAGCCCCTTTCGCATCAGGAGGATGTCTCAAAGTGCTTCACAGATTTTATTGTAACGTGTAGTGACTGTGGGAGAGGGGAGCAGTGTGGGGGGGGCAAAGGCAGACATTTAAGACTCAAAGAGCTAGCAGACATGGTTGGCCGAATGGCTTCTTCTGCGTTGTTAGGTTCTATGGGGGTAGGTACGAATCATCTTCCTTCGAAACCCTTAAAAGATGAGGCTGTGATCAGTTACCTTGTTGAAGATTGGCGAGGTGAAGACCAGAGACCCAGAAGAAGCCATGAGTGGTAAGGAGCAGCGTGTGGTAACTGCCTGGAAAAGCACAAAGCAAAGTGTTTAGAAGCACTGTACCTGAGTGGACTGTGAATCACAATCGTCTCATCAGATATTTAAAGGCCTGCACCACTCGTTTAAACAGCCTCTCTTTCCCACTCTGAATTGTGTTGCTGATGGGACACAAGCTGTCGGTCTTAAAGGGGTTACTAATAATAATCCTTGCATTTGATGCAGCGCCTTATCACGACATTGAGATGTCTCAAAGCGCTTCACAGCATATACTGTAAAGTGAATTGACTGTATATATTTTGTGGGAGAAACACACTTAATGGCACAGAGAGTGATTTGCCGCTTCCACCAACACATTTTATTGTTTTTTTTAGGAATTCACGGTTCTGTTTTTTGGCTCCAGACTTTCTACCTAAGTGACAGATGTCCTGCTCCAAAGAAAGAGACCAATATGTCTTCTGATCCTCTTCTGTAGAGCCTTTTATCAGCGCCTGCAAGACAGAAAGACCTCCAATTTTTAGCACATTACGACGCCAAAGCGACCTTTCCGTTCTCTCTGTTCAGCAAACTCTGGCCTGCTCCATCTCCCCCGCTCTGCCCGCCTCTTCAACCTTTCTGCCCCTGCTCTTTAGAACTCCATCCCACAACCCCTCCACTTCACCCCCTCCCGCCCGTCTCAATACCTTCATCTTCGACCGTGCCTTCGATCATCCACCTACCCCCACCCTCCCCACCTCCTAATCCTAACCCCCTGCTTAGGTCCAAATTCCTGACTATCTAGCGCCCTTGGAATGTTCCATACATGTGTATAGCATCTTTCACATCGGGTGGGATGCCCCAAGGCACTGTACAGTCAAGGATTGCACCCAAGTTGAGGATTGCACCCGATCAGGAAGGATGGAGGGCAGGGAAGGTTGTGGTTGGAGGATGACCAAAGGTACTGCCGAAGAGGAGGGTCTTATATTAAAAAAATAAGAAGCACTTACGTTGGTTAGCAGGGTCTGCCTACTCTTCACGTGCAGGAGGTGAAGGTTTCCATTTCTTTCCCCCACCATCAGAAACTGTCCCTCAAGGCACAAGCCCACCACATCCACCGCAGTATCTGCCCGGGAGGCACAGTGAGACAAAAAAAACTTACATTTTTATAACGCCTCGAACGTCCAACAACAAC